>NC_133284.1:42907009-43221087 GCF_005239225.2 Populus alba | reverse complement strand
TGGAAAATTGGATTCATGTTGGATGTGAGGTATGTTTTAGAAGTCAAGTCACACAATTAGTCATTTATGAAATTTATAGTATGGGGGTTACTTTTCCATCATTGAGTTTTCATTTTGTTACTTGTAATTTGCCTTTATTTGTATAATATTTTTGTTCTCTCCCTTCCTCTTCTCTCAATTTCTCTCACCAGCTCTCTCTAAAGTTAAGAAATGCTAAATGTTATCTTGCTTATTATAGGTTGTTACCGATATGTTGCGGTTTCACATTAATGGGAAGATTGTAGGAGAGCAGCCTCAGTCATTCTCCCTTGACAAAAGCTCGAACTCCAATGGACTGAGGAAGATAACATTAGCTGGTGCTGGTGGAGATGATGGCTTGCAGGGTTATGTTCACCATGTAGAAGTCTTGCCTTTAAGCATGTCCATTAAGGAACACTATGTTAAGGTTCATAAAAGATATTTTTTTGAATTCTGTTCTTTTTTTATATCTGCCTATAAATTAACTGAATACTTGACAAATATGCTTATGCTATGATAGGACCCACCTGTACGATTATCGATTGATCTCTCTTCAACCTCTGAAATTGATGAAGACAGTGATAGAATTTGGAATATTGTTGGAGGCAAGGTTAGTAATTATAGGGAATTTTGATATTATGTTTTCCTAAGGAGTCATGTTACATCTTGAAACCAGCTGGCAAGCCACTGGGGCACGGGTGACTTGATTGTCACTCTTTGTAGGCCTTGTTTTAAGGTTGCTGTTTCTTTTCTTTTCTTTTATTTCTGCAAGCGGTTTCTAATAGTTGTATGCGAGAGCTAGGCAAGTAATTCAAATAACCATTTTCACTCTATTCGCAAATTGAAGAATAATAGTTGTCATCTTGAGTTAGTAAGATGCTGCACATATCAACCTTCCTTTTGTGTGAGAAAACGATTCATAGGCAGCTTATGCATAAAGGCTAGGTTTCGATGCATGTATTTGCAATTCAATCTTTCATAGGCGAAGAGGACATCTCTTTGCCCTTTGTTTGCTAAGTTGGAAGGGGAGTGAACAAGTGAAAATTTTTAAAATTAATTTTGTTCTCTTGTATGGTCTTAAAGAAAAGAAAACAAAGAGAAATAGTTGGGATTATTTACAGTAAGATTTTATCTCATGCAGCGTAGCAAGATTTCCAGCCTAGATAGGTAAAACTTTGAAGGGAAAATCTTTTAAAACAGAGTACATCTATAAACAATGAATTTGTAAAACTTTCCTTCCCTTGCCTCTCATCCTACTTACATATGCTTGGTTTTAATTTAAGGTCAGTGCGTGTGATGATTTTTGCCTGTTGGAGGAAGAAAAGGATGGTGTAAAATTCCAAAGACTGGTTAGTGAAATATGCCCACGTGTAGGATTGGGGAAAAATTGCTGAGATTAGGACTGTAAAGCAAGAAATTGTGATTTTTTTTGTCCAACTTACATATATTCCTAGATGGTAAACACCTGGAGATTAAAAGTAGTCTTGCGGGAAATAATTTAGGTTATACTAATGTTCATCATTTATTACATATGAATCTTATCATATCTGTTCTGTTGTAATTGAAAAAAGAAATCATATTAAGGAAATGGAAGAAAGGAGGAAAAAGTATCCACAAATTTAAAACTAGCTGCTAATACTAGGAGGTTTGTCTTGAAATTTGTTTGGTCAAACAACTTGTGATCTGGCCCAACAAATTAGGTGAAAACCTCAAATTAGGATTTATTACTTTTGGTTGTATACAAAGGTGTTTCAGGTCGTATTTTGGTTAATTTAGAACCTCCATTGTATTTTCCATTCCCCTCCTAATTTTATGGTTGAATCAATGCTCTGTGGTGAACCATGTAAATTTTGTGGGCATTTTCTGCTTCTCATTTCTCATTTCTCATTTCTATTGCTTTTGTTTTGCTGTGAGGCGTTCTACTAATGTTAGCCTTTTATTACAAGTAGAAAACTGCTTCCAGTCTCACAATATATCAGGTTAGAAAGCCCTCGGAAAGCTTCAGTTGTAGAGCACCATAGGAAGCCAAGAAAGCCACTCTATACCAAATTAACTGATTAGATAAGAATTGATTTCTATTTATGTCGACATTTGCTCTCCAAACATAGTTTACCAAATAATTGAAAGCACCGTGCAACACCAAGAATCTTCCTATCTCTATCTCTCTCAAACTCATAAATTGGGTCGAATGAAATCCTCTAGAGGTTGTGGAGTGTGGACAAACAGACAATTAATTTTCCTACAGGATATGTTAACATTGTGGAAGTTATGAATCAAATAGCAGCATTCTAAGATTTTCTTCTCATATTTCTGTTTGCAGGCTTCATGTCGAAGGATTTTTTCCTTGGATGTGGTTTTATTAAATGCAATATGCCAGGCTGTAAACGAGGAATTGGAGGTCTGTATCTCTGGGTTTCCAGTAGTGCATTTTACCATATTTTACTTGTATTTTTGGCATTTCTTCTTGTACTAACATTTGCACATTACTTGCTTTAATAGATTGTTGCTTCACTGGTTTATGCGGACAGTGGGCTTCCTGTGGAGAAAACATCTGATGATGAAGATCCCCTTTTGGCAAGCTGTGATGGGATAGAATTTGCTTCGTATGATAGACCAGGCAAACTATTGCATGGGCATGCATCCTTGAAGCTCAAAATATCCCAGGTAGTAATGTCAGACTTGAAAAATGTTTCTGGTCACTTATCCAGTGTACAAGTGCTCTTCTTCTATGCATGGACAAGATGAACATTCTTATGTTCATTTCCACTATTATTTTCTTCCTCTCAGTTTTCCCAGAAAATGTCTTTAGCATTCTATATGCATTATTTTCCTACAAGACTGAAAGTTTAAAGAACACAATCATATTGCTGTGGTTATCTGAAATAAACTCTGCTTACCATATATACCTCTAATGGAGATTGCAGCAATGGGACCAACCTTATCTGCAGCTAACTTGCAGCTTGCAGTCTGATGCAGTTGGCAGCTGTTTCTTGACCTTGATCAGTCTGTGAATTTGCATTATAAATAAGCATACAATTATTATGATTTTCCATCTGGTCATGTTATATCCTAGACATCAATCTGTAGATAATTTAAATGCTGCTGCATATTTGCAAAAAGTTTGTGTTGCATATTCACAAATTGATGAACACTGTATTAAAGTAGAGTCGTTTACATTTAGCTGAAATAATCATCATTATTGTTCCTGAATAATAACGTAGATGTTTCCCATGTTGGGTGCACTCAACTTGAATGAGTCTGTGAGTTACCTTTTTTTTTTTTAATTAAAAAGCAAAAATATATCTTATTTAGGCTGATCTTACCTTCTTGGCACATCTTGTTCTTTTTTCCCATTGTTACAAGTATATTTTAAATGCATACAATGCTGGTCTTGGGTCTCCTTGTGGTTCATGCCCCTGCTCTGGTAGGCAAGGCTATTAAAAGTCTTAACTCCAAAGCGGTATGCCTTTTGGTTTGGTACCTGCCCATGTGCCACGAAGCAGTATTCTGCTTATGGTGCAAGGAAATTGTTAATTTCTGGAATGGGATTCTGGATTCGCTAATTCTCAGGAGATTAAATTTGTTTACTTTGCAATTTGGGTTCTTGCTATCAATATTTATGGAATTTGCTAGTGATTCTGCTTTCATTCCCATGTCAGCTTTCATCCAAGTGTGATAATAGGCTTTTCCGCATTAAATTAGAAATTCCAAAATTCAGTGGGTATCATTTCCTAGAGGCATTTTCCCATCCAATCCGTTGCATCTCTCGAAGTCGTAATCCTCGCACATCTCTGACATGGAAAAGGCCAACCTCTGCTGCTGACCCTTTAAATAAATATCAATCATTTGGACTATGTAATGGATCCTTGGAATTGCAGCAAAACTCTATCCATAAAATAAGACCCAGTCCATCATCAAAACGGATCAAACTGGGGAAAGAAAGGACATCTGCAACGGGGCAGCCAGATGTGGCATGCTACTCTGATACTTGGACAACTAATCAGGTATAAAATGAGTTTTCTTTTAATTTTCATTACAATCACCATTCTTTCTTGTATTTATCATTGCAATCATCATTCTCACCTTCCTTGTGATTGTAGTAGTATTAGTATGAATAGTTGAATGACTACTGTAAGCATAACTATCCATCGATAGGATATTTGTGGAGATCACCTTGTATCATTTATTTGATTGTTCAAATATCTGGCTCCCATATCATTAAAACTTTTCTCCTATGTTTTTTGCTAAGGTATCTTTCGCTTTTTAGTCTTGTTTTTTCTGTCTTTTTTTTTTCTTTTTGTTCCACATGATTTACAGAAGATTGTTTGGTGCCTGTTTTTTATTCTTGGGGCCCACTGTTGACATGACCAAAGTTGGTGCTTGAAATTATGTCTTTAGGTAAGAGAAGGACAAGTGATTTTCAGAAAACATGTAATAACTGTGGATGAAATAAGCATATAATCTATGATATTTACTTTTATTCTCCAATTCTCAACTCAATACCATGAAGTTGGGTACTTTATTTTCTGTATGTTGTTCTGGATACAGAAATCCCATACCAAATGTGCAGCATGGGTGGTGGATGATATTTTTTCTACTTGGAAAACATTTTCCTTGCAGGCCCTTTCCTTGAGATATTGTATAGTTTATCAAATTTTTTTTTTTAACTGTGATGTTGGAGAGACTCATTTATTAAGAAATGTTTGGTTGGAAGTTGAAGTTTATTCTCCCTAATTTCATTATTGTATTATGTTGGCATGATTCTAACTGCATCACCATTTTTTAATCTAGGTTGCAAATGAAGCAGGGACACAATTAGCCAGGGGAGCAGAGAATATTGAAGAAGCAGACAATTCACCATCTGTATCAGACAGTATTGAAGAAAGGTTATCGGATTTCAATATTATGTCAAGTGGCGGCTATTCAATTTCTGATGTGATCATTTTTAAATACTGCCTGGGAGGCTTGACTGACAGGGCTCTTCTGCTGAAGGAGGTTGCAACCTCTGCCTCTGAAGAAGAGCTTTTTAGACTTGCAAATGAGGTTTCATTGTACTCAGGATGTTCACACCACAGGTATGTAAGGGTTTGGTTCATTCTGGACGCAGTTTTGTTTGAGTATTCTATGCCTGATTAGTTATTAGTAGGTTAAAGTAATCATAATCTTGGTGCCTGTACGATATCAAAATCTCTATGAGTTCTATGCTATAACTTTTATAAGTTGAGTTCTTGTACTCTTGAAAAATGATCAATCAAGTACATTTAAAAAAAATTACTTTGCTCATGAGTATTTAAACCATTGCCATATCAAGGGTATTTTCAAAATAAATTTCCTAATTAATGAATGTTTAAATTTATAGGAACTCAAATTGAAAAAGCTGCGGTTTAGGAATGGATATCTGACAAAGTACAGGAACTGATTTTTTGATTATCTCATAATAGGTTTGTTGAAACGTGTCTAGCATGATGATCCTTTGCTAATGTTTTTTGATGACAGCGATTTGGTTGATTTTAGTTACAAACAATTCACTTCACATTTTCATGTCAAACTCACTGGATTTCTTTTGCCTGGTCATGTGTGGGCCAAGTTTTTTTCTCTCTTCTTCTATCATTTGCAAGTTACAACAAAAAATCATGGTAGCCCCTTGCACTGGATTGAAGTAAGGCTGAGCATTGCATTGTTGCCTACAACTCTATGAAGTTGACCGATCTTACCTGTGTGAAATTAACTTGGGGAAGTGATCCAGCTTCATGTCCTCATCTTCATTATCTTTTATAAAAGTTAAAATAGGGGATAGACATTTTGACAGCTCTATGGCTCATAATTTGACTAACCTAGTTGTCATTGCTAACTGTTGCCGCTCCACACAAGTAGAATTTCTCAATCATTTGAGATGCCTATTGTCTAGTTTTAATACTCACAATACCATCTTTCTTGTTCAGGCGACAGATAGTGATATCAAAGAGGTTGATAGAGGAAGGAACCAAATTTTGGAATTCAATCTCACAAAACAACCGCCACATTCAATGGGAGAATGTGATTTTTGAGATTGAAGAGCGATTTATGAGGATTACTTGCTCCAGTACCAGATCTCTTACCGAACAGGTTGCCTTTTCTTTTCCTTCTTCATGTCCTCATTATGAGAACACACAATGCTCTGCTTACAAATTGAGGTTCATGTACTGGTGGCTTGGAAATAATATTACTAGTTTTGGATCATTGTTAGGGGTGCAATGATATGGCCTCGTGCATGAGATGAGGCATGTGTATTTTCTGGCTCATTATAATTTGAATCTAAGACATCCAATTTGAAAGATTTACTCTAACATGCACTCTTAAACTTAATGAGCCCCTTTTCATACGAACTTGTCGTTAAGGGTATTCAGGCAAGCTCCTGCCCTACAGTATTACTTGGGGAGAATAATGGGAGTATGTATCGTAGTGTTGATTCACTAATTGTTGAATCAATGAACTCCAGAAGAAGCTTTTTTATGCTGAACATGCTATAATGGTGCTCAAGAGTGACTTGTGCACAACTTGGAGACTTTGTAACTATTCGGAGTTAATAATTGTTTCAGGATTTTGAGCTCCTGAGGAGAATTTCTGGATGTGGGGAATATATGGCCCAAGAAAATTTTGAGAAGATATGGCGTTGGTTGTACCCTGTTGCTTTTACATTAACGAGCGATTCAATAAACACAATATGGAATTCTACATCACCAAAGTGGATAGAAGGATTTATTACAAAGGAAGAAGCAGAACTGTCACTTCAGGGTCCTCGGGGTCTTCAAGAGCCTGGAACATTTGTACTGCGCTTTCCTACTTCAAGGAGCTGGCCCCATCCTGATGCAGGTTGCTTAATTGTGACCTACGTTGGCAGCGATTACACTGTTCACCACAGGCTTCTTTCCCTTGATTATATCTACAGGTGTGTTCTTCCATTCTTACGTCTTTCTTCCTTTATCCCCCCTATGTTAGGCGATAAATTATTGAATATATTCATCCCTTTGGTTATTAAATTATCCAGATATTTACGTGTGCATTGCATCTATATGTCTAGCTTTTGTGTTTTTTTTTTTTTTTTTTTGATGGGGGAGAGAGGATAGAAGAAGAGAAAGAAGCCCTGTTTGTTATTGACTTGAGCATGCGGTTGCCTTTGTTGTGTCCTTGCAGTAGTGAGGAAAGCGAGATGAATGGGAAATCACTAGAAGATATGCTGTTTGCCGAGCCTGAGCTCTCTCGATTAGGAAGGCAAGATATTTTATTCTTGATTTATTTTTAATTTTTTTTTTATGATGGAGATACCAAGTAATGCTTGTTCTCTCGGTGGATTAACAATTCATTAATTGAAAATGCAGGATAGTAAGACAACGTCAATTAACTTGATTGAGGCATAGAGGAATATCCTTCCGATTTTGCTTTTCGGGATATGGAATCATCATCTGTGTATATTCTTAATCCTCTTCCTGGCTGCTGCTGCTGCATCTTTTTCCTCTTATTTAATATTTCTTCTCCTCTCCAAGATGCATTTCTGTGATGCGCATGAAGCAGAGGGGGAAATGCTGTAATGTCAGCCCTAGGCGTTTTAACAAGATATTATCCTGTCAACTTTTGGCTTTTGTCAATTCAATTCTTTACATTTCAAGTATGAACCAACACGAAACTTGTCTAGTTCTTAAGAAGACATTAGAATGATTAATCCTTTAATTTCATTTATAAAAAATACGGTAAGAAATCAAGATGAGAAAGATTCTGGATCCTTGTATAACTTCTCATCTAACCAAAAAAAAAAAAAAGGAAAAAGAAGAGAAGAAGAATAAATTCATTAAACAAAAAGTAAAAGAAGAAACTGGAAGTGGAGAAGAGCAGAGCAACTCAACCACTTCAAAGCTCAATAATTGCTTCGATGATAAACTCAGCGACAGCGCACAGCTTTCGAGGTGATCCACAACAAGATTGCCAATGCTGACTTTGAACATTCCCAACTCCCTCCCTCCCTCCTACTTTGAATGCTAAAGGCTCCGATACAGGTGGGAAAGATTACATGGTGAGAAAGCAAGTACTCTGAGTCATTCTTCCCTTTTGTTCACATTTTATTGCCAGCTTTCTGGTTGCCAAAACATCTGCAATCAATGACCTTAACATTGCCTTTACGACTTCTTCAATTTTATTTTTGAAACGATTTAAAAATATTAAAAACACTGTTTCTACGGGGAAAAACAAAAATGTATTTAGTTTTTATTAGAACTATTTACACGTTAATGTCGAGGGACTGTGATTTATGAGAAGTGATAGCTCCTCTGTTCTAGATTTTCTTCTACGGACACTGCAAGTTATATTATCTCAAGTTTTTCTTAAAAAATAAAAATAAAAAATTCAATACTAAATCTCTGTATTTTCATTTCTGTTTGCAACTTTTTATTTTTATTATTAATGTAGGTGTTCGAGCCAACTTGCGCGTATCTCAACTAATCTCACAAGCACTAAAGTTAATAATCATATAAGCTTTCAGTGACCATTATATTAAGTAAGCATATGAATCGAACTTGAGATCAAAGAAAAAACAAATCTTTTGATTTTAAATTCTTATTACTAGGTTACATATTTGTAACTTGATCCTTAGTTTGTTTTCTTCTTGCAATTTAATTGATTTTTTTTTTTTAAAAAACATCCTTCATTTTTAATTTAATTTTTTAACCTCGTCAATTATAGAAAAAAAAAACATTTAAAAGTGGTAACCTAGATTGAAAATAAGATTTAGTAAAAGATCTAACTTATAATTATCAGAACGTAAAAAAGATTAACTCACAAAATTACAAGAATAATATACAATGAGTAAATTATAGTTTTTCAAGTATTTAAGTGAGTTTTAAGGGTGTAATCATAATTTTTAAACTCAGTCCGGTTCAAGGTCTGGGTTCTGGATTTTTATCTGGTCATTCGAGTTAATTTTTTTTTAAAATCAAACGATATTATTTTAGTAAAAATAAAAGTCAACGGATTGCAACCAGGTTTTTAACCGGGTCAATCGGGTCACACCAGATTTTTTTTTCTTCTATTTTTTTTTAACCCGACCCGATTTTATTCTCTGGTCGGTCAAATCAATCTGTCAAGCCGGGTTGGGTTTCAAAACTATAGGTGTAATCATCATTTTTATTTTATTAAGAGGTTATCTTAATGAATTAATTTTTTATTCAGACAAGACACTTAAAAAGCTATCTTAATAGCATAAAATAGGGTTTTGGCTAATATTTCGGCGAGCTCCCCCCTTGAGCTTTCCTCTGCATGTGAAACAACAATAACAAGATGGGGAACTAACTTCTTCAGCCTTCACCGACATCATATCTTTCTCTCTCTACAATAACAGGATCAAAGTTAAGCACGTGTCATAAAGCAGATAGATACGCATGACGTGGCAAGCCAAAAATTAGAGTCACGAGTCAAAGAATGAGTTGTGAGTGAATGGAAAAGACAAAATGTCAATAAAAGCATACACAAAAAATAGAAAGAAAATAAGAAGCTGTCAAGGAAAAGTTAGAGCCTTGTAATAATGCTTCTCATGTGTGTCAACAATCCCAATCACGCTACAGTTTTCCTTCCCTCCCTCCCTGTCCCTTTCACCATTGTTTCTTTCTTATCTTCCTTCTTAATCCTAATGGAAATGCCATGATCACGAACAGAATCATCTCTGCTTCTACGGTCAGTTAGTGCATAGCCCCTACCTTACCTTCTCTTTACTCCCAAGTTACTGTTGGTGTTTATATCTGATTCTTCATTTTACTTCGTTTTGTTTGCTCTTTAGACTTTCTTTGTTTAGATTGTAAGTGGTTTTGTAGTTTTTGGTGGGTTGAAGCTATTTGTGAAGCAAAAGAGAAGATTTGCGTTGAGCTTAAATAACAGCGTCCAGAGCTTGTTCTAGCTTCCTGTATAGTTTACTTACTTTCATTCTCTAGAAATGGATTCTTGTTGTAGTTACTCCACTGATGATGGATCTCTTACTGTTATACCTGTTAGCTGGCTGCCTTTTGAGTGAACTGATTTTGGTTTCTCATTTATGGTGGAAGATTTACATCTCAAAGCTCGGTTGACATTTATCCTAGCTGCCTTGGCAGGCTCAAATGGCCAAGGCTCAGTATATCGCATTCTACATCACAGTATGCTGCATTGCTTTTATAGTATCGAAGATAGTTATTTCAGTCCTTCTCTACAAGCGATGGAAAAGAAAGCACTTGATTTATGAAGAAGATGGCTTTTCAGGTACACTGACCACTACATAAATTTAATTGCTTGGAAATTAACATAATCAAACAAATATTAATATCTTACGATGGCAATTCCAGGTGGGAAGATGGTGATGTTCAAGTCTGCAATGATGCAATCTCTAAAATCCGATGAGCTCTTCAAGAAGACACTGAAATTGAGCTACAAGGACATAATTGGATCTGGAGGGTATGGGACAGTGTACAAGTTGATGCTAAACGAGTCTACTGCATTCGCTGTGAAAAGACTAAACAGGGGTACTGCGGAAAGAGATCGAGGATTCGAGAGAGAGCTGGAGGCCATGGGGGATATAAAGCATAGGAATATTCTCACTCTTCATGGATATTGCACTACCCCTCAATATAATCTTCTCATATATGAGCTAATGCCTAATGGAAGTTTGGACACGTTCCTGCATGGTATGAACATAATATAGCTTCAAGTAAACACCGCTAATCATTTTCTTCCTAAATGTTTGTCAGCACTGAAAATATGATATTCTCGAATTGAATGCCCTGTTCAATGTTCATAGCCAGTTCTGTAATTTCCTTATAGGCTAGAGTTTTATCTGAAGCATGCTTGATTTCAAAGGTATTCAATACTGAAGTGGATGATGATGCAGGGAGATCGGAAGAGACTAAGCTTTTGGATTGGCCATCCAGATATAAGATAGCACTGGGTGCAGCAAGAGGAATATCATACCTGCATCACGATTGCATCCCCCACATAATTCACCGAGATATCAAGTCAAGTAATATATTGCTGGATCAAAACATGGAAGCTCAAGTTTCTGATTTCGGATTGGCCACGTTGATGGAACCTGACAAGACTCATGTTTCCACGTTAGTAGCAGGAACTTTTGGATACCTGGCTCCTGGTATGCCAAAGCACCAGATAACTGTAAATCCAGTCTCTTCCCTTATTTTGATCTAACAATTAACATATTCAAATATGTGCTTCTTCAGAGTACTTTGATACGGGGAAGGCGACCGTGAAAGGGGATGTATACAGCTTCGGAGTTGTCCTGCTCGAACTTCTAACTGGAAGGAAACCAACAGACGAAGAGTTTTTCAAGGAAGGAACCAAGCTTGTAACATGGGTGAGTCTACTGAATTTAATCTAGGCTCTCTTGTGGGTGAGGAGAGGAGATTATATGAATTCCCAAAGTGCTTCTGCAGGGAATGCCCTTTTGATTTCCATGATAATTAATCATTCAAAAATTGCCATCTCAATAAATTTAAATATTAACTAACACGTGCAAGAGAATGGTCCATGGAAGCCATATTGAATACAGAAAACTCATCTTAACTGCATCAAATCCTGTACTGTAAAATAAATCAAGTTTCATGGTACAATCAGACATGTCTGTCAAGTTTTGTGTACATTTAGAACTGGCTATTTAACTGGGAAAAGGGTGCCTCGACTACTGGTTTCCTCTAGTGTTGGTCTGAAAATACGTGATATTACATGTATTGATATATTACCTGGTTGTGTATGTTGAAACTTGGAACAGGTGAAGGCAGTTGTCGAACATAAAAGAGGAGAGTATGTCCTTGACAGTAGCTTAAAGTGCAGTCCTGCTGATGAGATTAACAAAGTATTCAGAATTGCATTCAGGTGCCTTGAACCAGAGCCCTCCGAGAGACCTACCATGGCTGATGTTGTCAAGATGCTTGAGCAAGCTAAATCAGAGAGGGTTGTGGAAGAGTGTTAATATTTATGCATTGACCCTCCGAGAGACCTACCATGGCTGATGTTGTCAAGATGCTTGAGCAAGCTAAATCAGAGAGGGTTGTGGAAGAGTGTTAATATTTATGCATTGACTAATCCTTTCTCTAGCAAATTTGATGTGTACTTTATGGCCAATTAATAGATGTTCATTAACAGACGACTTGCTTTAAGTTGTTTCCGAGCATTACGAGTACCAAGCCTAAGATGAGCCAAAAACCTAGAAGAAAATCTCCATGGGAATAATGAGATGCTAAAAGGATAATAATGTTTGTTAGAAAAATACCAACCCCTGCATTGATTCGTAGGACTACATTTTACTATGGTTCAAGTAAGAACTACAAGATAATTCAAATCTGCTAAGCTTTTTTTTTTCTTACAAACAATGCAGAGACATCAGGTTCCCAACAGTCTTAAGTTACAATTACAAAAGAGATTAGCAGGATTTACCAAAGCCTCGAGTAATCAAGAAGTTAACATGCAACAATGAGAAAATACAAAATTGAAGAAACTAAAATGCAAAAAATTGAACTGACATAAACTTCAGGAAATCAAGTCACCTTATTCACTTGAGGATTGTTTCTAGGCCATTAGCTACCGAGGTTTTCAAGGAAGGAGAAACTGGAGCATCTCCAAGAAAATACGTCAAAAAGTGCAGAAGAAACATTTTCCGACGCAATCGTAGCATCTAGACTAGATGGAGTTCCATCTGATGAGACGCAAACCTGCCAATCACAATACAGTCTGAATTAATACGCAGAGAAGAAAAAACAGAAACAGAAGAAAAATGAAAGTAAAACCCTGTCACCGAGAAACATAGAAGAATTACAAAAGTGCTCATGTATGCATGTACAAATTCACACTTACTAGCATTTTGGAGGGGTCCAACCAAGTCAAAAATATTGAAGTTCCTTTTTTAAGAGGTCGACCTTGGAAGATGCTTCGAAATGTGGACAGAGCAGACTTGTCAAGTGAAGTGGCTTCTTTGATTCTTGGGGATATGGCTTCATCCAAGGCATCCTAGAAAGTTTTGCCATCAACAATCTGTAATGATTTTTCCAAAGGAGCTGCAATCAAGGAATAAGGTCAGTTATATTAGCGAAATTCATATGCTCTTCCTCTTCAGAGTAGTACGTATCTGATGAGATCAGTTACCCTGGAAAATCGAACTAAACAAAGCTGTGTTCTCTTGAATCTCACTAGCTGATTCTCCTTTCCAAGTGCTCAACGTACTTAATATGGACGGATTTACATATATCCCTGCAGCATGGACCTTAACACCAATTATTGCAAAAACCTTCTCCCTGTATCCTGAATTCAGTGAAGATCATAGTTACAACAACAGGAAGACATCTTAAGCAACAAAAGCCACGATTAGTCTTCAATAGACATTGGCCAAAATTATAATAGACCCATTTAATGTTTTTGATGAGTGAGGTCCAGGCTAAGATTTATATTATTCTCTTACATAATTTCTCTAATATGAATTTTTATTGTTGAAATCCTTACCAAAAACATCAAGGTTCAGACAGTATCAGCAGCAGGAGATTCCAGTCACTAAAACCATTAGTTTTCCAGTTATATTTGAAGCACCATCTCAAATAGATGCATTAACTAATTTAATCTTGAAGACTGGTTTTTTCCACCTGAGAGTTCTCTCATTGCCATTGGAAGACAGAGAATCCTCCACCTCTAAAGGGAGGCCTTTCCACTGAGCTCTCCTAAATGATTACAATTGGAGGTAATTTTACAAAGCACCTCTATGCAACCACCATCGTAGATAGTAATGATGTACTAGGATGAAGTTTATTGATATGCATTGGCAATCGACACCAAAGCTTTCGGATAGAGATGAAGGTTCTATAAATAAGCTCTTGAAGTTCCTCCACCCATTATGAGAGCAGGGAATTGTTGAAATAATTTCCTTACAATAAGTGTGAAATAAAAGGAAAAGAAAAGGAAAAGGCTGTTTGAGGATAATACATCAGTTAAGATAACTTCTTTCTATTTTCCTAGATCCATTTTCCTGCATTAAGTGATAATCAGATCAGCTCTGACAGTTAGATAGATGCTAACACCAAATGATTTTTAGATAAGTTCTACAAGGTCTCTCTGCTGGAAATAAATTCTTACTAAAGTAAACGACCAGTTCCAAGCAATGATAGCGAGGTAGAGCAGCCGGGTAAGCTCAAGGATGTCTGAAATCTTGCTTTGGTTGCAGGTTCCTCTGTGTATTCTGCACTTCCAGCTGCAGCAACGGGTTAAGAGAGCAACAGGTGTCAGGATTTTGTGATGATTGCAAATGTAAAGAAAAAAGAAACTAAAAGGAAAAACAACCAGCATGTTTCTATAAACTTTTTTTTTTGTCTCATACTTTCAACCTGCATTTATGTGTTGCTTTAGCACAGAAAAAATATGGAATCTGAATAACCTTCACTGATTTCAGTCTGATTCCATCTCCTTATCTCTTGCTATTATTCTCTCTATTTCATTACAGCATTAGATGAAACCACGTAGGTGTCATAGGTGTAGGTACAGTGCACCCGACCCACAGACACACTTTCAAAAAAGAAAAGCTCGCGTTTTTTTTCTGTTCTTTTTGACAAGCAACATCAATTCTCATTTCTGCTCAGTTCTCCCTTTGTTTTTGCTTTCGAAATTTTGATATGCTGCCGATGGCTTTCACTTTTAAAAGGAAGATGATGTTTTCCGAGGTCTTAGCTGTCTAATTTAAGGTTTGAACTAGGCACTATCTGTCATCAACTTACAGCAGGAGAACTTCATAAATCCTACTCTAGTGCTCTTGAGCCTTGATCTCTACAATTATTCACTCTCTCAGCCCCATATGTTCTCCTTTTTAAAGAAGTAAATCTTCATAAGCTCAGTACTTTGATGTTTTTTTATTATCATTTCTCCATAAAAAGAAAACTGGCAACCATATATTTCCTCTCTCCAATTCCATTTTTCCCACGGTTTTAAAGATCTTCATTGTCAAACCTTTTCTTCAGATTTTATTATCAATTTGGAGACCCTATCCTCGATGTCCTTAAATCTAGGCGACATTTTCATCAGCATACTAGTGATACATGAATAGAGCAAACATAGATTCACGAGTTAGATTGGGGCTCATGTAACTACACTGGCCAATGCGATTCACAAAAAGCTACTGTTTCAGCCTTTGAGCAGGAACAAGTTCCTCAAGTTTGGCCTCTCTGCCATTAAAGCAACAACTATAGAATGGCATTGAGGGAATGAGAACTTAGAGTGGGTTTTATAGAATGGTGACGAAACTGGAGATTTGAAGGGAAAATGATGGGTTATGGGAGTTGACCGCATTGTCATTGCCCCGACCATGTCTCAGTTCTACTGCGTTACAGGATGCCATGCAGAGAGAAGAAGATAACAAAGTGTTACGTGTGTAATATTCAGTGATCCAAACATTATTGGCACTGCTTGGCAGGTTTGGGAAGGGAGGACGCTTAGCAGGGAAGGATAGCAAGGTTCAGCCTGTAAATATGAAAGAGGCATGGGTAGCTTGGTTATAGTGGGAAGCTTGTTAACAATCTTTAATTGCAGGAAAGTCATTCATTTCTCATTTCTTTTCACATAAAACTCATGCAGACTATTACAGGTATATATAGCTGAAGATTACCCCCAGCTGCCCCTGGTGGAATTATTGTGTTTAATCAAAACGATGTGTTTAAAGGAAAATATAAAATGGTGCAGTTGAAATGGCTTAATAAAACGGTGTATCCGGTAACGGTTACTTAATTTGAATCTCATATCAATCCTTTTTTTCTTCATCTTTGGTTGGTAACAATCGCCCCTCTTTGAATTCAACCTTGTCCTCAAGGTTGAAACTAGGAAACCTCATGCTTCATTCATCAGTGAATTCCCACGTGACATCAGCAGGAGGTAGCCCCTCCCAATGGACTAGAACTTGGGTGGTAGCTTTGTGATTTTTTCTTGCTAAACGTTTGTCTAATTGTAATGTTTTGAAATAAATGAATTGGAAAATACAATAAAGCCCTTGAAGGCTTAAAAGTTGGAATAAATGAATGAGGGGTATAGTTGTAATTGGATAAATAGTTGATATATATAAATAGGAAGTAAAAAAAAAAAAGGAAAGAGTGATCTGAAATTTTAAGAGAGAACCGCAGGAGTGAAGTGAGAAGAAGAAGAAGAGAAAGGAGGGGAAAGTAAGGGGAAAAAGGAAAGGAGTTGGAGGAAATAAGTAAAAAGGGGTAAGATTATGCTTTAATGTGTATAATATGTTAATTAAGCTTTAATTTCAGTTTTGATGAATGTTAGGGTTTTGAGAATTTGTGTTTTGGTTTAAATTGATGAATTAAATTGAATGTTAGGGGTTGATTGTTGTGTTTAATTGATGATTTAGTTGATTATGGAAGATTGTGATGATTTTGAGTTATGAATTGTGTAAATGGTGAAATTTGAGTGAGAAATCAGGGGAGAACAGTGGGTTCCTGTTAAAATTCTGGAATGGAGGTTGAAGATGACAAAAATTCAATTTGGTCCCTCAATTTGTGAAAATTATAGTTTAGTCCCCGAACTTTGGAAAATTACAAATTGGTCCCTGGAGCATATTCCGAGATTCTGAACAGAATAACATATGAATTATGGGTAGAATTACTGTATAGATAAGAGAATTTAACACTTTCAATTTGGTCCTTCAATTTAACAAAAATTACAATTTGACCCTAAAAATTTGGTAAAATTCCAGAATGGTCCCTGGAGCATAATGATACATCCTGGACATAATTGAGGATTAATTAAGGTCATAATTTCATTATATTCATGGATTTATGGCAAATTTCAGTGTGGTCCTCCATTAGATGAAAATTACAATTTGGCCCTAAAAATATGGAAAAATTCCATATTAGTCCCTAGCTGTAATATTAGCTTTTTCATATTATTTTGATGAATAATTAAGGGTTATTTAGTGAATTATTACCAATTTTATTAGTTGTTTTTATTATGGATTAGATTTCGGAGAAACCGTTAGATTTTGGGTTTTTGAGAAAATTAACTAATTAGTTCAAAAACATATAGGGTTACGGTATACACCCTTAGCTAAGTGTATTAAATAGGTTAAATGTTCTTTCGAGTCGTTTTTGAATATGTCTCCTTTGTATTTAGATAATCCTGATATTCTACCGGCAGGACGTCAGTAGGATTTCCTTCGGTTTCAGCTTGTGAGTGCTGTTTGCTTTTGAGTCAGGTGAGTGGATAATTTTCCATATGCATGAGAAATAGTATAAGTATTTTATTTGTTAATATGAATTGAATCATGCTTCTTGATAATATATATGTTGATTATTATCCTTGTTATGATAAAGCATGATCAGTTATTGAATCTGAATTCTTGATATGAACCAACATATGTTTTGAATTGACTTCTGAATTGATAGCTCCTCATTTGATTGATGTCATGAGTTGAGCTTTGAGATATGAATATGTTTGTTTGATTACGATTGTGAACCTATGGTATGTCAATCAGAATACCCATGCTAACAGGGTAGCGTTAGTCTTTGTGCACATCGTATCTGAACCCTAGTTGGTCGGGGGAGTCACCAACCTGTGTGGACTGATCATCCCACAGTACGGAGCCTCATGCTCATTGCATTTTGATTTTCTGACGAACTTTACCATATAATCTTCTTGTTATGGCCTATTTGAGAAACTTTCTATAAGAACCTAGAGCCATACTTGTATATATATTTCTCATTACTGTATTACCTCATGTGTGTATATTGAACGTTATCTACTCACTGAGTTGTTGAACTCACCCTCTCATTATTATTCTTTTCAGGCTTATAGCTTGATAGCAGGTCACTTTTGTTGAATCTTCTGAACCTGCTTTTTGGTTGTAATTTGTACATTCCTTTTTGTCAAGTTAGTGCTCCAAAACTATGAATTATATTAACTCTTGTATTAAGACAATCGAATTATGTTATAAAGTTAGTTTTGTTGTTAATGTTGCGTTGAACTCTGATTGAGTTGTTTAAAGGATAGGTTTGTATGTAAGTTTGGGTTCGCATAGGTTTGGAACCTTGGAGGGGAACCTTACTTATGTGCCGGTCATGGATCCGGAATTCGGGTCGTGACACTAATATGGCTCTTAGATGCAGGTAAGGTGTTGGCTATAGTGCCGGTAGGGTCTGTTGCACTATCTGGTTGCCCACATGCTTCTTAAGCTGAGAGACGTGGAAAACTAGATGAATCATGAAAGATGGTGGCAGATTGAGCTTATAAGCCACTGTTCCCACCTTTGCTAACACCTGGTAAAGACCGTAATATTTTGCAACTAATTTATGTGAAACTCTAACAGCTGTATATTGTTGTCTGTATGGTTGAAACTTGAGATAAACATAATCTTTTACCTCAAAACTTCAATCACTCCGCCTTCTGTTTGCAATTGTAGTCATTCTATGCTGAGTTGACTGTAGATGTGACCGGACTCGCTTAATCAGGTTTTCTTTAGTAGTTAGATATGCATCCACTGACTCTACTGCAGAATCCCTAGGAAAGTAAGGAATGTGTATGGGAGGAGGAACTTCGTATAACACTTCATAGGGTGTCATCTTAGTCGCGGAGTCATAATTGGTGTTGTACCACCATTTTGCGAGGGGAAGCCATTTTGCCCATTGATGAGGATGATCACCGGTCATGCATCTTAGGTAGTGTTCGGTGCATTTGTTGACAATTTCGGTCTTACCATTAATCTGCAGGTGGTATGCTGTAGAGTAGTGAAGATCCATGCCTAGGATGTTGAACATCTCCTTCCAAAACCTGCTAAGAAATACTGGATCCCTGTTGCTAGTGATAGATGTTGGTAACCCATGTAGTTTATATATATTGTCTATAAACATCTTGGCCACCTTAGGAGCAGAGTAGGGGTGATTTAGTGCAAGATAGTGAGCATACTTACTGAACCTATCCACCACCACCAGAATAACATCCTTTCCCTCATACTTGGGTAGGCTTTCAACGAAATCCATATTGATGTTGATAAATGGTGCATAAGGGATAGGCAGTGGCTGTAAAAGACCTTGGCTAGCCATATTTTCATATTTGTTTCGTTGACACACATTGCATTCTCTGACATGTTGTTTTATGTGTTTTTGTTGTCCCCACTAGTAGAATAAACCTCCCACAATCTTAGCAGTAACCATCATGCTCGAATGCCCCCCATAGTTGAATTATGAAACATTGAAATAAGTTTACCCCGTAGTTCCTGATTATTGCCTACCACTATCATTCGTTTCCTGTTAAGATGACCATTAACCTACGTATAGTGTGGATGAGAGGTTGGAGATTGCTGCAATTCATAAATGAGAGTTTGGATGATGGGATCATTTTTATAAGACTGCACAATCTCCTGTATAAAAGTTGTAGAAATGGTTGAAACTGTTAATGCATAGAGTTCTTTACTTGGAATCCTAGAGAGTGCATCTGCAGGGACATTCTCCTTTCCTTACTTGTATTCTATGTCATAGTCATAACCCAAGAGTTTGACTAACCATACATGCTGAGCAGGAGTCGTTAGTTTCTGGTGTAGGAGGTATTTTAGGCTTATATGATCAGTTCGGATGTGAAAGTGTCTTCCCCACAAATAATGTTTCCATTCAGTGACTACTTGTAGGATTGCCAGCATTTCCCTCTCGTAGACAGACATGATTTGTTGTTTTGGACCCAAGGATTTGCTTATGAAAGCAATTGGATGACCCTCTTGCATTAAGACTGCCCTGACCCCTGTTAGAGATGCATTTGTTTCTATCACAAATTGCTTGTTGAAGTCAGGTAGAGTTAATACGGGGTTGTCATGAGTTTCTTCAAGAGTGTGAATGCTTGTATTGCTTCCTCATCCCATCCTAAGGCCTCCTTTCTTAACAGATTAGTTAAGGGCTTAGAAATGTTGTCATATCCCTTAACAAACCTTCGGTAGTAACCTGTCAACCCTAAGAACCACCTTAGCTGTTTCAGATTTTTAGGAATTGGCCAATCTAGAATTGCCTGAATCTTGAGAGGGTCAATTGCTACCTCTTGTGCTGAAATGATGTGACCCAAGTATTCTACCTGCCTTATGCTGAAAAAACATTTGTTAGCCTTGGCAACTAGTTGATGCCCTTTTAATAGTTCCAGAACTATCCTTAGATGTTTGTAATGATTAGTTAAGGAGCTGTTGTAAACTAATATCTTATCGAAGAACACAAAAAATGAACTTCCTTAAATGACCTCTGAAGACTTTATCCATGAGGCTCTGAAAGGTGGTAGGGGCATTGGTTAAGCTGAAGGGCATAACCAGAAACTCGTAATGGCCACTATGAGTCTTGAAGGCTATCTTAAACTCATCCCTTGTAGACATTCGAATTTGGTGGTACCCTAATCGAAGATCGATCTTGGAAAATGTTATTGCGCCCACAAATTCCTCTAGAAGCTCTTCAATCATTGGGATAGGGTATTTGTCTTTGATAATGAGTTTGTTTAAGGCTCTATAATCGACACAAAACCTCCAAGTAGAGTCTTTTTTCTTCACCAGAATCATTGGTGATGCAAATGGGTTGTTGTTGGTTCTAATAATTCTAACTTCCAGCATTTCTTTTACCATTCTCTCAAGAATACCCTTCTAAAGTCCAGAGTATCGATAGGGTCTTAGATTGACTGCTTCACTATTTGTTTTCAATGGAATTTTATGATCGTGAGCTTTAGGTGGTGGCAATCCTTTCGATTCATGGAATAATTCCTGGTAGGATTGCAGGAGACTTAACAGATCAGTATCCTTGATGTCAGGAATCAAAGTGGTAATTGTTCTTGTGCATGTTGCCACTTCTTCTCCATCTTCAACCTTCATAAGACTACATAAGAAGTAGTCGGCCACTTGCCCCTGATTGCCCACTAAGAAACTCAACTGTTTTAGTTCAATGGTTTGGAACTTGGGTGGATTCTCTCCTTTAAGTAAGACTCTCTCCCCTTGCCAATCAAAAGACATCCATAGTTGCATAAGATGTCTCCTAACATGGATAGTCATTGTATTCCCAATACCATTTTGCAGTTGTTGAGGTCAATGATATAAACATCTGTTTTGAAACTTATCCCCTGCATCTTCTACCTAAGTCCCCTGCACATGGATTTGCATACCATCTTCTCCCCATTGGTTGCTTACACTATCATGGGTTTTATGGTTGTTAGCTGGAACTGTAGTTTAATGGTTAGGGTGGTGTTTAGGAAATTGTGGATGCTGCCTGAATCTATCAGAATATAAATTATAGTCTTATCTATTTTGCCATTGACCTTCATAGTATTAGTCCCACGGTTCCTTCTAAGGCATTTAAGGAAATGTGATGTGTGAGCTCCCTTTCATTAATTTTATCTTCGGTCACCTCTTCCTCCATTACTCCTTCTTCCTCCAAAACACTTAGGGAATACACCCTTTTATTCTTACATCGATGTCCAGGCACAAACTTGTCATCGCACAAAAAACACAGCCCCTTCAGTCTTCTACCCTCAAAGTCTTGGTTGCGAATGGATTTGGTGGGTTTGGTATAGGTTTTTGTGTAGCTACTGCCAGGGTTATTAGTCCATGGAGTAGGAGTGGTTTTTTGTGGAGCTGTATAAGGGTTTGTAGTGTTGGTTGTGGACTGTGATGGACAAGTAGTCGTGGCTGGCACAGGATGGTGTTGGAACGCACCGGGTGGTCTCTTGACATAGGCTGGGGATCTTCTGTATGTTTAGGTATTGGCTTGTAATTGAGACAGGTTACATGCATGTCTAAGGGTTTTTGGTTTGAACATCTTGATTGTGTTTTTAATCTCTGTTTCCAGTCCCCCTAAGAAGATTACCAGGCTTATTTCTCGCTTACTTCAGCCTTGTTCCATAAAACATCAAAGTCCTGGATGTATTCCTCCAACTCTCCCCGTTGCTTCAACTCCATTAATTCCTTTAGAGGGTCTTGTTGGCCTCCAAACCGATAGCAAATGGCTTCTACATAATCCTCCTAAGAGGACTTTTGGTTTCCCAAACTCTTAAGGAAGTTTTGATGCCAATAAAAGGCAACTCCATTAAGATAATAAAATGCAATTTGTAATTTCTCTGAAGCAGCAACCTCTTCTATCTCAAATATTATGTGCATTTAAAAAGACACTTATACACATCTTCCCCATTGAAAGTAGGGAAAAAATGTTTGGGTTTGTATACCTTATAGGACGACATTCGATCCTCACGAGGCTCCTTGTTCCTGACTTCCATTCCCTCCATACTAGGTACTAGCCTCTCAGGGTTGTGACTAGAGCTTCTTGGAGCTTGAGAGAGTTTCAACATGGTAAACTCTATTTGATGTGCCATGGTTCTCATCATGTGCCTTATATCATTAAGTTGGGCCCCTTGGTTCTCAATGGTTTGATCGAGCTTTAGACTCTGTCCCTTCAGGATGTCTACCAGTTGTTCATACTTCTAGCCACTGTCCTGTTTGACTGCTGCAATGGAGTCTTCTATGCATTTGATCTCCGTGGTTCTAATGTCTGGTGGCATGACTGTATGTCGTTGATAGTCAGCTCTGATACCACTTATTACGTGTGTAATATTCAGTGATCCAAATAGTATTGGCACTACTTGGCAAGTTTGGGAAGGGAAGATGCTTAGCAAGGAAGGATAGCAAAGTTCAGCCTATGAGCATAGCAGAGGCATGGGTAGTTTGTTAACAATCCTTAATTGCAGGAGAGTCATTCATTTCTTATTTCTTTTCACGTAAAAACTCATGCAGTTTGTTACAAGTATATATAGCTGAAGACTACCCTCAACTGCCCCTAGTGGCGGAGCCACAGTGGGTTAAAAGGGGGCAATTGCCCCCTTAGTTTTTTTTTTAAAAAAATATTAATATATTAATGGGTGTTAAACTATTGATTGGAGGAAGGAAAGGCGTCGTCACTCCTGTTAAGGACCAGGGCAAATGCGGTAAGGCTTCTTTTTCATTTCTCACATGAATATAGATTCATCTTGGTATTGATTGGAGGAATATTGATGCGGCGCCTTTCTCCGCCTTTTTTTAAATACTGATATTGTTAAACAATTTTTATAGCCTACAGGTAAGGAAAGTTGTTATACGATAGTTATTGCTATAGGTAAGGAAAGTGTGTCTATATATATAATTACAGCTCCCTAATTTTCCTCATTTCCCCTTTTGTTTCTTTATCTTTCCCTGTAGGTTTTTTTTTCCAGCAGTCGTTCCTACCTCTCCTAGTCTCCTACATGCAAATTTATTATCAATTAAGCTTTTTTGCCTTTTCCTTTATACTTTAGGTAAATTTTCTTCATCTTTTCTATTTGTTTTATTATCTAATTTTAGTTTTATTCTTTTATAATTAGTTATTAAAAATATTAGGGTTTATGATAATTTATGGGTTTTGTTATGAATATGTTCACAATAAATGTTTAAATCTAGTAATTTAATCAATTAAATGTTTCTTTTCTTATTATAAATAAATAAATTAATAGTCATGCAAAACCACTATTTTTGACATCTCTTGCATTGATATAGTAGTTTATTGAAATTTAATATTTTCACATGATTTATTTGTATTTTGTAATAGGTTTTGATTTTGATAAATTGACATGTATTTTGCTATTAATTTCATATGGAAGATTTAGAATTATTGTGTAACTCAATTGACTTTTGTTTAATAGTGAATTATTGTGTACTTGTGTTAATTATTATGTAGACACTAATGATGATAAAAATTCCAGCAGGTTCATATTAAATTAACATGTCACTAGACAAGTATTTCAAGCGTAAATCCCTTGAGGATGAGGAGTCAATCAAAGCTTCAAGTCATGTAACTCAATCAAGTTAAAAGAAAAGTCATATTGAAATCAGCCCCGATACTCTCCTTGCTGACCTTGGCTTAAAAAGACCAATTTATGAGGTCCATATAAATGATAGGGATGATGCAATCCGAAGAGCTTATCTACAAAAAGGTCCTTGTCAACCTTCACACTATGATTTTCTTCAAAAAAACATTTAGGAATGTATCAAAACTACGACGCTTTAATCCGGCTTGGTTTGGTGCATACCCAACATGGTTAGAGTACAGTATAGCCAAAGATGCTGCCTTTTGCTTGTATTGTTACCTCTTCAAGTCAAAAGGGGGTGTTGATTCGTTTGTGGGTGATGGGTTTTCAAATTGGAAAAAAAGGGAAAGATTTGATCATCATATTGGAAAGTCTAATAGTAGTCACAATGCAACTTGGATAAAATATGAGAATTTGATGAATGAAAAACAAAGTATCATGACTTTGTTGTCTGAGCAGACAGTAAAGAGTCAAAGTGATTATCGAACTTGATTGAATGCTTCAATAAAGTGTGCTCGTTTTTTGTTGCACCAAGGACTTCCATTTTGTGGTCATGATGAATGTGAATGTTCAAGCAACCAAGGAGATTATCTAGAGCTCTTGCATTTCCTTTCCAAAAATAATGAAGCTATTAAAAGAGTTACTTTCAGTGAAGCTCCTAAACATAACAAATTGACTTCTCCAGATATTCAAAAAGACATTACTCAAGTTGTTGTAGAGGAGATTACAAATGTGATTATCAAAGATCTAGGTGACTCATTATTTTCAATTTTAATTGATGAGTCACGTGACATATCAATCAAGGAACAAATGGCAGTTGTTATACGATATGTAGACAACAATGGACATATAATTGAATGTTTTCTTGGCATTAAACATGTGTCAGATACAACTGCTAGCTCACTCAAGGCAGTTATTGAAGCTTTGTTTTCTAAACATGGGCTAAGTATATCAAGATTGCGTGGTCAGGGATATGATGGAGCTAGTAACATGCGAGGTGAATTCAATGGCTTGAAAGCACTTATTCTAAATAACAATCCAAGTGCATATTATGTACATTGTTTTGCTCATAGACTTCAATTGACTCTTGTGGCTATTACAAAGAAGCATAATGAAGTTGGAGATGTCTTCAATTTTATTTCTAGCATTATAAACATAGTTGGAGCATCATGTAAGAGGATGGAGGTGATTAGAGAAAAACAATATGCTAGAATTATTGAAGGGCTTGAAAATGGGGAAATTTCTAGTGGACGAGGCTTGAATCAAGAAAATTCTCTTAGAAGGTATGGTGATACTCGTTGGGGCTCCCACTATATTACAATTATTTGTTTACTTGCAATGTTTTCATCGGTTCTTGATGTGCTTGAGATTATAAGGGAGGATGGGATGAACTCAGAATAGAGAACGGAAACGGTCGTTTTAACAGGTATTATGGAATCATTTAATTTTTTGTTCATGCTTCATTGTTTGAGAAGGATACTAGCAGTTACTAATGAGTTATCACAAGCATTACAAAGAAAAGATCAAGACATAGAAAATGTTATGAGTTTATTGAAAACATCAAAGGAATGATTCAAATTGATGAGAGAGAATGATTGGGAATCTTTACTAAAAGAAGTGTCATCTTTTTGCATCAAACATGATATTGATATTCTAAACATGGATGATGAGTACAAGCTTCGTGGGCGTTCAAGACAAAAATCTCAAGGGATTACAAACTTACACCATTTTCGTTATGAATTGTTTAACAATATCATTGACATGCAACTTACTGAGTTAGATGATTGTTTTACCGAGACGAGTATGGAGTTACTTTTTTGTGTGGCATGTTTAAGCCCAAATGACTCTTTCTCTACTTTCAACAAAGAAAAGCTTATTCGTCTTGCTCTTTTTTATCCTAGTGAATTCTCTATAGTGGACCTTATGGTACTTGGTGACCAACTTGATATGTATATTATTGATCTACATGGTGATGATGAGTTCTCTGGTATTGAAGGTATTGCTAGTCTTGCAGAGAAAATGGTAAAAACAAAGAAGAATTTGATATTTCCATTAGTATATATGCTTATCAAATTATCATTACTTCTACCAGTTGCAACTGCTATAGTGGAGAGAGTTTTTTCTGTTATGCATATTGTCAAGAGTAGATTGCGGAACAGGATGGGAGATAAGTAGATGAATGATAAGTTTGGTTGTATACATTGAGAAAGATATCTTCGATAAGATTGATAATGAAGCTATTATGAAGTGGTTTCAAAATATGAAAACTCGAAGAGAACAATTATAATGTAAGTTTTTTCATTTTAAAAGTATTTTTATATTAATTTTACTTGATATTAATTAATATATATGTTTTGAATTGATTTTTAATACATGTCTATATAATATAGTATTTGTTAATAATTTGTCCCCTCATTTAAAAAACTCTGGCTCCGCCACTGACTGCCCCTGGTGGAATTATTGCGTTTAATCAAAACGTTGTGTTTAAAGGAAAATATAAAACGGTGCAGTTTAAATGGCTTAATAAAACAATGCATATCCAATGACGGTTACTTAATTTGAATCTCATATCAATGCTTTTCTCTTCTTCATCTT
This sequence comes from Populus alba, assembly GCF_005239225.2. Taxonomy (NCBI): domain Eukaryota; kingdom Viridiplantae; phylum Streptophyta; class Magnoliopsida; order Malpighiales; family Salicaceae; genus Populus; species Populus alba. Next base: position 43,194,621 of record NC_133284.1, on the reverse strand, counting down.
CGGTTGGTAACACAAAGTGTTCAAAGAGATTAGTTACGAAAGGGGCTGGGGGGTTTCTTAATTTTCAAACAGTTGATTTTCCTCATAAATTACTGTTACATGTTTCCCTCACTCAATTAATTAGATTTTTCAACTTTTCTTCTCCCGATTCAATCCCTTGATGTGTTGTGTACTCGTATAGTTGTGCAGCACTCACCATTATCATTTTTCACTCTGCTCCAAAAACAGCCAAAAAAACCCTGTGAATATTTTTGGCCGGTGGGTTTGGATCATTCCATTTCAATCGAATGGAAGAAATCAACTTTTGTTAAATAAAAAAAGACTTCACTCATTGAAATAAAATAGTTAACTTTAAAAAAAAAATGTGTTTGGATTGAAGAGCAAGAATATAATAAGAGAATGTTTAAGATGAAAATAACAAAGATAATATATAAAATAAACTTCGTATCTTGCAATTTTATTTTACTTTTTTTTCTAATGGTCGCTTGCTCAGGTTATCCAATCATCAACAGAAAGATAGGGTTAAAGTGGGGTTGGAAAGGTGGAGTTAGTGATAACGTCACATGACGCCTGTCGGACTTCTCTTCATCCCAAGAAATTCCCCACCTTTCCGATTTCCGTAACGGCTATGCAATCAATATAGCCGTTGTACCTTCATTTTTATTTAAACGTAGCTGCCTTTTCGATCATTCCTCTGTACAAACCTCAAAAATCAAAATCATTGTTACTCTCATTACAAAAGTCAGCTGCAAGGTACAGCAGAAACAAATCAATGGCTAAAGCAATGGCAGCTCTCTCTCTTTTGCTCCTACTACTTTACCTCAGTTCAGGTATAATGTCTTATCTCATAGGTACTTTATAGGGCTGATGCTGTAGTCATTGCTTTTCACTTTCATGCCTACTTCCTTTTTTGAAAGCACAATGTGGAGGGATTTCTTGTGTCTTTAGATCTGAGGTGGGTCTATATATAATGATTACAGCAATAAACTGATCAGTTTCTTGGCAAATGGCCTGATTCTGGGATTTCTTCTCTGTTCATATTTTTGCAGGGGAGGATTCGGTCATGGCTAATGAACAGGTAGTTAGTACTATCAACTTCTTTCTTCACACACAACACAATACAAAGTATCGTATCCACCTGCGTTGTCCTTATTCAGAGAAATTCTCATTAACCATAAATAATATCACAGAAAACTTGGTGTGTGGCCAAGCCATCGTCAGACCAAGCAACTTTACTAGCGAATATCAACTACGCATGCGCTCACGTGGATTGCCAGATTCTACAAAAGGGTTGTCCTTGCTTCTCTCCAGATAGTCTCATAAACCATGCATCCATAGCCATGAATCTGTATTACCAATGTAAGGGAAGGAACCACTGGAATTGCGATTTCAGGAACTCTGGCCTCGTTGTCGTGACTGATCCAAGTAAGAACTCCATGAATGATGCAATATGTTAATCTGCTGGCAGTAATCATGTCATGCTTACGACAGTTTCTTGTGTCAACTTGCAGGTTATAGTAACTGCATCTATGCCTAATCCCTGGTCCAGGAAGTAGCATTTAGCCCATTGGAAGTTACAATAGTGGTGCCTTTTCTCTTCTTGTTTGAACTTGTATTTCTCATTTGCTGCTACTGGCAATATATGTATTGCTGCGAAGAAGCAACAGGATTAAATCTGATATACTTTTTTTTCCAATGTTGTCAAGCCTCGTTTAGTTGCTAATCATCTTTCAGAGTGCATGAACCTGATAAGGAATCCAAGCTTGAATCACAAGCTCATCAAGGATGTAAATACGTGAGTGAAATGAGAAGAAAAAAAATCACAAATTCACAAGTGCTTTACCTGAACATAAACTATGACAGAAGAGTGTGTGGGTGTGGGATACAATTAGTAACTAGCGATGTCTTAGGTTAAGTCTTGTAAATTGGGATTGCTAAAATTATGTTTCGATGTTGCTTAATTATGTTTTGGTGTTGGGTTAGACTGTTAATGGAATCCATCTAGATCCCTGTTTGGTATAAAAAAAAATAATAATTAAACCCTTTTCTTCATAAATATTTAGAAATAAAAACTACTCATTAACATCAAGAACAACAATTTTCTTGAAAAGTGACTAAACTGATAACTTTCTCTCTTCTTACTATTTTCAATGAACTTTCTTTTTCTTCTCTCTAACTTAAGCTAAGATGCAAGAGAATGAATCTTTGAATCAAGATTGAAAATTTAAAAAATATAGGACTGTAGAGAAATAGACAAGAAAGTGCAAGAATTAAAAAAAAAAAACCTTTTTCCAAGAATTTTAAATTTAGCATGTTGTTTATCCTTGTTGTACTCATCCTTTTTGTTTGAATTTTATCCATCCTCAACAAATTTTGACAAATTCATCATCAAATTACGCATATAAAGCTACAATTGACAAAAAAAAAAAAAAAAAAAGGTTTAAAGACAACTGGAAAAAACACTGCTACAGTGTTTTTGCCCAGTAATATAAAAAATACTATCTTTTTAATTCACTTCCCTTCTTTTCAGACCTCTCTATCTCAGAAGCTGGAACTCTTGAAATCCCAATATATTCGGATTGTGAAGTCATATTCATGTTATCACCATGCATTGTGAAAGTGTACCACAACGAAATTGGCGAACAACTGCAAATTTATGTGGATGTGAATTTTAATCATTCACACTTATTATGAAAACACTGCAGCAGGAGTGCTTAGGAACCTGATAAAAGGAGAGGAAGCATGGCAGCATTTTGAATAAGTAATCATTCATTGCATGAGCGATATTCTGGATAAGAAATTAAAATATGAAGTTGAACACGACTTTAAGATGATGGCCTGCTTCAAACATGTTCAGCAAATGCAGAAATGTTCATCCATAAAACTGGGCAGTGCATAACTGTAAAGGAGAACTGGAGATTTCCATAAGAACAATTGAATCAACACGAGCAGAAAGAAGTCATTTTACTTGCTATCATTATCAGTGTCATTTCTTCCTTGAATAAGTTGTTATACTGGAGAGATGAAACCATCACGTGCATTTGGTAATTGAATCAACAATGAAGCTTGAAGAGTCTCAGACGACCACCGTGAGAAATTTGAATCCAAAATCATCGTTTGGTTTCAACACATCAAGTAGGACTCTCCAAACATACATAAACAATCACAACAGAGGAAGTGGAGTGTGTGAGGGATCAGACCAATTTACTAGTAGCAATGCGCAAGAACAAAGCTTGAGTCTTTTTTACACTAAATTACAATACCGGTTAATAATTTGATCAGGTTATTTTAGAAGAAATGCACATCTCTCAGAATTATTTTCTTCATTGACAGATATCAGTCCACTACTTTTAAATTTCAAATCGTTCATCACAGAGATGTGCAATGTTCAATCTAGCATTGAACAATAAATTCTGATGAGCTCGACCCAAGAAAATGAAAGCACGCGTAAGCAACCGTTTGAATCTAGCATTGAAAACATATCTCAACTTTCTGAAAATTTTTTCCTGAATCTTTTTGATACGTGAACATATCAGCTAAACTTTGCTTTGGTCATAATAGCATAATTCCACAAAGGCATTTCAGAATCTGTCGGCAAACAAAGTCCTCTGTCCCAAACTAAACTTTTCCATTCAACAAACTCATTTAACAGGACATGATTCAGCAATGAATATCATAGTATAATACTAGCAATGAATATCATATAATAGTATAATAAACGGTGTAGAGAGCGGTGTGATGATTTGGACATTGCCGTGGAAGGCTATCAACATCCACTAGGAGGCGCCATACAACTACCGGGAGATGCCACACACGCCGTTCAAAAAACACGGGCTCCCCCAACTTGTTGGAACGTGCTCATTAGTTATTTACTATAGATAACACTATGCATTAATAAAATATTGATGAGTTTTAGTTTTATTTATAATTTCACATGGATACGAAACAGGAAATTGCAAGCCAGTATGTTATAGCAAACAAGCAAGTGTGTGTAATCTTCTACAAACTTAAGATGTTATAAATAACCTGTACAAACAAACAAGAAAGATCAAATGTATCCCTCAGATGCATTATTCATCAAGCAGAATCAGTCCACTACTTTTACTTTTAGTTCTATTCTTCATAGGGACACAAAGCAATATCACCAGAAAAGCAATATCAAATGGAGCTATATGCACATACACAATTTCATTCAAGAAAACCACAAGTTTTCCACAGTTTATCTTGGACAAGCAAATATTCCTTAACTTCTCCATATTGGGAAACAATAAAATGATTCACCAATCCAATTCACATTGTAAAATCCATCAAAGCAAACGATGGAATCTAAAAGTAAAAAACGGACGTTTCCAATGGGTCCAAATCATGAACTTTTTATGCCATTTTGAATGAACCCAGTAAAGAAAATCCGACTTAAAGCAAAACCCAAGACTTTGTTTAACAAGAAAGCTACTTTGCAAACATACTGAACAAAGAAATGACATAAACCAAACAGAAAAGGTGGCACATCCCTCAGAATTGGTTAGTGATCATCAATGGAGATCAGCCCACTACTTTTAATTGAAAAATCAGTTCATTCTTCATAGGGATACAAACCAAATGGAAAATCTCACTAGTAGAGTGTTAGCGAAGAAGGTTGATTAGCTTTTGTATTTGTAGATAGAAGTACAAAATGGCAGCGCTTGTGAAGAGAAGCTGACCCAGATTTTAGGTTTTAGACTGTAGAGGCACTATATAGTATATACAGGGAGGGAAATAAGAGGATAACTTCCATTTTAGTCCCTAAAGCATGAGAAAGTTACATTTTAACATAGAACACTTGTAAGAAACCTTTTTTAATCATTATATATAAATAGAATTTAAAAAGTTGATAGAATAGTTAAGAATATTTGTTGTATTTCTTTATTTTTTAAATTTAAATTTTATAATTAGTATCCATTAAATAAATTTATTTTATTTTTTAAATAAATAGATTATCCCAATAAATGATTCCTCACAACCCACTACAAGTCTCTTGTCCTCATTTAATTTATTTTTATAACCAAAATAAAGCCAAAGAGGCTTAAAATAAAGTGCATTTGTGGTTTAATACATATAGTAATTCTCTATATTTTCTTTTCAATGACAAGGGAATAACATCTTACAATCTAGATTGAGAAAAAAAATATAATTGAAATAAAGAAGAAAAATTGAAAATATTTAAATTCAATGACAAAGCAAACTAAGAAAAGTCATTCAATGCCCCCACGAGTAAACCTGTTATAAAAAAATCATTATTTGTGTAAAAATCTCTTGGTCTTTGGACATTTAGGAACCTCTAAAAACAAGCCATGGAGTCACAATTGAAAAATCTGGTGTTTGGTCTCTCTTTTTTTATTATTATCGGCAGTTTTGTTTCTAGTGTCAAAGCTTAAACAAGTGAAATCCATGGAAGAGTTGTTTATGATGTTTGTGGTGATTCTTTTTATATTGGACCTGAAGATCAAGTTTTAGAAGGTCTCTCCCTCATCTCTCTTTCCCGCTTTATTATTTGGTTTTATATCTAACACTAATGTGTTCTTTAGTTCAATTTTTCAAATGGGATTTTGTGTTTTGTTTCCTGAAATGTAAAAGTTTAATTATTTCATTGATTTTTGCAGGGTTCAAGTGATTACTTAATGGGTTGGTGATTATATTGATGTTCTTAGTTAAAAATTGTTTCTTTTTTTATCAGTGGATGGTTACTGATTTGTTTGTGAGTGTACTTGCACTAGTTAACTAAATCTCAATTTTAAAGTTGTTGGGGATGGTGGTGATGGCTAATGGGTCCTTTTTGTTCTTTCTTTTTTGTTCCAGGTCCAAATAAATTGTTTATTAGTTTGATTGGATGAAATTGTTTCTATTTGTGAGTGTATTTGGATAAAGTTAATTCAAATTGTTGCTAGGGAATGATGAAATTGTGCTTTCTTTTTGTTTTTATGGTAGAAATATTTTGTTGTTTTGTTGTGATCACGAGTTTCTTTACTGTACTCTTTGTGTATTAGCTACATCATTATTGTGGTTATGGTTTAGCAAATGTATGTTAACAAATGTTTAAAACAAATATAAAAAATAAAAGAAACAAAAAACAGGATGTAAATCAAATTAAGGAGTTCCACCGTTAGTTATGGTAGCTTGAGTTTGGCTAAAGATTTGTTTAAAAAAAATAAACTATTTTTATCAAAATATACCATTTGAAACATATTTTTAATGAGAAAGAAAGTGGGAAAGATGATTAAAAGCTTGTTTAATTATTAGTTGATGATGTTAAGAAATCCAAGAATATAAAATAAAATATTATTTGGTGTTTGGGATATAGGTTGATTAATATGTTAAAGTATTTGGAATTCTTCTTAATCTAATTAACTTTAAATTCACTAAGAAGGTCTTGAATACATGTAATAAAACAGTCTCAATCAGAGGATTTAAAAATTATTTGATGGTAAAGTTAATATCTTTTGAAAGAGAAAAAAAATACAAGAATATACTAGAGAGAGATGCTCTGAAAATATAAATGACATAAAGAAATAGAGATTGTGAACATTTGTTCTAAGGGTTTCATAGTATATTTATAGCTCATGAGTCTTATTATTTTGTGAAAAAAAATGGTATAATTAACCTGATAACATTTAATGAGGGTTAAATATCTCTTACATCTATATTAATGTTTGATGGGAATATGATGGGTTTTTGAACGACTTTAATATACTTTAAAATGTGTAGAGAGATTCAGAGTTTCAAACGTCAAATATAGCTAAGCCTATAGAGGCTAAGTTGTTCCCTAAGGTTTATACCGAAGAGAGATTGGTCATACCCTTGGACATATCAAGGAATGGTCATTACCTTGAACTTGGTAGATTGCTAAGTCCAAGTGTCTTGGATATGACATGTTTTCCAGACTCACATGACCTCGGACTTGGTTGACTGCTAAGTTCAAGTGTCTTGAGTCTAACATGTATGTCATACCCATATTACCTTGGACTTTGCTGACTATAAAGTCTAAGTGTTTTGGACATGGCTGATTATCAAGTTCAAGTGCCTTGGATCTCGTATATGTGTCAAACCCACATTACATTGGACTTGACTAACTGTAAAGTTCAAGTGTCTTAAGTCTATCATATGTGTCAGACCTGTGTTCCTTAAACTTGATTGGTTGCCAAGTTCAAGTGCATTGGGTATAACAGGCATACCAGACCTACATTCCTTGGATATGGCTAGCTACCACATCCAAACGCCTTAGGTTCGGGGTACGTGCCAAACCCACGTTCCTTGAACTTGGCTGACTGTTAAGTTCAAGTGTATTGGGTCTGAAAAGTGTGTTAAATCCACGTCACTTTAGGCTTGATTGAATATCAAGTCCAATCGTCTTGAGTTTGGCAATCATATCAGACCTACATCACTTTGTACTTGGCTGACTATCAAGTTTAGATATCTTGAATTTGATGTATTTATAAGATCCATATGTTTTAAGTAACCAAACAAAATCTTAATAAAAAGTTGAATTAGTAAATTGTGTGAGGTGACCCAATTTCCTAAAACAGTTGTATATAAAATCAAAAACAATGAAATGAAATAAAGCATGAATAAGTATGGATAGCACCTGTTGACAAAAGAGGGAGCATTGGATAAATCCCCAAACAGTAGAACACTAAATGCAAGATAAACCAGCATATAGAACATACTTATCACACCCGAGCTGGGGTTATCTCGATTAAGAAGCTAGGTTTCGGATTATATGGGTGAACCTGAATTAACCTAGAAAAATTTTAAAAAAATATTTAAAGTTTTAATATTTCATATGAAAAAATTAAGAAAACAATCCATGTAAATATAGACTATACATGTTATAAATAATGAAATTTAAAAAATTGTTTCAAAAGGTTTTTTTATTTCACATTGAAAAGATACTATGTTAATACGTTATCCTTTTAAGTTGAAGTATTTAAACCAAAAAAAGTTGCTTATCCCACATTCAAAAAACATCCCTTTTTTTCTTGTGAACATAAAGTGTATGTGTGTGTGTGTGTGTGTGTGTGTGTCTAGTGAACTTTGAAAATGGTTAATACACACACACACATTGAAAAAAGTGTATATAAACCAAAAAATAGTTAATACGTTATCCTTTTAAGTTGAAGTATTTAAACCAAAAAAAGTTGCTTATCCCACATTGAAAAAACATCCCTTTTTTTCTTGTGAACATAAAGTGTGTGTATATATATATATAGTGAACTTTGAAAATGGTTAATACACACACACACATATAAGGAGTCTCTGGCTAAGAGAAAAACACATTTGAAAAAAAAAAAAAAAAGATGCCTCAACTGGGTTTTTTCGAGTCGCCCAGGTCACAGGTCAACTAGGTTTTTGCTCATCCTGATCTTTTATCTTACCCAGACCGGTCTAGCCAACAGGTCGACAGGGTCGACCCACTGGACTGGTCGGGTTTAATAACTATATACTAAAGCAAGGACCCTATGCATTTATAATTTAATCTACTCTTCTTACCAGACAACCTCACCACTTCATTTCTTCATCCCCCTTCGATCAATGAGAAAGCATAGGAAAGCAGTTTCCAGGGATTCTGAAAGAAATAGAGCACCAAACGTAGAAAGTAGCAGTGCCACAAATTTTTCAGGACACGGGAATATGTGATTGCAGACAACCTAAGCTTTGATTTCGCTCCGAGATATTATGCATGCAGAAGAACTGAAGATGTCAAGGTAATAATCTGTAATCTGGATATGTTAATTGTTCTCACCTTCTTGTTTGTTATAACTTCATATTATTTATGATACATTGGTGCACTAAAGACAAGTTTTACAGTTTTCTTATACAACTTTCTACATATGTTGCATGCATTACTTGTTTATGTTAATTTTTGTCCTGATTCTTTCAATTTTTTAATAATAACTTAAAATTTTATTTGTAAAATTAGATATTTAATTTAAGTATTTTTTAGCATCTCGTATAAGCAAGACATGTAAACCAAAAATAAATTACAAATATAAAACCATGATAATATAATTTTTAAGGGCCAAAACAATAAAAAATAAGTTTAATAATCAAAGGAAAAAAAACTAATATTTTAATGAATCCATAAAAAAAAAATGACTCAATGAATAGTGATATTATACAAAACTCTAAAATATTTAGGAAAATCACTATGTACACACTATTCACTTCGATAGTGAAATTATTTTTTGCCCTTGATTGAGAGAATTTGATGCTTTTTGTTTGGGGGTAATTCAATCTTTTTAATGACCCATTAGTAATTAAAGGATTGTTCAGGGGTATACACATCATTTCAACTTTTATATAATAGTAAAATGACTAATTTATTCCTCGTAATAGAAAAAAAAATAGAACTATTGACCCTTTTTTAAAACAATCAAATGACAATTTTTCTCTATGAATAAAAAAAAATAAAAATGGCCATACACATAGGAGAATTTTAGTCTTTTCATGGAGGGTTTTATATATATATTACATATCCATTAAGGGTTTTTTAGTCTTTTTCACTCAAAAATTAATATTTAATTTTGAAAAGCCTCCCGCTAAACAAACTTGTCTTTCCACCATGCTGTTAAAAACGTTGTTACATCCTCTTTCTCTAGTGTGACGCATGTCGATATGATAGGTGATTCATCACTAGTGATATTTTTTTCCTCCTATTCTCTATCCTCTCCACATCAGTCCTATTTGTTTTTAGGTGTTTCAAATTCAATCCTTTTTTTTTTTTCTTGAGCTTTTTTTTTTTAAAAAAATTGTTTGTTTTTAATTTAGTACTTCAATTATAATTTGTCATATATTATCTTTTTCAATTTGATCCTTATTATTTTGATTTACTACTTTTTTCCTTGGCCCTTTATTAAAGTGTTATTGGTTTTCAATTTCCATATCCAATCAAAGTTTATGGTGAATTTTTTTAAATTTGGTCCTTATTGTTCTGATTTTTTTTTTTCAATTTAAGCATACAATCAAAAAAATTTCCTTGCCCTCTCATTTTTTTTTTTATTTTCACCCTCATTCTTTATATATATATATATATATATATATATATATATATATATATATATATATATATATATATATATATATTAGTTCCTTTTGTGTAATTGATTTTTTTTTTTTCAATTTTGCCCTTTAAATTTGTTAGAGATTGAGCTTTATGATTTTTTTCATTTATGGTGTTTCCGATCTAATAACCCAGGTTACGGGTTTGAAATGTTAACATGGGATCGACTTTTTTTTTGTTCATTTTTTTTTCTGGTTTCATAATTCAACTTTTTTTTATTATTTTAAAAAAGATTGTCATTGTAGTTTTCCTTAATTTCTTTTCTATTAAGTTATCTCAGTCTCATAACTTGGATCACAAATCTTGCAAGTTAACTCGAGTTGGCTCACCCCTTATTACTGAGGTTACATGTTTATCATGTTAAATCAGGTTGACTCAAGCCTCTCTCTCTTTTTTTCCTTTTTACTTAATTTTGTTCTTCCAAGTTTTTTTTTTTTATCATGATCTTACTTTTTATAAAAAAAAAATTGTTTGTTTGCAATCGTTGTCTATTTTTTTATCGTCTAATTAAAAAAAACCAACTTATTAAACTTGATCGAGCTTGTAACTCAACTTAAAAATTTTCTGTTTATTATTGTTGTCTTTTTTTTTTTTTTCAATTTATGTCTCAATTAATATCCCTCCTTTATGGTTTTTGATTTTGCTTGTTTAACCTATTTTGTATAGATTTTTTTTTTAAGTTTTTTAATTTTTGAAGATAGTATTTTGATTCATCTATATTTTTTATATAGATGAAATTTATTTTTTAAAAAAATATATTTATTTTTAAATAAGATTTTTAATATGTGCAGCCTTGCATAATATTTTTTTTTATTTTATTTTATTTAATCAATTTCATGGGTGTGTCTATTTCTATTATCATTTTATTGAATACAAAGATTATTTTAGTAAATAAATTCATTAAACATAATAAAGTAAATGTCACATGTTGCCTGATAAAATATCTTGATCTACTTCAAGCTCTTGATTTTCCAAGTTTAGATTTTAGTTATTGCTAATGATATTTTTATTTATTTACTTTTACATATAGTTATCAATTTATATAATTAAATATTTACATAAACTTTTTAATTTACATTTAGAATTTTTTATATATAAAAAATACTTTAAAACAACTTGCATATCTATATTAAAAAAAAACCTAAAATGGCTAGTAAATAATGAAATGAAAGTGAATGAATTGAGAAATATATGCAGTGTTTTACTTTGTCTATGTAATAAACAAGTGACTTATTATATGTCCTTGGAAAAACTCAGCTTAAGGCCCTATTTGAAAATGCCAGTCAACTCATGTTTTTTTAAAAATTAATAAAAAAATTTTGCTAAAAAAAATTTATGTTTTTGGATCATTTTGATGTGCTTATCTAAAAAATAATTTTTAAAAAATAAAAAAAATATCATTTTGATGCATTTCTAAGCGAAAAACATTTTGAATAGCAACCATAACCATACTCTCAAACAGGCTATAAAAACATTAAATTTCAATTAACAATTCCCTTTTTCTTTTACACATTGATCAATCAAATTTAAGCCTCGACGTCCACCATATTAAAGCCCTAAAAGCCTAAACCATAAACCAATGATGATTGATTCTAGTCACATTTCAATTAGAAACTCATTAGATATTTGCCCCTATTATGCCATAGATTGAATCAAACTTTTATTAAATGTAAAAAAGATATTCAAGTGTTGGTAAGATATTTTCTAGCCAAGAAAATTTATAAAAAAGTAAGAAAAACCTGATATTGAAATCATTAACCCAACTGAATCCAATAAGATCGAGTAATCTAATAATGTTATTTAAACTATACACAACGATAGCATACGAACCATAAAAAAAAAAACAAAAAAAAAACATGTGGCAATAATCAACCAAAACAAAAGAGCCATTGACAAGGTTGTTAAAAACGCATTTTTAACACAACAAGAAAAATGAAAAATAAACTCGGATCGTAAAATCATAAAGAATTTTAAAATATATTAAAAAAATAAAAATTCATTCTTCAAATTAGTCTATTGAACCAGTCTCTTAGAACCATAATCTCTGTTACAATTCTTAGAAACAAACTTAGCATAATTCCTCACTGAATACCTATCTATTGAAGCATTGGAGGAGCAGCCACAAGCCACCAAATCAAGTTTAGCCCTGCCAAAATCAAGATTATGGCATGTCATTGACATTATTCTCAATAGCAACACCTTAAAAAAGTAAAAAAAAGACAAAATTTTCTCTCAAATTGCCATATAACAAATATTGCTCAATTTGTCATATAATAACTAGTAACCACCAAGAAATAATGCGAGAAAAACAAAAAAAGGGATCTTGCTCAAAACTAAAGAGAAAGAAAGAAACGGTGTAAAATATTTCCTCGTGTAAAATGAAATCATCAGCAAATCACAACATTCAATTCTCTCATATAAAAAGATCCTAAAATTAAGTTTCATTTTCCACTAATCACAACATCTAGATTATTAACATGCTACAATAACCCAAAACTAAAACTTTCACCACCATTATTAACCAAAACTGATGCAACTCTAATATTTCTAGCAACAAAGTCTAACAAAAAAATGAAAAACCTGTGACCTAATTTCTTATAGCATCACACCGGGAATACTAGACGAGACATAAAAAACAAAAATTAGGAATAAATTCTTACCTTCTTATCGCCAAGAACATTCCGGATCTCAATAGCAAGATGAGAGAGTGGAGATACAAGCCCACTTGACTGGACCCCTTGATCACTCTACTGCATACTAGCTCTCAGTATCCTCTTCATTACATAATAAAATCAATCTAACAGACTAAAACTCCATTACTTCATAGATTAAAACCAATTACCTACCTAAATCCCAGACTTGAAACTTAATATTGTTGTACTGTACAGTTTTTACATTGAATCCAGTCGTTACACCACATAAAAAAAAGCATCAGATTAGCAAAAATTTAGAAAAAATCATACGATAACGTAAATTACCAACTTAAATTTTCTTCCTTTAAAAAAAAACTCACTTGGGATCGTGAAGCCTACCTCTCCCATTTGAAGCCGATCTAAATCACAAAAAAACACACCAAAACATCACAAATATGTAAAACTAGAAAAGCCTAGAAAGTGAATAACATAAAGAAAGTGTGGAGGGGTTATAGAGAATGGTGGTTTTGCCAGCATTGTTGAGGCCAAAGACAAGTGTTCGAGCTTTTTTATTAACAAATAAAGAAGAGAACATTCTTCTTAACAAAAGACCCATGTTTTCCTTTTTGTTTATGTTTTTCACATTTCAAAATTTTCTAACTGCATGTCACAAACTCAATCAGTTTCGCAAGTTTTTGTTTATACTAACTGGAGACAATTATATTCATATCAGAGGCGCTACTGGTGAGTGGAGAGTATAGAGGGGAACCAATTTCTTAATGCGTGTTTGGGAGTGTGGTTGTAGTTGCTTGTCAAAGTGTTTTTCACTCAAAAAAAGCATGCCAATAATGTTTTTTTATTTTTTAAAAAAATCATTTTTGAGATCAGCACATCAAAATGATTTGAAAACATAAAAAATATATTAATTCAAAGAAAAAAAATCAAATTTTTTCGGAAGTGCTTTTGAAAAGCACTCCCAAACGACCTCTTAATCTACTGGCGATTTATTGACAAGAAAAAAAGGGAAAGGGTAAATGGTGAAGGGAAAATGGGAAGAGTGAAGTGACTGACGGGGGAGTGGGAACTCATAGGGAAAGGGGAGTGCTGACTCAACACTCGGTAGCTGTTTTAATTTTCACGTGAAATCAGTCTGGTTTGAACGATTTTACGAGTTGGATCGATTTTACGCAAATTTGACCTGTTTGATCAGTTTGACTGGTTTTCGAGTTTTTAACTCGATTTAACATGTTTTTATGTTTTGATTTGTAAAATCATACGGTTTTACGAATCAAAATGCGTTTTTAATAACCTTGGCCACCAATATTACAATCAAGAGCAAAAACAAATCATTGGAAACCCATTGTCACTTTATTGTGGACATCACTCATCACAAAAAAAATAATTGAAGTGAGCATCTATCTATATTAAATAAATCAATTTCAATTAATTAAAGAATAATTAAAAAAAAACATAATAAATAAAAACAAATAAAAATAAAAAGAATTTAGGTAACCTCATTAAATAAATAAATAGAAGGTAAAACCGAGGTCATAGAAAGTATGGGGGAAAAAGAGCTCAATATACAATTAAATAAATATTGAAGGATAAAAAAAAATTAACTTATAATTTTTTTAAAAAAAATACTCAAAGCACTCCTAGAAAGCCTCATGAAATCAAGTTAATTTTCAAAGTCTACAACTTGTGAAATTTTAGTCGCAGGCTTAACAAAGGTAATATCCAAACCAATTAAATATTGAGAAATTAAATTGGATAATAAATTCTAATTTTAAAAATTTTACAAAGCAAAAAAACAACAACAATAAAAAAAAATGAGGATTAAATCTATTATAAAAAAGAATTAAGGAGGGTGGAATCTAAAATAAAATACAGTTCTAAAAATTATTTTAGTCTTAAAAAAATAAAAATTAAAAGATTAAGGGCTAAATTTGACAAAAAAAAATTCAATAAGGATGAAAAAAAAACTAATTGAATGAATTATTTTTTTTTTAAATAAAGATAAAAATAGAGGGACTAAATAAAAAAAATAAAAATTTAGAGGTTCACCTCAAAAATTAAGTGGGAGGGCGCACAAAAATTAAAAGAGAGAGAGAAAAAAAAAAAAAAAACTGGTCACCAGTGATAAACAGAAGGTGCACGCACCACATTTTCCAAGAGGCAACACTGAAAAGAAAGTTCATGAAGCTCTGGAACAACCTTTTTTCTTGCTCTAATCAGCTGCCCATACAATCCTAAAACAACAATGCGATTGACACACAGACACTTTCCAAACACATGTCAACTTTTTCCATCTTTTTTTTAAAAAAGAAAAATACTTAAATAACTCCACCTCTACTCATTAATTACAACAAAAAAAACCATGAACAAAATGACAAAAAAAAAACCTTTAATCTAAGAGTGTGTTTTATATTGTGGTAGCTGTTGTAGTTGTGATTTGAAAAAAAAATGTTTTATAAAAAGTACTTTTAGTTGAGGTTGGTTTGAAAAAATAGGTGTTTGGTTAAAACTGTGGTTGAAATTGAGGTTAAAGAAAAAGTAGTTTAATGTGTTTGGTTAAAAAAATGCTTTACAAATTAAGGTTATAAAATAATTAAAAAATATGTATATTAATATTAATGATTTTTAATTTAAATATTGTAAATTTAACTACTGTTATTACATCATGAAATAAATAATATTGACATCAAATATTTTTTATTATTCCATTAAACTATGTGCAATGTCATCACATACGAAGATCTATCTAACAAGGACTATATTTTTTCATGGTTTCTTAAGCGCGCAACAACAAAAACTGAATTTTTTGTTACGTCATCAAGCGATCTCCTTCTAATTTTTTGAATAGAACACAGTTAAAATAAAAATAAAAAATGAATTTTTTTTAATTGGGTCGGGCCTGACAATAACATAATTGGAATTGCGATCAAATTTCATAAATGCTATGTCATCATGCGATATCCTTCTAATTTATATAGTGTTATTAAATGATATTAAGTACTAGTTTTTCGAGTAAAACACAATTTTTTTTAAAAAAAAAATCAACAATTTCATTACGTACAAAATTCATTCGACAATAACTATAGTTATCATGATTTATCCTGTGTGCAATAAAATTAAGTAAAATATTATCAGGAATAAAATTGAGATTACAGTACAAACAAATTTAATTTACCTTAAACTAATATATATATATATATATATATATATATATATATTATATATATATATATATTTACGTGAACAATACGAGTGCAATTAATTAACTTTCTAGTTTTTTCGGAAAAAAAAAACTTTTCGCACTGGTTTAAAAAAAAAAATTGTTCACGTGAACAGTGCGCAATGAAGCATGGCTCAACTGTTGAGGTTACTTTCTCACCACGAGAAGCAGCAAAATGCTGTTTCTCCAAACCTGTGGTGTAGCAATGAAAATTGGTGGGTCCACTAATAAAAATCACTTCTTTTTTTTTCTAAGAGTTAAATCATTTGGCATAAAGGATGCAAAGTTCATTTTACTGATCAACATAGTTGGATATTATAGATTGGCCCTCCATCTATTTGTTTGTCTTTTTAGCTTCCAAGAACAAGAGGGTATTTTTACGGTGAACTAAGTATGTAAAAATACAAAACTAACTTTAATAATAAGGAAAAAAAAAAAAAAATTAAAGATTAGTGTTGTAATTTAGATGGATAAAAAAGAAAATTACCCATATTACCCCCACTCAATTTTAAAATATCAAAATTGTGCACGTGGAAAGATAATTATACCCTTAAAACTTGTGCAAGATTTTTAAAAAGGTCAACGTTAGAAAAACACTATTGCCGACTGTGTCTTGCAACATCTTTTAGGGTTTTTTTTTTTGTTTTTTTTTTATTTTTTTTTATTTTAAATTTCCTTATTTATATTATCTGCAAGGGGTGGCTAGGCAAGTCTAATCAATTCCCTTTTATTTTTATTTTTTTAAATGTTTTTCAGCTCTGCAAATCTTATAGGGCATAACATACAGGTCAGCAGAGATCCTGCCTTAGGGGCTCCAGCAAGCAGGCATCATCAACAGTCTATTATACTATTAGCTTAGAATTTTTTTAATTTAATTTTAATTATTCAAAATAAAAAATTGCCGATGGCCTAAGTTTTACCATATCTTTTATATTTATTTCGGAATCGAGAAAACTCAATCCGATGAGCGATCGTATGATGGAATTTGTCTCTAATAAATAAATAAGGATGGGGAGTCATGTTCCATGGATAACTCGAGATATTAAATAAATAAAAAAGAGAGATCAGATTTAAATGCACACATAAACTTAGTTTACTAAAAAATTATTGAACTGATTATTAGGATTAATATAATTTTTTTACAAGATTTATTAATCATTATCAAATTAATTGTGGATAATTTGATTTTTTATATTTTAAAAATATAATAAAACAATTAAATTTATTTTAAAATAAAAAATATTTAATTGGAGTTAAGGGGGTTTTTTTTTGTATTTTTAGTTATATAAAAAAAAATTAAAATAACTAAATTACCATTTGAAAAAAAAAACTTTTAACTAATGTAGCTTTTAATATCTTCATTTTGTTTTTAGTTATAATTAATCTGATTAGAAAAAAAATTTAATATTTTAATAAATATAAATATAATTTTAAAATAAAAATAGTTGACACATGTAACCTCCATGCTTACAAATCAACGACACGCTCTCTTAGAGCTGTGTGTAAGGCACCTCTTGACACACATATGTTGTCATCCTTAAAAGTGTTGGAATTATCTTAGTAACCCCTCCATCCATTGACGGCGCAGAGGGTCCAAAAACTCACCCTCATTTTCCAGCCATAGGAGATGCTCGAAAAAATAATGCAGTTAACTATGCGTCGTCTTGCAGTAAATTTTTATATTTTTTTAAATTAATCTTAATTAAAAATATTTTTTATAAAATAATATTTTTTCAAATTAACATCATAACAACTATCACAATATAAAACACACTTTTAACAACGAATAATCCATTATCAACTTGATATATATATAAAAAAAAATACACAAGCCTAGTCTCCTAGGCCTAAAAATAAATTTATATATATTTTAAAATAAATATTTATCTAAATTAACAATTACAATGCTGTTTAAAAAATCCAATTATACATTTTAAATGAGATTGGTACTTTTATAGTTATATCTGTAACAACTTTTTTTTTATTAATTATAGATGATTCTAACATTTAATAAATTGTATAAAAACTTTATACATGAATATTCAATGAGAATTAAATATATTTTATTGTTAATTTTACATGGTTTTTATGAATTAATTATTCTTTGATTTTTTTTCATACAACCACATACAAATTTTATGAAGACATTCTTTGTTTTTTAATTTTTATTTAAAACTTGCTTTTTAGATTATGATAATTGTTTTTTGTAAGAAATATACTATTAATAAAAAAAAAACTCATCGAAAAAAAAATTTAATAAGGAAACAAACACCCATCACAAATTCTTTATCTTTGCTTGTCCTCGTGAAATCACCCACACAAGAATTACAGTTTTAAAAGGGAAAAATCTTAATTTGATATTTAACTTTTTGTTATTTTTTTTTATTTTAGCACCTCACTTTTTATTTTACTTATTTAAGTTAAATTATCTAATATTAATATGTATTTGTTTCTTATTGGAGCTTACTTTTTATCACTTGTCACAAGATATACATACTAAATATAGAAATATGGTTTCAGTCATTCTTCTAATCTGGTATAAGAAAAAAACAAAATAAAAGTCTTTTCACAATTTTGTTATCATAGAAAATCTCCAACAATTCTTTGAAAAAAATTTAAAAAATTGATGTTGATAAAAATTCTATTTCAAAGAATTGAACCTTCTCGAAATATTTTATTTTAAAAATAAAAAAATTTATGTTAAAGTAAGAGATGCTAATAAGAATAATAATAGTAGGAGATAATATAAATTTTGAAGTGCTATTTTTGTTTCTCTCTTATAAAAAATTATTGACATAAGGAATAATTCTAATTAGAGGTGAGGAAAAAAAAATCAAAAAAATAATCAAAAAAATTAAACCGTGAAAAAAAATCAATTAAAAATTTTTAAAAATCAATCGGTTCGGTTTTATTTCAGTTTTATACATTTGAAATAAAAAAAAAACCGAATTCAAACTGAAAAAAACTGGAAACAAAACCAAGCAAAACCCAAAAAAAATCGAGCCAAACCAGAAAAACTGAGTCATACCAATTTGAACCGGTTTTTGTCCAAAAAAACCGAACTGAACCAAAACTGGTCGGTTTGAACCTTTTTTTTTTTTTATGTATATAAAATTTTAGTTTGGTTATTTTTTAATAAAAACCAAACCAAACCAAACCAAAAATAATCACCTCTAATTCTAATAAACTAAATTAATAACAAGC
The DNA here is from genome assembly GCF_005239225.2 of Populus alba. Taxonomy (NCBI): domain Eukaryota; kingdom Viridiplantae; phylum Streptophyta; class Magnoliopsida; order Malpighiales; family Salicaceae; genus Populus; species Populus alba. The sequence goes on along the minus strand of NC_133284.1, from coordinate 43,175,456 downwards.
ATCAACAATAACTCAAAATACACAGAATTATAAATGAGATACTCAAATATAAAAATAATAAAAAATTAAACACCAAAAATACAGTTATTACAAGCCCATCCAACCTGGCAAAAGGTGCAGAAAATTAAATAGACTCCACGTGTTGTCGATCAGTATCTCCATAATAGACGGTACTGACTTGCGCAAATAGTTATTGAAGTTATACACACACACACACTTAGCAAATGCAACTTGCAAGTATTTTTTTTCTTCAGAAGAATTATTATATACTAGTTTAGTTTGTATGTCTCTGTTATACCGTTGAGATCGGTTTTTTAAAGTAAAAAAAAGATTAGGTTTTAATTTTTTTTTTATTGTTATTAAACATTAAAATATAATCATACGCATCTCTTATTCATCTTAGAATATAATAATTTTAACATAAATTATTGTTTTTGTTAAGAAAACATTTTATGATTATTAAAGTAAATTATTAAATATTATTATAAATTTTTATTCTGTTTTTATTTGTTTGTCACTCAAAAAGGTTTTGAACCAAATTCACTTACTCTTCAATTTAAACATGATTTTTAAAATATTATTATAAATTTTTATTTGAATTTTAACATGAATGTATTATATTTATGATTTTTTAGTTTTCAATCACATATAAAATATAAAAATACTAGTATAAATTAAGATTTTTAATTTATTTTTTTAATAAATGCTTTTTTTTACATTATTTTCCTTTTCTTTTTAAATTTAATTTTTTTTTTGAGATTATATAATTAAATAAAATTATTTTTATTGAATCTATTATAGTTTATAATATTATGATATAGTATTTTTTTAAAGTTAAAAAATTCAACACAATCCACGATGACACATGTGACATCAATCTTGATAGGACTTATCAATCAATTATCAAAGGAAGAGATATTTAATTTTAAGAAGAAAATATAGAGATTTTAGGTTTGTTCTCTAAAAATTACTAGTTCGAGTTCCTACAAATTTTAGGACCATTAGAGACTTACATGATTGTTAACTTTAGAGCTTATGAAATTAGTCGAGAAACACATATAAACTGGACTTAGATACCCACCTAGATATCCACATTAATAATAAAAAAAAAAAATAAAAGAGAGAGTATAGATGGCAAAGTGCGATGTTTTTGAAAAAAAATATTTTTTTAAAAAATTAATTTATATATATATATGTATTTTGAATTTTTTTAATATATTAATGTTAAAAATTAATTTTAAAAAATAAAAATTATTATTTAATACATTTTAAAATAAAAAAAATACTAATAACTATTATTACAATAACAAATATAAATGAACAATAATAGTCGATGAGTACATTATACCATGGGCTGAGCTAGGAAAAGTTTTTTTTTTTTTTTTTTGTAATGGAGTGCATTTAGCCATAAAAATTGACTAATTGAAAAATATCAGGGATATAAGAATTTATAAATTTCATTTAACTTTGGTTATTTAAAATAAAAAGTAATAAAGAATAATATATTTTATAAGTAAAGAATATCCCAAGGACAGTTGAAATCATTCGAGTGGCAAAAAACGTATCTTTGCCTTTTCTCGAAAAGAAAATGAAAAAAAGATGGTGATTAGTATAAGGTTGGATCTGTGGCTCCCATTTATTTGAACGCCCACAGATAAGCCCTTCCGTTGCCTCCTTTCATAAATCTTTCTGCTACATCATGAACACAAACGAGACACAACTCTCTTTGATGTCCTGACAACACTGACCTCAGAACTGATAAAGAAACCAAAGACAAAACTGTGTCCTATGTGGGCTTATTGGATCCACTCAAATGCGTACTCCAACTTGTGCTCTCAATGAAATGAGGAACTTCTAAAAAACTGAGCATCCTTTTTACTCCATTTCTTTCTTTCTCTCGAGTTTTGAACAAGACCCCTCTTGTTTTTTTTCTCGCTTTATTTCTCGGTGGCTGCTGGTTGTTATATGGCAAATTGAGCAATATTTGCTACCTGGATTCTCCAATTTGAGAGCAAAATTTTGTCTCTTTCTTACTCTTTTGGGGTGTTGCTATTGAGAATGATGTCAATGACATGCCATAATCTTGATTTTGGAAGGGCTAAACTTGATTTGGTGGCTTGTGGCTGCTCCTCCAATGCTTCAATAGATAGGTATTCAGTGAGGAATTATGCTAAGTCTGTTTCAAAGAGTTGTAACAGAGATTATGGTTCTAGGAGACTGGTTTGTTGCAGGCGAGATATTGCTAGGTGTCGAGTTTCCCCAACAAAGACCCCTGAGACTTTACCTGCGGGTACTTTTCTTATGGACAAAGCACCTCTCTCTCTCTCTCTGTAATTTGGATTTTTTGTTTTGCTAGGTCTTTTTGACATTCATGGGTTTTACCTGTATCGATAGTAGCTGTATTTTTTTTTCATGGTTTGGTTGACAATTGATCATTGGGACATCTTGCAGTATTGATTTCGTGTCTTATTGATACTAGAATGTATTTGTATACTAGGAAACAATCTGAATTTGTTGGATTACAGTTTAGTGTCTGTATCCAACAGAACTAACAATCAGCAAGTTGTCTTACTAATACTGATTGGATTTGCTTTAGTGTAGCACAATTTGGTGGCTTTGATTAACTATTTCTTGGCTGGTCACAGTTTAGTGCTTATCTAATTCGTGATGATTGTGGTGTACTTAGCATTTAAGAGCTTGGTCTCCATTAATGAAGCTCCTGCCATTGTTGTAATGATATGTTGTAATGCTTGAAGTGCTGGTATTTTTGTTCATTTTTTTGGCTGAATACAGGAGTTGCTGAAGGTCCTACAGGACTTCTGAAATTGAAGAAAGATCCAAGAGAATCAATTTCAATAACAAATTTGTTTGAAGTGGTTGCAGATGATCTCCAGACTCTTAATCAAAATCTTCAGTCGGTGAGTAACTATTATAGATTTTTTGGTGTTGACATATGTTAGGACATATGTTAACCATTATAGATGTGATACCTGCTGAATTTTCATATCGAGCTTTATATCAGTTGATGGTGTTTTATGGTTTGTTGACTCTGGGAACACAAATGTGGTTTTGCTTGAAAATGCTATCTAGCATTGCTGTGTTTGTCTGTGGCTGTGGTAGTTGTCTTTGTATGTAACTTATTTCGCTGGGAATTGCAATATGATTTATTTGAATGTTAGGACAATGCTTAATCTCTGAATAGTTAATATTTGCTTGTAGTAGTATAAGGTGCCACTAGATATTTTTTGTATTTTAGAAAATAGTTGTCAGGGCACTTACACCATAGTAGATCTATGCAGAATAAACTCTTACAAATATATTAACCATTGGTTAGCTGATTGACCACTACAAATGGTCTGAGTTGATATAAATTGGCATAGCAGGTAGCCGGTAAGAATTTAAAGTCGGCACCGAGTCCACACTGTGGTACAATTAAACATGGTTATTTTGGCACAAGATGAGCTAACAAAAAAGGGCCACTTCATAAGGATTTTTACCTGCTTCCGTATTCTGCTATTGTCTGTTTTCTATTATATGTTGCCCTTTATATAGCTGAATTGTGTACCATTTTGCACCAAATCAGAATAGTTTCTTTCGTTCCTTATATCCAGTTCCTGTATTTCTGATGAAGATTCTCTCGTAGATTGTTGGTGCAGAAAATCCAGTGTTGATGTCTGCAGCTGAGCAGATATTTGGTGCTGGTGGGAAGAGAATGCGACCAGCTCTGGTCTTTCTAGTTTCAAGAGCAACGGCTGAAGTAGTAGGGATGAAGTAAGTTTTACCCAGTATTTAAGGGCATTATATGGTGCTGAGTGGAATAGAAAAAATTATATTGCATTGCTGCTTTGCAGGGAACTTACAACTGAACATCGACGTTTAGCAGAGATTATCGAGATGATCCACACTGCAAGTTTAATACATGATGATGTACTGGATGAAAGTGACATGCGAAGAGGTAGGATTTCAAATTGATAGTATAATCATGATGATGTATCAAAGCAACCTGAAAAATATCATTAATGTCACTTTATCATTCACCAACACATGCTTATTAAAGAAACCCAAGCTATTTTAAAACTTCCAAAGTATACGAGGATCTAATGCTGCCCCAAGCCCCAGCAAACCCACTTACAGTTTGCATGCCCTGGACTTCATATCTGCAAGTCTTCCTTGCTGTGAAATGGTAACAGATTATCAACCTCTATTTGGTTATTGTAATATGCTTACATGTAATCTTGTATAAAATGCTTGATTAAAAGAGTTCTCGATCAGGTCATCAGCATTATATTCTCTATTGGATTAGGTCTTGTGTTTTACAACAACTAGAGGATCAATTTAGTTTATTGAACATATATTGTTATTCTGCTCCTTACATTAGCTACATTTGAAGGATTTCTAAATGAGTACGTTTGGACATATACAAGAGTTGAATATGAAGGCTCTCCGAATTGTATCTATGGATTATAAGTTTTAATTTCATTTGCCCTGTTTAGAGTTTTACAGAACCAGTCCAAGGCTGAAAAGAGAAGGGTTCTTGTAGATGGATGACCAACAGGTCACATATACTAAGACCTACTTTAGCTATGAGATGGAAAATATGATTCTGTGAAGCCAACCTTCTATTGTTTGGACTTGTGCATCGACCTGGAATCCTACCCCCCTTTAAAAAGGGAACTGAAACTATCTATTATTCTCCCAATTAAGCTTTGAAACTTAAGCTTTCTTTCACTGTATATCACTATGCTAGAGCCTATTGACATGACATGAGCTTGAATGTGCACATCCAATGATATGCAATCCACTGCTTCAACTTTTGAATGAATTGCTACCTAAGCAGAGATTATAGACTGAAGGAAATATACTATAAGTAGTGACTGGTATTATTGAAGCTCTTACTTATCACATCAAGTAGGGTCGCGAAACTGAAATATTTATAAAACAGTTTGTTGCATTTTGCAATTTCTTTTTGTTTTCTTGTTTCATAATTTCCATTATGGGCCTACCATAAGACCTTCTCTGACTTTCAGTTCACTGCTGCTAATTTGCAGGGAAGGAAACTGTTCATCAACTCTATGGTACAAGGGTAGCGGTACTGGCTGGGGACTTCATGTTTGCTCAGTCGTCATGGTACCTAGCAAATCTTGAAAATATTGAAGTCATTAAGCTTATCAGCCAGGTAGGTCTGCAATTCCATTCTATACACGAGTAGTTATAGCCCGGCCCGGTCCATTGTTCGATACATAATATGGAGTTTTTGCACCTCACTATATATTGTTAGTCTTGCAAATTGAAATCTGAGAAACAGGAATGGGGTAAAGACGGTGTCATTCTGGTGAATTGAAGTTGATTTACAATTATACTTGCTTGATGGCAGGTTATCAAGGATTTTGCTAGTGGTGAAATAAAGCAGGCATCTAGCCTATTTGATTGTGATGTTGAACTTGAAGAGTATTTGATCAAGAGCTATTACAAGACAGCCTCCTTGATTGCTGCTAGCACCAAAGGAGCTGCTATTTTTAGCGGGGTGGACAGTAGCGTATCCATGCAGATGTATGACTATGGTAAGAATCTTGGTCTCTCCTTCCAGGTCGTGGATGACATACTAGATTTCACACAGTCAGCAGAGCAGCTGGGGAAGCCAGCTGGGAGTGACCTGGCCAAGGGGAACCTGACTGCTCCAGTAATATTTGCTCTAGAGCAATCACCAAAACTAAGAGAAATAATCGAGTCTGAATTCTGTGAGAGTGGTTCCATTGATGATGCTATCGAGCTGGTTAAGAGCTCCGGGGGCATTGAAAGGGCGCAGGAATTGGCGAAAGAGAAAGCTGATCTTGCAATTCAGAATCTCAGATGCCTTCCTCAGGGCTCCTATCAATCAGCTCTCGAGGAGATGGTGCTGTACAATCTCGAACGGATTCATTAGTATGATACTTCTTGTTGTACAACCTATTCGTTGATCATCGGAAACAATAAATAATGTACAACAACGGCGGAGCCCTGTAGCGAAAATACTATGTAACAAGCCTGTACGGGTGCCGGAATTCATACAAGTCTTGCAGGAGAGAAGTCCCTGAAGACTCGTCATTCTATATTCTTTAGGCTACTGAGCTAAGATTTCAGTAAATAATACTTCGTATTCAGCTACGGGTTGATCACAGTTGTCCCCAGAAAAATCACTTTCTACTATTGTGGTAGAATAAAGGAATTTTTAGGCCATCTTGCTGAACTGTATCATCATATTTTTTTTTGTTTGTTTGATTTGTATTTTTTTTTTACTTTTTTTTTCTTAAATTACAGTTTAGGCAATCCAATTCTTAAATTAAAATTAAAAAAAAAAACAACTATATAATATATATAGCACAGCCTCGCTCGAGTAAAAATCTCAATTTTTAACACTCAAATCTCAATAACCTAATTCTTCAAATCAGTGATTGTTAATATACATATTTTTTATTTTTTAAAATTTGTTTTTTATATTGGAATTTCAAAACCATCGAAAAATATTAAAAAATTTAATTTTAAATAAAAAAATCTAATTTTTAAAAGAAGTGGTTTATGCTGAAAAAACAAACAAGTCTATTTCTCACCCTCTGTTTTTGATCATTTTGTGAGTAGGCAGGTGATGCAACCTCAGAAATCTGGTTCATTTTACCCTCACGATCCCCGCACTGGATAGAGTGAGATGGGAGGGAAGCCGTACCAGTGCATCGTCGTTCTCCAAGGCAGGGTCTCCAAAAATATAGCTTCAAATGGTTTTGATTTTAAAATCTAAACATCGAGTTGAGGGGTTGACAAGGGATGCGATTCAGATATTGTGTCTGTGGCTGCATCTTCTTGAAGGTGGCTTGATGAAAATCAAATCAGAAGAAAGAATTCAGTGATGCAAAATAGTCTATGTATGTTCTTGGATGCAAAGATTCGGTTTTGCAGATCCGAGGTAGTTTTTATACTATGTGAGAATGTACAAGTCGCCTGTGGATACTTCGTAATATCATGTTCTTTGTTTAGAAATCCACAAGCAACTCAATTGATTCTCACCATTTGCAAAAAATTATTTTATGTTTTTTGTTAATAATTTCTATTTTTTTAAGATAAATAAAATAAATAAAAATTATTATGATTGTCATATTATTAATATAGTAGATGGTATTTTTTAAAATATTTTTTTAATTTTAATTTTTTTGTTTGTTTGTTTTATAAGAAATAAGAAACCACAACGAAACTAAACAACACCGAAAATAATGAAATATTTTGGATTAAGCTGTAAAGCGGAATTAAAGTATATTAAAAAAAGGAATAATGCTTTTTTACTATGGGTAATACAGTCATTTCACCTATTTCATGCCAGACACTTTCCGCCTCTCTACAGGTCCACTCCGCCGCCGCCGGTTCACCTTTTCTTTCTCCCCAATTAACACCAGCACCGCGCAGCACCCATATACATATAAAGAAAAAGAAGACGCGATAAATAGGTCACTCACTCAGTCTCCCCAAAGAAACTTCTTAGAGAAACTAACTAATAATTGAAATCCATGAATGCATGGAAAAGCATAGCCAAAGAAGCATTCACCCAAACTTGTCTAGTCGCTAAGTTCCTTGGCTTCCTTCACCTCACCAACAACTACCTCGTCTCTCCCACTCTCGTCCGTACCGTTACTTCTTCTTGCTTGTAAACTCACTTCTGGGATTCATCATCTGACTCATCATCGTCCTCTGCTTTCAGGTTTACGGCCCTAGCATGCTCCCAACGCTAAATCTAACGGGCGACGTCTTATTAGTGGAGCACGTGTCTCACCGCTTCCAGAAGGTGGGTCCAGGAGATGTGGTACTGGTTCGGTCACCTTTAGATCCTACAAAGATGGTCACTAAACGCATTGTTGGTATGGAGGGTGATCAAATCAATTTCTTGCCCGATCCCTCCATTACTGACATCTGTCGCACCATCATGGTATGGATAGTATAACATTAATTTCTTTTTTCTTCTTAATCTCATCTCATGGTTGTGGTTGAAGCGTGCGTGAATCTGGTTAATGAGTTGTTTGGTATTTCATATTTGGGATAATTGGAATTGGTAGGTACCGAAGGGGCACATTTGGATTCAGGGTGATAACATGTATGCTTCCTGTGATTCACGGCATTATGGGCCTGTTCCATATGGTCTTGTTCAAGGCAAGCTCTTTTTCAGGGTAACTGTTTGTTCCTTTACTCCTTTGTTCGTTTTTTTTTTTTTAGTGTATGTATGATTCAGATCAGACGAGAGTTGATTCTTGAAACAACTATCAGCATATGAAATGATGTTTCTTGCTTGAGGTTTTACTTTTATAGGGTTAAAGTTTAGGTTTCATTTTTCGGCTTACATGCGTTGCATGCATATGATTCAGTATTTTTAGGCTTTATTTCTAGGTTTATCGATTGCTTGGTCTAACTGCTTCAGACTTCCTTCTCAGGATCCTACTTGTTGGGACCGGACCATAATCAAACTTAAATTAAGACATCTGTCTTGTAGATGTGGGTTTCAATTTTAAAGAATGGGATTTGAGTCTTTCAGGGGTCTAGGAGGATACTCCAATGGCTATCTGACTTAGTACTATTTCTGATATTAACTTTCTTTCTTTTTAAGCTTTCTTCAACACTACGTGACGGAGATACTGGTTATTTACTATTGCGAGTTATAAACCTTCTTTTCTAACCTGAGATCCCATAGGCATGGGGGCTTCACAATGAGAATCTTTTTCTTGTTCTCTCAAGGTTTCTTGAAAAAAATGAATTTGCATTCAAGAGCCGTTTCCGAGTGTATGTTACCAAACCTTGTAAAGTTCTACATTCTTAAGTAAGAGTTACAACTCTGTTCCCTGAGCGTCACTTGAAGTTGCAAATAGTGTAGTTCATGGTTGTAGTTCTTGGATTCAAATCTTGAATGAAATGATTTCCTTGCAATATCAGGTGTGTGTGCATAATGTGGGTGCTGATCATTTGATGACAAAAGATTTTTTTCAAGTTAGGTTTCAAGTGATCATTAATGGTTTGAGTGATAGTTAATACACAGTTTCCTTCTTTTTCTTTGTGATTTTTTTTTGGCTAGTTGAATATTGGTAGTGTTAGTGAATCATTTTGTAAAATCTCCGTTTGTCATTAGGTATGGCCACCTTCTAGCTTTGGATCTTTCGGTCAGTGACCAAAATGAAGAATATAAGTTGTATAAGTTGGAGGTATGTTTATTTCCACAGTTCCACTGGACTATATTTAAATTCTGTTCTTAATATCCATTTGTTTTCCCTTGTATAAATCAAGGGAAAACTTGTTAATATGCTCTCACAAGAATCATCATAGCCTTGGGAGCAGTGAATGTGATTACTGCCAATTTATCTTATGATATTTCGTTGTCTTCAGATCTTAAGTTATTTCCACTTTTTTTTATTTTTCCTGGTTGGTGATGGTTTATAGCTGGTTCTGCACAAAAAGGTCATGGTCTGAATTTCTAAAGGACATCGATCATGACCAGTGAAGTAATCAGCATCTCTCTTTCTTTGCCATGTCATCTCAATTTGGAGCATTTTGTGCTCTTGTAACGAAGCATTTAAATAACATATGTCCTCTTGAGCTTCTTCAATCATGTCACCAAGTTTGTGAGATGCAAATTTACATGTCATGAATGGAATGTGGACTACCTGGAATATAGAAGACTGGAAACCATAGATGATGATTATGTCCATGTGTGGCAGCATTGCACTGAGTATTCATTGCTAGCAACCCCACGAATCATGCAACATGTTGGAATGCATTTTCCTTGGCACTCATGGTTCTGAGATTCAGGAGGGGTGGTGATCCCAGAGTTTGTGCTATTCTTTCAGAAAAAGAATCTCATGGTTGCAGGTTTAAATGGCTTCAATGCCATTTTGTAACCAAAACTACGAATTCTTGAAGGGACCAAGCACCGAGTTACTTCATCTTGATATCGACTGTCTGTTTTCTTGAAGTAGCATTGCTTTATAAATTCTTATTCAGCGGCCATTTTTTTCCGATGGGCACCATCTCTTTTGTTGAGTTGATGAAACGCGAGTGTATATAAAACACCAATGCTCTTTATGTTTTGATTTTCAGGAATTCCGTGAAGCAGAGGATCCCAATTTTGCATAACTTGTACATGCCAAAGCTTTAGCTCTTAAACATCATGACAGTTTTCCAACTGTCATTTCGCCGGTGATACAGTGGCCAGAAGCAACAAATGAATCAAACTCCAGGCATTCTCTTATGTACATTTTTTTGTGAGAGACGAAGTTGACCTGCTTGTGAATTGTTACAGTTTGTAGCTGATTAATTATCTCCCATACACTGTTTTTCAATTTTAAACTGCAACATACAGTTTTCCCTTGGAAGCAACCTGCGTAGCTGTGCTGCCTGTGAATTTATATTTATTTAGAAAAAAGCTTGGGTACAAGTCCTTGGAAGCACTATTCAAATCACTGAAGGCCTTGTGAGTTTTGATTAAAGCCTGTACTGATTTGAAGAGGAGCGTGCAGTCGTGGAGGTCAATGAGGTAGGATATTAAATGATTAAATTAAAGAATGCTTTAAGGGACTAATGGCAAGATGGACAATTCGTCCGAGCCGAACTAGCTATAAAAGGAGAAGCAGTAGGGTTTGGGATCTCACTGCCTTTGAGAGAACAGAGCGTGAATATCCTTCATGCCGCTCTTGTTCCGTTGCGGGCATACAGCAACCTCCAAGATTCCTTCCATTGATCCTTGCAAGCAGGTTTATTCTCTCTCTTGCAGTTGCATGGAAGGTGTTCTACATCTCCATCATTATTTTCTTTTCTTGTTGTTTTATAAACTTTTGCTTTTCAAAAATTGGCCGATCCAATGGGCTCTCGCTTTAAAAATGGCAGAAATGCGTGAGAGCTCAATTTCACCCGGCCTAGAGTTGAACAATGGGGCAGCCTCAAGGTTCTTACATGTTTTCTCATTCGTGTTTTAAGTCAGGTAACTGCCCCAATATTTCTCATTATTTCCTCTTTTTTCAAATCCAAACATTTATTGACCATGGCTACTCTCATAGATCTGAGCCCCCCTTTTTGTATTTTCTGGTTTTGTTCAGCTCTTCAGCATATTAATGGATTCTGCCCCTCGTATAATCATGTTGGGATCTTTTTATCGTACCGCTCATACTGTGAATAACCAGTTAATTTCTTAGTTTCTTTGAACTTGATACACGGTTTCCTTTGGAAAATAATTGTGGTGTTATTTTTTCTCCACCTATAGTATAGGGGTTAAATTATCAAAATTCACAAACTTGGAGGACCATTTGTGTGGTTCGCCCATGCTCATCAGTAAATTGAAGATGGCTTTGATTAAATTGTTTATTCAAAATCCAAGCAGTGTTGTGGCTGAAGAGGTATAGCTAATCGAGGGATGCGTGTAAGAAGGTGAAATGCAAAATGAAATGTGTTGCAGAAATTTTGCTGAAGCTATCTTGACTTCTATCATGGCAGAGTTTTGCAGCCCGCCTGTAACTTAAGTTTCCTCTGCAGACTATTGCGAATCTTGAGGATTAGACTCGGTAAAATGAGTAAATGCGGAGTAGGATTGCTTCCAATTTGGTTACCTGAAAATTAGATGTCCGAGTCAAAGATCATCAATGGCAAACCGCAAAAATGACGAGAGCTAAGATCATCGACTTCCCTAAAATCAGGTGAAAAAGAAAGGAACATGGATAAATTGGGCAAATAAATGATGAAAATGACTTTAAATCAAAAGGTTACTTTTTTGATGAAAAACATTTTTTTAATGGTTTTGTTTTTTAAATTATGATAAAATTTTAATTATATCACATTTCAAAATCATGATATCAATGAATTAGTTTATACCGAATACCGATTATCTAGACAACTTTCAAAATTGCTAAAACCAGGGATCAAAACTGTTAGCTATACAAAATTTGTTAAAACCAGGGTTTGAGGACAAATTTTTTAAAATTTAAAGATTTAATTGTCCAAGACATCAGAGGAAAGCTCAAATCTGAGGAAGGAAAGATGAAGCATCTGGTTCCCTTGCAAGTCCACCATCTGTTGCATGTCAGATCAGAGGAAAGCTCAGAATGTCAGCTCCAAAATGAAGAAGACAAGACATCATCCTCCACTTGGAACATGAACTACAGTCACCAAAGAAATCAATGCTTGTATACGCTCTGTTCAGTGCTCTCCAGAAAAGTTTCATGTCAATGGTAGCATGGTACTGCTATTCAGCCTTGAGTGGAAATCCAGAGAAGCGAACTATAGATTAATTTACGTAATTGTTTTTTTTGTTTGCTATAGATTAATTTTTTCTGAATTTTTATATCATTTTAAGATATTATTATAAAAAATAATTTTTTTAAAACAACTATCACAACATGCTATTGGCTGGAAGTATATCACTCTATCAAAGGCTAGGAGCCTGCGGGTTTACAAGCTTCTATCTTGATATTCTATCTTAGCTAATCAAGACTATTAGTCAAGGAAAATACTATTCTTGCTTAATTGGGATTTTGTTTTACTTGGTGGTCAAAGGTCAGATTTCTCTGTAAAAATAGAAAAGAAAACCCTAGCTTGCAACTGACCATCTTCACATATCAATAAACATGCCTTCCCATCATACAGCAAAACAAAAAAGATAAATGTTTATTTAGGAATTTTCATGATTCAGTATACATCCATCCCTCCTTATCATAATAGTAAATAAACTTAGAATGGATCAACGTAACTCGACAGAGACTCATTGAATGTGAGTGGTGAGTCCATTTTAAACACAATCAAAATAAAATATGCCACAACCCAGTTTAAAATTCACCACACTCTTGAATTCAACACAAGTGAGAATTGAATTTTATTGCCGAGATCTGAAAGGTTTTAAGCTGAGCATACGAGGGAGGGGTCTATTGATAACATCCAGTGAGTTATACCAAGACATTCAAGAAAATCATCATAACGTAGATTTCCAGCAATGTTATATACACTAGCGAGCTCTGCAACAGATAAATCTATTTTGTAATCTTTACTGGCACAGGAAAAAACCAGACGCAAAGAAACCGTCCCAGGATGCGCAAGGGAAGGAAGAGGCGCTCGAGGCATTATCTTCATCAGTTATTCATCTAAATACCTAGCATAATAACAAGAGATTTCTTCAAGCTCTGGCTGCATTTCTATACCAAAGACCTGAACAGATGAACTAACTGCAACTCTACCATAATCCAGTGACTCTTCATTCTTTTATAATGCAAGGATTCATTTCTATAACAAAAACTGCATCAAACATTTACGGAAATCTTCTTGTAAATAACTGGCAGTTTCCAAAGTTTACGGCACTCATAATAAATAACATATTTCACAAGCAACCATGATTCTGTTCGCAGTTTCGGTCTTTCACCTTTAAAATATAATTATCAGGAATAGAAACATGTTTATACATCCAGGTTGCAACCTATAAAACTCTTGTCCAGTAGATTACCACTCATCAGCTCCCTTTGTTGCACCAAGAATAATTGCAATTGTTGCAAGAATAGCCTGCACATAGAATTCTTATAGTTTTAGCCGAGAACAGGCAAGAAGACTTCATATTTGATTGTTGCCCAGGAAACAATTAACAACGCACACCAGCAGTGGGAAATTACATGAGAACAAGACAATCTTATCCACAGAGAGATATAGTAGTTGCAACTGCGCATGAAGTATCCAGATGAACAAAATAATATAACAGTTTGAAGGCCAGAATTTTATCAAGAGTAAGAGAAGTCATGGCTATAAATATAGAAACAAACAGGGAACCTCATCCTCCACCATTCATATAGAAGGAAAATGATTCTAAGTTCCAAAGTAGATAAAATATCATTCAGGACAAAAGTATTTAATGACTAGCCAAGCCAAGAGGGATCCGATGGAGGTTTATTGAACTGTTGGCATTCCCATGAGAAAACATGCTAGCATCGATTCTGAGTAATAACATTTTAGATGAAAAACATCATGCACCATGAATTAGAGCTTCCCCTAACAAATGCTGGCTTGATGTACAGGTTCTTGCAAAGAATAAGGTCCGTTTAAAATTACTCCTGGCTCTTTCATTGTCAAAAAAGCTACTGTTAAGAGAAAGTGCCAGACAAATGACTGATAACATGCATAATAAAATTTTAATATGTTAAAATAATGTAGATGGAATACTTTATTCGGTAAAATAATGGTGTAAAGGCAATCTTACTAAAAAATGAAGGGTGGATGGTTTTTTCTTTCCTTGGTGGTTTCAAAGGGTAAAAACAAGCATCAATCGGGATTCCACTAAAGGGTGTTCCATGTTTGTTTACCTTTACACAGAGATTGTGCAATAGACACCTTATTTCAATGTGGCACGCATGCTCGACAAGATGTTTCCTTAGCTAATTCAAAAGTTTTCTACAGAAACAGCACAGAATAATAGTCCAGAAAATAAAAATAAATGATAAGAAAAGTTACTTACAGCAATGGTGCAAGCAATATATCCAGGTTTCTCTCGGGGATCTATCCTCATACAAGCTATGATAAATAACCCAATATACCAGGGGATGGCACCCAGAAAGAAACCGATGATGAACCTTCAGAAAAAGCATACAGCTCTTCACAATCAGTATATAAATAAATAAACTATCAGAATTATAATTTACAAGTGGAAGTCTGAACCACAAAATGATAAATTTGACACCATTTGATAATCAACATGAAAAGCCTAACTTGTAAGTCCAGCCATTTCAAGTAGAAAATCAGAGTCCATTGCTTTTATTTGAAATTTAAAGTCTTCTAAAGGTCATTCATGTTCTGGGATGAATATTTAAGCTTGTAACCATTTTCTTTAATCCACAATCATGATACAAGCTTATAAGAAATACTAAAAAAAAAAAAACTAATAATAACAACAGATGTTAAAGAAACAAACAAATAGGAATATGTTCAAATGGATTGACTTATCAATTTAAACTGTGGTAACATAAAATGTGGTACTAAGGCATAAATAAAACTTCAAATCTCTAATTTAAGAATCTAACAGCATTAATTGCAAAATTATTCAGACACAAAAAATGAACTGAGATAAAGTCAGTAGCATGTAAACATAATGTGATTACGAAACTGGGCACTCGACTTTGGGTTCAGCAAGCTAACGCAATTTTCATTCATTAACCAATCAAATCTTCAGTGAACCAGTTATTTTATTCCAATTCCAGTTACATCACAGTCAAACCTATACTTTCTGTGGCAGCTATATCAAACCGAGTTTGCACATTGGAAATCTAAAAATGTAAAGTCAATGTGGGAAGATAAATATGAACAATTCCAAAAGCCGAAGCAAACAAACTCATTTAAAAACCAAGAAAATAGAAAGGAGCAAATGTCATATTGATAGCAAACTTACAAGAACCAGCCAACACCACAACCGCAACAAGGTAGGCGACGTTGTCTCACAGGTCTTCCTTCAGCAACAGCATAACCTGAACAAGCATCACAAACAACCATAAAGCAACAAACTTTAATCTAAGAATAGAGAAAATTAAATAAACATGAATATCTTATTTTAGAATCAAATAAGGTCCTGGTCTTGCTTTTACTAAAATCTAAGCGCATAACTAAGTCAATCCTTGTAAACCCATTTCACAAGGATTCTTTGATGGATATAAAATAAGCTCTAAATGCCTAAATCTGCATGGTTACCACATAGATCATTAAATCCTCTTTCCAAAAGGAACATGCCTTCATAGTGACTTCTGGTAAATTAGCCAAGAAACGGCATAAATTGAACATAACACTTGATGGTCAATTAACATACAATATATATATCAAACATTGATTGTTGTTGTACCTGAGACGGTTTGGTAGCCGAGAGCATAAGGTTCGGCGGTGATACCAGGAGGGGGGACAGGCTGAGGAAAGCCGATGACATGGCTTTGAGAAGGCGGTGGATAATTGGCAACTCCTTGAAAGGTACCATATTGGGGCTGGGGTGGTGGCGGTGGCGGTGGTTGGTCTTCATGGTGGTGGTGATCTACAACAACTCCCCTGTTTTTCTCTTGGTCGCTCATTGTTATTCAATTTGGATTTTAGAAAGAGGAGTGAATCAGAATCGAAATCAATGATTGTGGAAAGGTTCGTTTGTTAGAAGAAGAAAAATACTATAATTGGTGTTGACTTAATTTCCGCTGGGTGAACAAATTACCCCCTACATTCTCTTTGTTACCTCTCATTTACTTAAACCCTAAGCTTTTTTTTTTTTTTCTTTCTTTCTTTCTCTCTCTTTTTTTTTTTTTTTTAATAATGATAAGACCATGTCACCTCTTTAATCCATTCATTCATTAGTGATGATAATTACAATTTTCTATCCGTGAATGCTTCCATCCACAGTAACCAAAATAAAGGTGGTCAAAAGCTGCCCGTACACCACATGAATTAAAAAATAATAATTTAATTATAAGAGCTTCCAACTAAAAGTTTTGTTTTCCTATGTTGTTAATATTAATAACCACAAAAAAATTTACTTAAAATACATCAAGATTTATCAAATTACATACAAACTAGCTTAAATTCCTTATATAAATAAATAAAAAACTTAATTTTGTTCTAAAAGGTAATTTTTAGTATTAATTGAGTTATAGATTACATATTTATAAAAAGAAAGAAATGAAAATACTATGATAAAATATTGATGCTTTGATAGAAAAACTAAACGAGCACAAAAACTAATTTGGCCACACCATTCTCTTATAATAACACACCTCAATAGTGTCTTCATTAAGCTACTCAACAATTAGGGAGGTTAAAAAACCCAAGTAATATTGTATTATCTAATCCAAATTAATTTATTAAAATTAAATAATATAGATATTAGAGATGATAATGAGTAAAAAAAATCTAAAAAATTAATATTATAAATTAGGTGACGGGTTAGGATTTTTAAGACTCGATAAACCTGACCCAACTTGTATATTTTATATTTTTTTTGTTTATATATATTGATGGTTTGTGTATTGAGCATTTGTTTTCATTTTATTTAGAAATGCGTTGGTTTTAAATTTCATGTTATTGAACTTTTTATTAGATTTCTTTAATATAATAAAAAAAGTTTATTTTTGAGCTTACAAAAAAGGGATTACTAAAATTTAATAATGATATAAGGCACGACAATTAGACCTATTGTTAAGGTGTAATGACACTTATAATTCATGCTTAAGTCTATCTCTAAGTCTATTTCTAAATACAGTATTCATGAAAATTAACAATATATATCTTACCCCTGAATATCTATAATATCAACAAAAAATTTGATTTAACCCAATATATCTAACTCACTCATTTCTAAAATTAAATTAAATAAATATGGGTTAAATTTATAATTTATAAAATATAATAAATTATAAAAATAAAATAAAATAAAATAAAATATATAATTTATAAAATATTAAAAATTAAATTAAATTAAATTATAAATTCACAAAATTAGAGATATTGCAAAATCATCAGAAAATCTTTCAAGTACCACTAATCTCTATTCATTAAATATAATCTTTTATAACTTTTTCACAACCCCAAATAAGTGTTTAATTAGAAACATAATTATACCCATATTTTTAAAAAATTAATTTTTTTAATTAAAATTTAATTTTTTAATATTTTGAATTGTTTTGATGTGCTGATCCAAAAATAATTTTTTAAAAAATAAAAAAAATATTATTTTAATATATTTTAATATGAAAAATATTTTAAAAAACAACCATAATTAATCAGACTCCCAAATTTTATACAATATATCTAAATTATGTCCCTTTTTCATTCTATGAATTCTCTACCTCAAAATTAAAAAAGAGGTTTTTTAATCCCCAAAGTTTTAGCTATAATAGGGGGAAAAATACTATAATATATTATTGATATAACAATTTTTGCAATGTAAGATCACATTATGGATTATAGTACTTTTTAGACAATTTTCTTAACATGAACAAAGAAATAAAATAATTATTATAAGTGAACTCACTAACAATTTCATGAAATTTAACACACTATTTTGTTTAACATACTTATATATAATATTAACTATTTTTTAAAATGATAATATTTAAGAAATCACCGACACAGTTCATAAAGTAAAGTTAAAAAAAAAAAAAAAAAACTTTCTACATAAAAAAGAAAAGAAAAAAAGAGAGTAAATTCTTCTTAGTTTAGTCTAAGTAGGTAAGGAGGTTTACTTCCTCAACTTATTATATCTAAAAAGCCAACACCTCATAGAATTATTAAATTTCTTAGGAATACATGATCACAACTTGAAATACTCAAGAAACATTTCCTGTTCATCATTCACTTTTGTTCTTCGTTTATTCAATTGTCTAGTCATTTATTACATTTCTTCTTACATCAAGGGCCATTTTATTATCATCATGATCATGTCACAGGTTAAGAAAAGTCCATCAGGCTTAAGAAGTCGTATCTTGCAAGCCACAAACCATGTTTGCAGGGACTGCAATGCCCATCATCTTCGGATATGCCAGGTTCAGATCTGCAGTTTCATCATTATAGAAGTTAGTGTTCTAAAAAGTCGAGTTATGATTTGAGCCTGCTGTAAAGAACTCCACTACTTACTTTCCATGATGCCTTTGAACGTTTCCTGCAAAAAAAAATGGAATGGAGCACATTAATTACTATTGCAATGGAATGAATACTGGAATTCTAAGAGGAAAGGAACCAGGATGGTCTTCGTAGATGCCTAGTTTAGGACATCATGTTCCAAGTCAATTTTAGAACATCGATCAACACATTTATTCTCATCTGTCTTTTTTGCATGTAAATGGACCTCTACCTGTATGGAGCATCGACATGAGAGGTCTGGGCTCATGTAACGAGTAAAAGGAAAACCAGGCGAGTCATGGTTGGTGGTGGGATCCAATCCATGACCAAGCTTCGGGTCATTGGGATGATTAGAGAGATTTGGCATGGAGGGTTCACAGCAGGGTCTATCAAGGATGATCCATTCATACCTGACCTTCTTTATAGCAAGTAAGAGAGCATAACCATGTGTCTCTCTAGAAACAAGGCACCATTATGATCCTGGGTTACTAAGCAATTGGTGTCGCCAATATGATGAAGAGCATATTTCAGAAAAGTGGTGGGGTAACCCAATCTTTCCTTTTCCCTGTTCCTTAAAGAAAGACCTTGTTTATCCTTGTTAATTTGAAGAACAACACATAGCTTTTATTGAACACATTATTGTCCATTCAATTCTGCTGCAAGCATAAATGCTACTGTGAAATCCCTAAATTCATTTCTATAATTATGATTTCACTACACTTTCAGCCATTTATACAGTGAACATGATTCTGCATAGATATAAGATATAGGCACCACAGAATTACCTGATTCTTTGTTAGGCGAGGATTATAGAGCATTTCTTCTTCGACTGTGCTTACCTGCAACCAATAGACTTCAGCTGAAGCAACCACCTAACATTGAGGTGCTAAATATTTGCTTTCCTAGTAGAAGATCAGGTATTAAATGTATCATTACCGAAAACCCTTTGTAGTCATGAGCTGGATAGATCAATGTGTCCTTGGGCAATGTAAAAATCTGGTCACAAAATAAAAAGCATAATTTCATCTATTTCTTTTCCTCTAGATAAGAATAATAAATCTCATAGACTTGCCTGCGAATGCACTGACTTATAAAGCTGCAGTGAACTACCACCCTGTGACAGAATTTCTGGTATTAAACCTTGATGCATAAATATTCTTCCTCAAACATATAAATGCCATAGCATTACTACATGCAAATTTGACACTGTAAGAGGAAAAGGAAATTCAGTATGGTCATTCCTATCACTACAGAATTTCAGTTTCCATAAACTGTCCAAATGTGAAATCAGAATTTGCACTTTGAGAACTTTTTTTAGTCAAACTCAAAATGAGAAATAAAAAGTGAATGGAATCCCTATTTTATACATTTTTCAGTGTCTTGATAATTTAACATCACAGAAGGAACTGATTACTTCTTTCCACTCTACAGATCAGTTTCAAGACACAATACCTGAAAATCTGTTCTCCCACATCCACGTATCAATAGAGCATCACCAGTGAATACCATCCGAGGTTGAGGCTGATCAGGTCCATCTCCTGTGACATAGGTAACACAACCCGATGTATGGCCAGGTGTGGCACGAACCTGAAATTATAGATAGATCATAATTCAGAATGCTAAATATGTTGTATCCTTGTAATATTGTTGTACATAATAGGTTTACTATGCAGTCAAGTGTCAACAATAACAAAGTCTAAACAAAATCATCTTTACTGCATTAGTACTGGTCCTGAAAAAAATTCAACACATTATGCATAAGAAAATGTCAGGAATATAGGCTTCAAAATTATAATGAAAAACATACCCAACCCAGTTGACCATTGGAAAAAGAAAGAAACATCGAGGGTGGGTGTAAAACATTACTGTGACCTTCAGCCTAAAAATTCAGTTTCTATTATAGAAGCTTAAAACATCAAAGAACTTGCAACAAAGACCAGCTGTGACAATGTTTTGATACCACGATACACATTCCATGCTTGCTTGTGGTACATAAGAACATGCCATATAAGCTTGTTAAACATCCTTAAAAACGAAGACACACTTCAAAAGTATATCGAAGATATAGGCATATTTAGACCGTTAATTTACAGTTTTGTTTTAAACTTTAAGTTCAATCTAAACATGGAATGGTAAGTTACATAAGCCAAATCTTTTGAAGTTTTCTTTAAAAATTGGATCAATGCACAGTTATGAAATCCATCATGAAGTTGTTATTTCTATATTCAATTAGTTTAAAATTTTCTGATATGAAACCCTAACCATTTGCAGGGGCTAAAGTAATTCTATTCCTCACACAGAAGTCCAATCTTTACTTAGTACCCTTGATTTAATCACTACAACTTTTTTCCACAACTTATTTTTAGGCACCGAGACTCTGGTAATCAGTGAAGTTAGAAATTTTGAAATTGTTATTGATAAAAACGAAATCATGCATGGATTTCCTTGTGAAACTATATATCCTAGTCTATAATCAACCATAGATATCATTTCTTTGTTTTAGGAATAGCTCACCATCAGCACAGCACACTCATAGATCCTAACAAAAAGAAAATTCATTGAGACAAGCATCATCATGCCTACCTCAAGGAAAAGATCCCCAAAAGATACTTTATCACCAGGTTCAACCAGAATATCAGCTTTGGAACCACTTGCTTTTGAAATAATAGATTTCACACCTGGAGATTTAGTCTGCAAGAAAGAGTAGCGTTACAGAGAGAAATACTACTATTACAAGGCAATAGCAAAGATATAGTAAACAATTGATGAAAAAATTGATCTGTGGCAAACCTTAATGAGGCCTGTTCCAGTGATATGATCAGCATGAACATGGGTGTTCAGGGCATAGATTAGCTTCAATCCCAGTTCTTTAACAAGAGACAGGTCTCTATCAACAGTCTTGTCTACAGGGTCAATCAACTGCAAGATAAACCAATACAATTCCACATCATATGTAAAAGTCCACCCAGTAAATTTGAATCAAAACTAGGACCTACCCTTAATTTTTTCAATCGTATGTTCCCTTCTGAATGCAATACTAGCATTCAAATTTGAGATTTGACCATGTACATCAACAGAAAAGAAAGTCACGACTTCATTTTTCTTTTGAAATAAGAATTTGCATATGACATGATCTTATACTCACTGATCAAACACAAAACCTACATAGGCCTGACATGAGTTCCGCTAATTGAAGCAGTCAAGGAAATGGATCTACCATTTAAAAAAAAAAAAAAAAAACTGACTTTCTTTAAAACCCTATTAACGTTTGAAGCTTCTAAGAAAAACGAATCAATTCCATTCAAGAAATCATGACCATAAAATTTATTCACACGCTACAAAACAAAAAGAAAGGCAATCAAGTTAAAGAACTCACAAGAGCGGGTTTGTCAGGATGAGAAACATCAGCCAGAAGGTAAGTGTAGGTGGAAGACTCCTTTTCAAAGAGCTGGCGAAAAAAAAGCTTCGATGACTGAGAAGAAGCCGTGTAAGACCCCATTGCTAGCGATCTGAGCTTCGTAACCAGAAAAAGAGTTCGTAGAAGATTTTTCGGTGATGCAAACAAAGAGGATCTTATGAATTGAAGTGGCATTAGAATTTTTTATTGTTTAATAGATTACTATCCAACAAGCAAGAAAAGATTAGTGGTTTCGTTTACTTATAGTTAGTTGTCACTGTTTTTTTCT
Source organism: Populus alba (assembly GCF_005239225.2). NCBI lineage: Eukaryota > Viridiplantae > Streptophyta > Magnoliopsida > Malpighiales > Salicaceae > Populus > Populus alba. The sequence continues at coordinate 43,153,164 of NC_133284.1, read as the reverse complement.
TCTTTAAAAATAAGGGTTGAAGATAACGTCATTGGCGGGTGATTATGGTTTCCTGTACATTGTTCTTGTTTTTTTGTGACACAAGAAATATGATTTGAAAGTGAGGATCACCTTTCAAGTCTGTTTGCAACGAATATTTATTTATTACGCTAATGATTGATTCGTTGATTCTAGGTTTATTGTTTTTTTTTAAGTATTTATTCTTATAAATATATTAAAATAATTTTTTTTTTTAAAGTATTCATTTGGTTATACTTCAATAAAAAATTATTGACATTTTTATTTATTTATTTATTGTGGGAGGTCCATTGGATAGCATAATAAGCAAGAAAGATACCAGACTTTTGCGTGGTAATAACCTGCTTTTCAAAATGAATAACTCCCTTTTGTGAAAAAAAGGACTCAACTTGGAGGAATTGCTTAGCTCTTGCACATCTTGTGGCAAGCTTTTCGAATAATTTGTCATCCTCGTAAGGAAGATATAAAATTACTGAAAACTAGTTAAAAAGAGGATTATTTATTTATTTATTAATGAAGATATCTAGGTCAGCTTGTGCATACCTCAACTAATTCCACGGGTCTTAAAGTTAATGACAATGCAAACTTTCAGTGGCTATCATAGTAGCAACCATTGGGCTCGAACCTGAGACCACAAAAAAAGCAAGTCTCTTGATCCCAAGCTGTTATCACTAGGCCACTTACTAAATGATCAAGCCTTTAAAAAACACTTTTAAAAATAATGTAAAAGCATAAATAAAAGTTATACCAAACACCCCACCCAAGAAGTACATCCCCCATGGTATCCTACAGTTAAAAAAATAAAAATAGTAGAATAGTTAAAAAACTACAGTTAAAAAAATAGTTTTTAATTATTGTTTCAAACATGTCAAGTTTTATGGTAATTCAAATCAAAAGTAGAATAATTTTTTTTTTTTTGTATTTTATTATATTATATCCCCCATCAACCAAATATATGAAAATAGTTACTTTATCTTGTATATTTCTACCAAGTACAACTTTATCTCTACCTCCTTTTCTATCTTGTCCACTCTATTCTAAGTGTCTTCATTTCTCATGTGTTGAGGTACTAACCAAATACTATCTTAAGTTTTTGGTCGTGACTATTGAGTTCCTGAATATCATATACGTAGCGAATACTATGAACAAAATTATTCGGGAGTCTCTAAGATCCTATTAGACAGATCTAGAATTGTTTAAAAATTTATTACATAAAGATATAATATTCTTTGGCTTTAAATAATTCTTTAAATGCTGGATTATCGCAAACTACAAGTTGTCCAATTGTCTGGTTTCCAATAGTAATCTACACGAACCACCAATGAGAAATCTTTTAAATTGTTATGCCTAGAGTGCTAGCTCTAATTTTGTGTTTATGTAGTTTTTTTTTGTCTAACCAACAACAACTCTTAAAAAAATAAAAAGCATAGCTTACTATTTATAGAAAAATATAAAAAACCCTATAAATTGACAAAATATCAATTTCTCCCCTTAATAATACCTACATATTAATTCAGGATAATTTTGAAAATTAACTCAATCAAGTCCTTACTTGATTTTTTTAGGTCTGGAAATATATCCATGTATTAATTATATTCTAGTACTTAATTTCTAATATAAATTTTAATCAAGTCATACTTAATTAAATCATTCCAATTTAATTTTTGACTTTAGTAACTAGTTTCTCAGTATAATTAATATCATTTTATTAATAATGTTCTGATTTAACATTAAAGCATGAAGTATGTCTACTATGTTAAATCATGTTTGTTCTTTGCATAATAGTCGTTGATTGTTTGAATAAGATATGAAACTCTTTTCAAATCTCTTTCCACCTTACCCAATGATTCTTGAATCAATACTATTTCAGAACAGATGAAACATTTTTTTTCTAATTCACCTAGGGTGATGAATAATTTCTTTATCACTTAAGAACCTTCATATAATTCATGTTATATCCAATGTTTGCTATTTCGTTACCTCGATTAGGATAACATGTAACATGATCAAATGATAACATTATCTATAAAAGATGACTTAGTTATCTCAAATCTAAGGATCACTTATACAATTGTCATGGGAGCCTTTCCATATATATATATGATCTCTCCATATGAAATTCTCATGCGGGTTAGTTCAGTGTATATGTCTTATGACAAGCACCTACATATTAGTTATAGACATCCCTTATATCTCAGCTTATGAAAGTAACTACTTTATTTTATAAAGGAAAGAACATAATATGTGTCAGTCTCTATGGCTCTAATGAATGTCCAATATTAAAGAGAGCATCGACCATGAATATTTTAGGAACAATGCTTTGATGTAATAGAAATCCTATAATTATAACAACTTTGTAATTTTCTTTGCAAAGTATTTTTGTTCCATTGACTTTATCTTCACTCTAAATTCATTAATCTAATATTATATGAATATTAAAGATAAATTAAGCATTTATTAATAGTAAATATGTATTTACATGAATATAATAATACCACGTATAACTAATCGATTGGCTATAAGGCATATTAAACTAATAGTAACAACCTGTAATTAGTTGTCTAATTATCTCACCTCTAGAGATGATCCATGCAATAATGAATATCAATTCCCATTGCCAAAAATCTTTTGTATTAGAAAAAAAATTTATTATGGAGTTCATGCTAGTTGTACTCCAAAAACGATCAATATATTAAAAAAGATTAAAATGACAAAATGTCTTTTTCTTTAAAGAAATCGTAGAATAGGAAAAACTATCCATAATTTTGCATGTTTTTTTTCCTCATTCTCTTTGAAATTTTGGTTTCTTCTTTATTTAAACCCTTATAATCTAGTTTTTCTTTTTTTTCTTTTTTTGAGTTTCAATCATATTGAAACAGGTTGTATTTTGTGCTAATTCAAGTTCCTCTTAAGATAATACATTTAATCCTAAATGGATTGAGGTTATATATAAGCCCAATCTCTTGGGATTGTTCTTTCGACTCTAGATGGGCTCTTAAACCCATATGGATGGTGATGAGACAAAGTTATCATTTGGGCTTAACAAGCCTATATGGATAACAAAGTCTCCAGCATAGCATGTGGGCTTCTAAGGCCTATAAACCTAACTTATTCTATACTTGGTTAAATAACCTAACATATCAACCATAAAATCCTACTTATATCTAACGTCTTTTTTATAGTCCTAGTCTAACTAGGAATATAGGAATGAATCCAAATTTCATTAGGATTCTAGTTTCATATATAAAACTATGTTTCTAGTTTTAATAGGATTCCTGACCCTAATCTCAATAGGACTTTGATGTGATGGAAACAACATAAGAAAAAAAGCAAGCACAAGCAACACAATTTTATTCAATACGGCCACCGCATGAAAACCCTAATTCAAAATTTTATTGTTGAATATTTCTCTTCAAGTAGTCTAATAAGATTAGATACAAGTTTACACTAGTCCTAGGCTTAAATTGAACAACAAAAAATATAATTCCTAAATTGAGTGATTCCTAAACTAATTAGAAAGAATAAAAACACCATAAAAGAAAATATTTTTTTTTCAACTAAATGAGAATAAAAATAACTAAGGAAATAAATAAATTCCCCTAAAAATCCTCCTATATGATTCTCCCTGGTTGGAAGAAACTCATCCTTAAGTTCAAATTGTTCTTGCCTTGATCTTATGGGTGTCCAATCAAGACTCTCCAACCTCTATTCTTTCTTCTTTTTAAATGTATAGTACTTTTAGACATCAACTTTAATCCCTTCACATTAAAATTTTGATAAAAAATATCAATTGAGAAATGATTTCTCTTCCATTAGCTTTTAAAGTAATGAATTGCAAACCTCATATTTGGTTCATCAACATATGTTACATCCATAAAACCCTTGAATAAATCTTTCATTGTAATAATTTTAAGCTTGTAATAAAAGGATCAATACAACCTAAATATTTTTTTTTTTATTGAGCTCCTTTCATATTCTCTTTATACTCAACCTCCAACTTATCAATGATCACACTATTAATGACATCATTATTGCCATTATCATTATCAACAACTTGCCTTTATAATTTTATCTAATTGACAAGTCAATTCTGTAATCTCCATTCACATGTCTTCTATCACTAGTTCTTGAATGTCTCTTTTCCTAGGAAGAACCTTTTCATACCTTCCTATATGAGCATTTTTTGTTATGCAACCGCCTTTCCTAGCCATGAATATTTAACAACACACAACAACTAATCACTCGGAATCGTTAAGTTCTGATACCAACTGACTCATATGAAAATAACACACAAAAAAAGAGCAAGCTCAAGCAACATAAAAATTTTAGATATCAACTTTAATCTCTTCATATTAAATTTTGCATAAGAAATATCAATTGAAAAATGATTTCTTTTTTACTAGCTTCTGAAGTAATGAATTGCAAACCTTAAACTTGCTCCATCAACATACATTGTATCCATATAACCCTTGAAAAAAATCTATCTTTGTGATAATAATAAACTTGTAATCAAAAGGATCAACATACTGATGGAACCATATTATTCGATAGTTTCACCCACATTTAACTAGTGTTTTACCCATTATATATATATAAAATGCCTTGATATTATTTGTTTTATGTTTTGAAGACACTTTTGGATGAAAGATGCAAAAAGGAGTAAATTTGGGGTAATTGGTAAATTTGACGTTCAATCGATGTTTTGTGCAGAGCATGAGTTCTAGAGGTCAAAATGAAGTGATTCTAGTGGAAATAAAAAGCTATCATTCATATCTTTCTGGAAATTTAATGCAAGAAAAATAAAAAGAGAAAGATCATGGAAATCACATCCTTCAAAGTCAAATCTTGTAGTCTACCAATGTTGACCTTTTCCCATTCAAAATTCAATATCTAGAGCTTCAGAAGTCCAATTAATGAAAACTCAATTTTGTTGGATTTCTGACTTAAATAGGTAGCAACACTTAAAATTTCAGAAACAAACAATGTCATATGAGGGAGATATTTATTTTCAAAGATGATAGATGAGTTCTACCAGCAAACAGGTTTCGTAAAGGAACATGTCCAAATTATATTTTGAAGCATCTAAACTGTTGTCCAAGTTTTTATTTCAGCAATTTAGCTCCTCTAAGTCAAAGCTTGAAGGTTTAATGCAAATATATTTCTCCTTTTTAGGAAAATAGTTATTGGAATACTTAAATGTAAATTGTCAACTTAAAGGAGGACTATTTTGTAAAATAGATACTAGGGTTTCTTAGCATATAAAATGAAAGAGAGATGAGAAAGAGGGCAGAAAGGGGGCAACATCCATAAGTGAAGAAACACAAACTCTCCTCTCTATAAACTAGAAATAATGCTTTCTTCTATCTTTAGGGGTAATTGTTACATAGATATGCAAAGCTAAGCTCGTTTTCTTGGTTGTAAGGACACAACAAACCTTCGAATTTCAAGAATCGCGAGATTTATTTTTCCTTTTATTTTCAGTTTATATTATGAATGAGTATGATTGTTTTCCTATGCATATTTTCTATGATTGTTGTTGATAATTGTTAGAGCGAACTCTAAGTTATTATTGTGAATAATCTATTGCTAAGTTTGATATCAAAACCAAAGTTGTGATATATGAACTTGTGAAGCAACTAACCTTGATAATTGTGGCGGAAGTACATTATTAAACTTAGGGAGAACACTCAAACAAGGGAACATAGCTGCGGACAGCTTGGTTATCAAGAGATCAATCAATTTATCTAGTTCTTAGGGCTGCCATTGAACTAAATCATTAATGCGGACATTGTGATTGTTTGTTGGTTAGGGTTAATTATACGGCGGATCCATTAATTAACCAATGTTAAGAAAATATAAAAATTCAAAATATAAATTGAAGTTTCGTTTCAAGGACCGGTTCTAATTTTCGTTGGTGGATGTGTGCTTGCGACCAAGGTTTATTTTCTTGATAAATTTTGGTTTCAATTGATTTTGTTTGCTAGTTTAATTTCTTTCATAGTTTAGATCATTACAAATCAAAAACCCCCTAATTGCATAACATATAGCATAAAAATCTGAACTAAATCTTCCTCGTGGGATCGACCCCTTGCTTGCTTTATACCATTTTGTGTGTTGTGTTTTAAGCTAGGGTAATTAATTTGTGTGACCGCGACATTGCAACACATACCTTAAGTTAACAAAATTCTTTTCTTGAATATTTTCTATATTGTCTTTGCATTCAACCTTTAACTTATCAATAAGAATACTATTGATGGCATCATCATTGCCATTATTGTCATTATTTATACTATCATTGCATAATTGTCATCACAATCTTTATTATTCATAAATTTTTATATGGTTCAACATATACCTAATAACTAATGTATGTGCAACCTTTAAAGTCTATCTAAAGAGTGTCAAAGTACATGGTTTTCAAACAAGATAACCTAATAACCTCAAGTCAAAGAACTAATTACACCCATCTTTATAAGATTCCCTATAGGCAATATACAAATGCCAAATGGGTTCCCATGTAGACCACATTTGATAAACTAAGTCCCTAACAAGCGTCTACATATTATTCTTATTATAATCATGCTATAGAAATGAGAATCTCTACTATCATCATAAGATAAAGATATAACGCATACCAATTTTGCTGCTTATGTTGATGTCTAGTTTCAATAAAGTTATGAATATATAATAGTATTATTCATAGTGTATGAGATATGTCTCACAACACATATAATACATATATCAATATATGGAATTTTATAAAATAATAAGTACATAATGTAATTAAAACAAACTTAAAAGATGAAGGAATGCCTTAGCAATCTCATAACACATATCATACATATATCAATATATGGAAATTACTATTTTGCCCTTCTAAAAAATAAGTTGTCTATTATGGGTAATTGAGTCTTTTCACATGGTCCATTGGTAATTTTAGAATTGATTGAGACAACTCATTCTTTTAATATATTGTTTTTGCACAATCTAATTACTTAATTTCATTTAAAAGCAAAAAACTATTTAACTTGGGTCTAAGGGATTTTTTGATATTTTATTTTTCATAGTACATAAAAATGACTCTATTGCCTTTAAAATCAAAATTTTCTTATCTTACCTTCAAGGGCTTATTCGTGCTTTCATTTATGATTTTTTTTTTTTGATTATCATGTGGTTTTAAAGGAAATTTAGTATTTTAATAAATATAAAATAACAGCAAAAATTTGTTGGTGTGTTTGTTGAATGCTCCAATAAGTAAGATGCCCCGCCATGTTTGAAAGATGCATGCAAAGACTTATGATATTACAAAATGGCCTTCCTTGGTGTTTTTCAATTCGACACAACGGGTTTTACCTCCCTAAACGGTGCATGTGGTGCAATCCCATCTAATTTGGCATTAATTTGCTTTTATTTTTTCTTCATTTCTCTATCCTCCTTGATTTTCATGCCTTACTTTTTAAAATTTCACAGCAGCTCTTCAATTTATTTTTCCTTTGAATTTGATCATTGTTCTTTCAATTGATATATTTTTTTTATTCGAGTTATTTTATAGAATTAAAATTTGTTTTCAATTGCATCCTCCTTTATTTTTTTTAATATGTCAAATGTAGTTCCTATTTTTTGATTACTACTTATTTTATTTGAGATCATTTTTAAAATTTATTTTTTTATGATTTCATTCTCCTTTATTTTTTATTGTTATTTTTCACCTTGATAAATTTTTTAAATTGATATATATTTTTTTTTCTGATTTTATCTTTCAATATTAAATTGAATTTCTTGATTGAGCACGAGTTTATGATTTAACGAATTTTGAATTTGAGACACTAACACAAGAATTCCGTTATTAATGCGTCTGTTGTTGAGTCAGTCAACTTCTGAAAGCTTAGGCATGTGCCAAGATTAAACAAAAACCATACAAATAAAATATAAATATACTGAGTCTTAAATTAGTCAAATTTTGCAAGCTTAGGCTATTCAAATAGTTTTAATTTTTTTTAAAATTTAAATTGATTTTTGAAAACAAAATTATGACAATTATAAAATAGAATTATGACAACTATTAAAGAGTTACTACTCATTGTATTCCTAATCAACATTATAAAGGTTCTTCATAAATTTCCAATACAAATTCTTAACTATTTTTCAAATTAAGAAAAAAATTAACAATATAATTATTTTTATATACATGTACTTTTTAACAATGTAAAAAATTAAAATTATATTTTTTTTTACTTTTTTATATTTAGTTAATGTTATGAATTTAATTATTATAGATCCAATTTAAATATTTTTTTGGGTTAACAATACAACTTCTTTACATGATAGTTTTAAATTTGAAGGAAATAAAATTAATATTTTTATAATAAAATTATTAGGAATACAAAATATTAAGATTACTATAAATTATGGTTTAAATTTTTTTATAAAAAAATAATTATAGTTTTTATGTATTTTTTATGTTTTTGTAAAAAAAATTTGATTTTTTTTTTTGTAATAAATGAACTTATTTTTCAATTCTTCATTAAAAAACAAACTGAAAATTGAAAAGAAAATTAAAAAGGTATATAGTATTTTGTCACTAGACACAATTTTTGCTAGCTCAGAGTTCCTAATAGTCTAATATGTTGGATTTGTTTGAGTTTTGATGGAAGGAATGCTCTTTTATATATAAGTTTATTTTCTAACTTTTAAATAAAATAAAAAAAAGTTGGATCAAACTTGATGCTGTAATTATTGATGCTAGGACAAACACTAACGATGAACCAAACAGGAAGTCAGGTTATAGGCTAATGTGAGATGTTGATTTTGAGAAAATATGAAAGGTAGCTGGATGTATTACTCCAGTTTCTAGTGGTGTGGGGCCAATGACTGTCGCAATGCTACTCAAGAACACTTTGAATGTTGCAAAGTAGGTTATTGTGCAATAGTGCTCCATTTTTAGTCTGTTCATACCCTATATTGTTTGTTGACTTATAGTTGATGGTTTCCTTATTTTATATCTCAAAGTTCATTGGGCAAACAAAATATTTCCTAATGTTCATAGGATATCCTAGCTAATAATTATAACTTTTATGATATAATATATTCATGTGAGCTTCACAATTGTTTATACTAAAATAAACAACCACATTGATTAAGAACAATATTTATTTATTTTATAAATCAATGATGAAAAATGAAAATACCCATTGATTAGTAAAATTGATCATTAATTAGTAAAGATAATGATGATTGATCTTTCATCATCAACCAAGAAGATCAAAATTCAACAATCAGTTGATCATATGCAGAACATAAATATTTTGTAGTTAAATTGGTGAAAGTTATAGAAAAACACATACAATTATCAAAAGGATATGCACAAATAAGAAGTACTAGTATTTAGATAGTAAAGTTCTTGCTTGCTATAGACAATTTATGTAGGAATAAGATTTAATATCTACATGGAATTCTATCTTTATAATATTATAAATATTTCCAGTGGTTTAAAACAATACATGTCCTATTTATAAAATTTATTATATAATTTATTCACAACTTTTTGATACATTTTGTTTTTTTTTTTATATATATATTTTTTGCATATCACAATTTATTTCTTTAGAGCCTTCATCTATAACTTTTTTCAATTTGTAGTTTTGAAATTTTTTTAACATGTTAAAGTCAATTAAAAACTTAACATTCCATGTAATTAATTGTGATAATGACCACTTAAAAGTTCCTTAGATTGAGATGGAAAATGAAACTAATGCAATTTATCATAATAATATTGTGGTAGTCAACAAGACTATATTGGCTATATCTAATCAATTTAACAAATCTAAAATGAGCTTAAGTAGAGTTGATCAAACATTATATTTCTTCAAAGAGCTTAGGGGCAAATCTTAAGATATACTAAAATAAAAGAAACTCCAACATAAATTTTTGAAAGTTCTCGAACTCATCCTAGATATTACATGCCTAAACAACTAGCATTATAACAAGCTAAACCCAATTTATACATGATATAGCTAATGAAGTATCACCTACCCTACAAGCATAAAGGAAACTTGAGACTAGTTATATACCCAACAACCTTACATATAACCATAATAATCTATAATCAAACAATTTAAAGCTCTTTCCACTAAGACTATCTCAATCTTCCTCTAACCTAGGTACTTGTTGTCGACTAAAAATCAAAAGAAAGAATTAACAGTGTCAATCTTCCTCTAACCTAGGTACTTGTTGTCGACTAAAAATCAAAAGAAAGAATTAACAGTGTCGAATAGTCCAACATTTAAGAGAGATAGGCTTAGAAGTTGGACATATAACCAGACCTGCATATAATCATCTATACCCTGACTAGATAGACATGTTATATCCTATTCTTAGAAGAATCAATGTAGCTAACCTTAAATAGTTTTATAAGAAAGATAATTAATAAATAAAAGAGCACTTTGAAAAGATCACTAATCAATATGGTGGTCATGTTGTTATTCCTTTAGAGAAATTGAGGTTATTTAGTTCATCATTAATCAAAATTGTCGTTAATTGGTTCTTTACATTATCACCTAAGTCTATCAACAGTTGAAAAGAGATAAAAGCTTATTTTCACAAACATATTTATAAAACAAAACCAGAAGTAACACTAGTTAACTTGTCCAAGATAGTTTAAGATCCAAGAGAGTCTATACAAATCTACGCCCTTCATTTTAGAACTTTAAAAATAAAGTACGAAGCATTGGTAACATGCAAAGCATGAATGCATTAAGTTAATTATAGAAAAGATGAAATGTAATCTTAGAAAATGGTTTATAGAGATCACATATTCCAATATCTAAACCTTTAAAAACAATTTTACTTTATATAAAAAGATGATGATAAAATGAGCAAAAAACAAGTCAATTAAGGAAACGTATTAAGTTGGCTATTTAAATAAGATCTTGATCATATATTTAATGATTGATTTTGTTTTTTATTTTGATAGATATTTTGAAGAACAAAAAAAGCTCATAACAATCATAGAACTTAAAAAAAAAAAAACCATTTTAAATTGCTGAATTAAGAAAGCCAAAAGAGGCTAACAAACCTATTGGTGAAAAAGAAAAAATGATTAGTTAGAGTAAAGAGTACTTGTTGGCATCAAGAAAGGAAAAGATTAATGCGAGGAGGGAAATTGAAAATCCTAGGAAATCATATAATCCCCATTACTAAATATATAAAAAGAAAGAAATATTATAAGTAGAATGACTTGTGAAGACATAATACTAACAATTGAGTCATTTTTAAGAACCAGATTTAGAAGATATTGGAAGCTTGCTGAATTTATTTTTTTAGAAAAAGAAAATGAAGATGGATAATAACTCATTTTCTAAGATGATAACAACAATGACTACTTCTAAACCATAACAACTTTTTATCATAAAAGAAACATAGTATACTAAACTTTATCAACCATTAAGAGAGGTTCAAATTGGTCATTGTTATAACCAATCAAAATAGGTATATGGATCATAGTAAGATAATAAAAAAAATTCACTAAAAGATCATGCAAAAAATCTTTGTGAAGTATATAGATACCTCATTTATCATACAATTCTACCTAATAGAAAACTTGAAGGGTAAGGCTGAACATATTATCACACAATGAAAGACAAATAACCTTCAAGCCTAAAAGGTCTATTGCTAATAAATTGTATAAATATAAGTCAGAATAAAAGTTATCATGGTAATGTCACATCAACAAACATAGTGTTTACCTTGCCATACTTGTTTAAGGCCAAACTTGGTCAATTACCCTATGTTGATAATGATTCTGAAGATAGTGTGGACAGGAAAGAAAGAATTATAGAAACTAGCCAGTCATAAACTATAATAGATCAATGATTAGGTGTAAGCTAACGATGGCTATAAGTAAACATATTAAAACCCTATTTATAGCAACAAGTTTTACTTGTGTGCCACTATAAAAGGTACTAATTAATAATAGTGCAACACTAAACATAATGCCTTTAGCATTAACAAAAAAAATCAATCATCATAAAGCTCATGTGTTACCTTCTGAATTGGTAATATTAGATTTTATAGGAGTCAGGGATATTACAGAAGTGTTGTGATTGGATTTAATAATTGGATTGAAGACTCTCGATATAACATTCCTTATAGTTAAACTAAAGAAAGGCTATAATGCCTTATGTCGCACCCGACATCGCGGCAGCCCTAAAAATTAATTCTTTTGAATTAATTATGGAAAAAGAACAGATTTCTGGCATCCGGTTCTTTTAAGGAAAAATGTCTCGTTTGAGGAGTTACCACCTAGTATTATGGTCACTAGGAACCCTAACTGGTCAATAGAGATTCTATGATTCGGGATTGGTTACGTAAAAGAAAAGATATTATCACCCCTTAAACGTTCTGCCTAAGGCAGACTGCATTGTTGGTTTTGTCTTAAATTGCCAAATATTTATTAATTTATGCTGTGATGATTTGTTTATAATATTCTTGACTCTGGCGCCAGTGAATATTTGAGCTCGAATAATTCCAACTCTGGCGTTGGTAAAAATTCGTAGCTACGACAAAAATTAGATCAATATATTTTTTTCCCTACTCTAGCGCCTGTGAATAAAAAAATAAATTTATTTTTTACGCATGCACACATTTTTTTATTTTTTTTAGCTAAACAAAATAAAAATACAACGAATAAAAATAATATAAATTTAAACTGGTATTTTTGTTCTTGACTCTAGCGTCAGTGAATAAACCAATAAATTTAAATTATTTTTATTCATGCATACACATTTTTTTATTTTTTTTATTTTTTGGGGGCTGGGTCCAGCTCAGCCCACATGGGCTGGGCTGGACCCAGCCCAGTCCAGCCCAGCCCGGTCACTGGCCCAAACCAGTGACCCGGCTGGGGAAAAATCAAAGGAAAGCATGTATGAACAGATAGAGGAATTAAGGGAAATGAATTAAAATCCAAAGTAAACAGTAATCGGTGAATTAAAATGAAAAGCGGGAAGGAGAAGCTTACTTACCTGGTAGCTCCGAAAACAACGAAGGCAGCAGCAACAATGGTTCTGGTCACAGACTCACAGTGGCTTTGTTTGGCTTATGTTCTTCCCTTTTGCATGTATCCTCTTTTCCTTTTATGCATCTTCGTTCTGCTGCCTTTGGTTCTGGAGGCTAGTTGCTGAGGACTGTGAAGACAACAGTCAATGCCGGTTCTCGTCACTGCGTTTTCGTCCGATGGGTTGAGTTTGCGTCTCCTTTTCTCCTGGTTTTAGATTCTGTCACCTTCAGCTCTGAGATGAAGGGACAAAGGCGATGGCGGGGCTGCTCCTCGTCTCTGTGTCGTTCCTCTGCTTTTCTCTCCCCTCAGTTTTTCATTCCTAGTCTCCTGCGTCTTCTGCCTCCTTCTTTCTCCCCAGTTTTTTTAGTTTCTTTTCTCTGGTTCTGTGATCCCCATGTTCGTGTTCCAGTGTCTTCGTTCTCCTGTTTCTGGGTTTCTTGGTCTGCTGCCTCTGGGTATTTGTTTCAGTTTTCTTCTCGGTTCATTGTTCCAACCCCCCTCCTCCGTCTGTTCTATTTCTCTGGCTTTTATAAAGCAGAGAACGTGGTAATCATTTCGGGGGTGAGCCACGTTCGTCCATGCGTCCCACAATCTGCAGTTACTCCTGCTGAAACGGTCTTGAGCGACGAAGAAGGTGGAGCGTTTGATTTCAGAAACGACGCCGTTCACAACTGGAAATGCAACTTTCATTTTGGACTTTGAATTTTGGAAAGTTTTGTAATTAAACCCCTAGTTAAATTGTAATTGGACCCCTATATTTAGGTGCTTTTTACAAATTAATCCTTGGACTTTAATCTTTGCAATTTGGACCCCAATTAAACTCCAAACTTTGATATTTCTTCAATTAAGTCCCTGATTTCATTAATTTAATTAAATCCAAAGTCCAATTAAGTCTAAAACTTATCAATTCTTCATTTAAGCCCCTGATTGAATGAATTAAATTAATTTCAAGCTTAATTAAGTCTAAAAACTTATCAATTCTCCAATTAAATCCTTGATTGGATGAATTAAATTAATTTCAAGCTTAATTAAGTCTAAAAACTTATCAATTCTCCAATTAAACCTTTAATTGGATTAATTAAATTAATTCCAAAGTTTAATTAACCCCAAAACTTCCAATCATATTGCCCTTAACCCAAATTTTAATTCATTCTTCATTTATTTCATTTTACTTGTTTTTCCATCATTATTATTTTGTTTCATCATCATTTTTTTTATCCTTTTCAGTAAATAAAATAATAATAATAATAATAATTAAAATAAAATGATCAAAAATCTTACTTGGAAAAGATTGAATATACACTAACATGTTTATGTTATCCTTACTATATCAAGTTTTAACATTTTAGCTATTCGATGTATTCACTAAAATTATCAAAGCTAATGACAAGCTATTTGTGGTAAATATAGGAATGGTAGATACAAGGCTTTATTGAAATTTTTGTAAGCAAGAAAACAAAGTAAATAAAGTGTTTAACAAAAAACTTTACTGGCCCAAATACTTTACATTTAGAAGATGTTGACTATAAGTTTAACAAATTAGATTAAAAGAGCCAGAACAACTTATTTACCTTTTAAAAAGGCTAACAATAAGAATATTAGGCATAATAACACAATTGTTTCATTAAAAATAAGCAAAGATAGTCGATCGATCATGTTTAATAAAATAAATTCTCCCTACAACACCGACAAAAAATATATAATAGAAAGACTAAAGTTCAAGATCCACTAATAGAAGTCAACTTAGGGATAGAAAACAATCCTAGACCAACCTATAGAGTATGAAAACCTTCTAGAAAAATATAATAAAAATTTGGTACCATTGCTATATACTTATTTTGATTGGGATTGTGATGAGATTCTTAGGCTAGATAGAAACTTGATCTAGCATATATTACCAATCAAACCTAGATTTAAACCATACAAGAAATCTTTAATCATAATAGATCGTATAAAGAAGGAAATTGAACAATTGTTAAAAGATGCTTTCATTAGATCAACAAGATATGTTGAGTGGATTTATAACATTATATTAGTGTTGAAAAAAAAAAAAAAAGCAAACTAAGAGTTTGTATGAATATATATTTCAGAAACCTTAATTTTGTAACTCTAAATGATGATTATACAATTTAATAGTTAATATATTGATCAAATAACTATTAGTAATAAGATCCTCATCTTCATGAATGGACATTCATGCTATAATAAGATTTTCTTTGATGAAGAATATGTTTCAATGATTGCTTTCAGATGTCATAGATCACTATAAATGTTTATGTGAATACTAATTTCATTTGGTTTGAAAAAGGCTAGTGCTTCATACTAGAGGGAAATGAATTTTTTTCTTTTATGACATGATCAACCAAAATATGAAGGTATATATCCTCATCTTCATGAATGGACATTCATGCTATAATAAGATTTTCTTTGATGAAGAATATGTTTCAATGATTGCTTTCAGATGTCATAGATCACTATAAATGTTTATGTGAATACTAATTTCATTTGATTTGAAAAAGCCTAGTGCTTCATACTAGAGGGAAATGAATTTTTTTCTTTTATGACATGATCAACCAAAATATGAAGGTATATACTGATGATATCATGGTGAAGTTAAAATCTAAAGCAACCTACTTGGATGAGCTATATTATACCTTTAAAAGAATATGAATACATAATTTCAAGATGAATCCATTAAAATATGTCTTTACTATATAGGTAGGGAATTTCTTGGAATTTCTATTATGTTAGCATGACATAAGGATAAATAAAAACGGCCAATCAGAAAAGCATGACCTCTATAAATAAAAAAACAGTTACAAAGCTTTATTGGTAAAATCATTTTCCAAGGAGTTTCATATCAAACGTTATAGGAAATATCTGGCTATTTACTTCATTATTAAAAGGAAATAACATGGATAAGTTCTAATGGAACAAGAAGCTTTACTCTACATTTGAAGAAATAAAAACTCATATGGTCAAGCCTTTAATATTGGACCCACCAAGACCTATAAAGCTTTTAAGGCTATATATTTGAGTTATGTAAGAGCAGATTAGTAGCATTCTAACATAATAGAATGAAGTTGGACATGAACATATTACGTATCATCTCATCCATGTCCTTATAGAGGTTGAAGAGCGATATACTTTAACAAAAAAAAATTATTTATCCATATATTTTGTTGTGTTTAGCTACTATGGTATGTACTACCAGTCAATTTATATGTAATTTCTAAAACATATTTAATAAAATATATGTTATCTTAACCTTTTTTTGAGAGGTTAAATTAGTAAATGAACATTGATATTATCTAAATTTGATTTGCATTATATGCCATAAGAAGCAGTTAAAGGCCAAGCTTCAACTTATTTATTAACTAATCACCCATGTTTTGATATCAACCATAAATTGGAATAAGATATTAACATTATTATTATGAAACTTGTTTCATGAGAATTATGATTTTAATAGATAAAAAACCAAGATCAGAGTTAGAGTTATTGCAGAAGTAATAATAACTTGTCTAGTAGGTTATAATATGAACTTATCATTTTGGCTTGATTTTTCCTAGACTAATAATCACATTCAATATGAGGTTTTGATTATAGGCTTGGAAATACTTCTAGAGTTGGGAGTTAAATTAGTTATAGCTAGTCAACATAAGTGTGAACGATGTATTTTTATGAATTCATACTTTATAAAGGTAAAAAAAAAAAAAAACCTTATTAATAGGTTCTCTAATTTAATTTTTTTTAAGTAAAAGGAATCAATACAAAAGCCAATGACTTGACTCAATATGGATCGTGATATAAAATGATTATCAATCAGTCATAAAAAATATACAACTAGGATGTCATGATAAGTAAAAAAACTAAATATTTTATGGCCAGAAAAGAACAAAAAATAGTATCGATAAAACTATTTGGCAAAAAGGTGTTAAGCATGCCAATAATATAGCTCAATACACCATATGTCATTAATTGAACTCAATATAATGATCAAACCATAGTCCTTTTAGGGGCTAGATAATGAAAATTATTAGCAAAATACACTCACCATCTTTAAGAGAGCATAATTACATATTGGTTACTAATTATTACTTCATTATTGGGTTGAAAATATTTCTAATCTATCAATGAATCAAGAAATTATAATCAAACTCTTTAAGGACTCTAAAAAATAATCATGATTGATCAAGGGGCAATATTCACTAAAAACGATATGAAGGAATTCA
Organism: Populus alba; assembly: GCF_005239225.2. Lineage (NCBI taxonomy): Eukaryota > Viridiplantae > Streptophyta > Magnoliopsida > Malpighiales > Salicaceae > Populus > Populus alba. Next base: position 43,135,857 of record NC_133284.1, on the reverse strand, counting down.
CACAAGACTATTGTTGTACTCGACGTTGCAGCAAAAAAAAGAAAAGAAAAGAATAACACTTTTTGGCGTGTTCTTTTGGGAAATGGTCTAAACTTGTGAAATGCAATTGTCACCTAGTATTATAGTTAATAGAAACTCTAACTAGTCTTCAAAGATCAGTGGTAAGGGACAAGTTATACCTAAGGGAAGATAATATCACTTTTAAAGAATCAAACTGTATTATTGATCTTGTCTTAATTGCTAATAGTATGTTATGCTATACTACTGTGGTTTATTTACATGGTGATGGTTAGTTTATCTCAATGAATTAAACTATGGTTGAAGGTTAAATTCTAATCATTATAAGGTTCAATTGGTTTTGCCGTTCCTAATTATTTGGTACATTGACAACTAAGTTAGTTACCCAAGATCATAACTCAATCCATGTCCATGAATATACCAATGAGTCTACGTTGGGCTCATTGAACCCATTCTAAATCATAGGAAAGGTTTATGAAAAAAGCTTTGACAAGGTTCACATAACCTATCATACCTCAATACTTTTAACTCCGACGTCATTAAATATTGAACTGCAAACTTTTGTTATTTTAAAATTCTAAAGAACATGTTACTTCTCATAGCATTTGAAGCAATGGCTTACTGTGAGTTTATTTACTTTAAACATTGAAAGCAAATAACAAAGTGTTTTTTTATTTTAGAAAACCAAGGTGTTTTTCTAGATTTTCGATATGTTGACCCGATAAACCCTTTGATTTTAGACAAGTTTTATTGGATTTAATAAATTTGTCATTAAGTCCAAATATACAAGCATAAACATTGTTTTTTTAAAAACAAAAAAACACAAAAACATTTTATTCAAATGTTAATGCCAAATATTTTTTTTTATTTTAGATTTTTATGCTAAGACAAGTATTTTTATCAAATTCTAAAACATAAAAAAAAATATTTTTGCCTTTTTTTTAATCTTTTTAACAAACAAACTAGAAAGACAAATGTTTTTTTTTAATGATAGAATATGCTAAAAAAAAAAGGATTTTTGGAAAGACTTGTCTATAATGGTCACAAAATATTTATTCAAATAAATTTGATGTTTTTCTTTTTAACTTACATCATAATCAAACACAAAATTTACACATGAAAACAAATAAAATCCTTCCAAGCTCCACAATACATCTTCAAGAATTTGACAGAGTTAGGTGAAGTTGTTGGGATTCAAATGAAGGCTGTAGAAACAGTAGTAATGTATGGGATGACACGCCATCGCGTTTGATGGCTCTTGATCATTAATGAAGGGGAGTTGATTTTAGAAAATGGTTGAAATGAAGGAAAAAAGGTAGTCTGGATAAAGATAAAAGCCATCCAGTTCAAGTTGGATAGCTTGCAAACGAGAGGGCATTTTATCTTGTATTTAAATCTCATGTAATATTTATCTCTTGTAATAAACACATAAGCTCTATCTCTTATTTGCTGTAACGACTTTGGATATATATAAAGAAGAACATACATGCATATCTCTAGTAGGTTTTTTTAAAGTTTTTTCATGGTATCAGAGCCAGTTATAGCTAATGCTTTTATCAATCCTATGGCTGCCACTACAGACGCTTCCTTTTTTTCCACTGTCTTTAATCTTTCAGCTCAAGTTATCTCCATCAAACTTAATGGAACTAACTTTCTTGCCTAGTCCTCCTTAATTTTCCAGTGATGAACTAAAAGCCCAAGGTATTCTTAATTCTACTTATGTGGTTTGACAATATAAAAACCAAATGGTACTTAGTTGGATTATTTCCTCTTTATCTCATGCAGTGGTTTTCACCATTTATGGTCTTAAGACCTCTTGGTTTGCTTGGCAAGCTCTAGGTGCACGGTTTGTTTCACCCTTAACATCTTGAATTTCTTTTATTAAGAGGAAGTTGTGATCTTTACAACAAGGCTCTATGTCTTGCCAAATTTGTTTGGATGAAGTTAAGTCCCTTGTTGATGATTATCTGTTGCTGGGAAACCTATTAATGATTTTGATTTAATTTTATCTGTTCTTAGTGGTCTTAACTCCTCCTTTCACTCCTTCATGACAACATATATGCTGCTTGCTAAGAAGAAGCCTATGTCATTATTTGATTTTCATACAAAGTTGTTGAATTATGAGCTTATGCAAAAAATTTATAGTCAATCCATTCAACCCGAGGCAAGACCATATACTTTATACACACATAAAAATGATTCCAAACCTAGATCTCAAAACAACACCAACAAATCATGTTTTTCTGGACCTTAAAAAACTCGAGTACCTCCTTTTCTCACTTTTTCCAATCGTTACCTCATTTGTCGCCTCTATCATCAGCCATACCTGTTATTTTGAATTCCCGCTTGTGATCTCCATGTCAGATTTGCAAACGGGAGGGACATCAGGCTTTGAACTATTTTAACCTTATAAATTATTCTTTTTAAGGATGTCACCCTCCAACTGAATTAGTTGTTATGGCTATTCAAGGTAATACCACTTATCTCAATCAACATCAATGATATGCTGACAATGATGCTACTATTAATGTCACCTCAAATATTGCTAATCTTGCAACCTCTCAACCTTATGAAGGAGATGACTCCGTAGGCATAAGTAATGGAATAAGGTTTACCATCTCTCATACCAACACTACTTCTTTTAAAAATCTTTTTTCTACTCTAACCTTAAACAATGTTGTTTATTGTCCTCAAGCCTCGATTCATCTCTTCTCTATTAATAAATTTTGCAAGGATAATAATGTTTACTTTGAACTCACCAGTTCTAATTTTTTTGTGAAGGACATCCTAAAGGAGGACACACTCATGACGAGGCCAAGTGATAATGGATTGTACCCCATCAACCTTCGTAACTAATGTCATCAAAATTTCATGCTCTTACCATGACTGTTAGCGTTAAGGCTTTTACCTCCACATGGCATTGTTGTTTAGGACACTCCTCCTCTACAACCTTTCATCGTCATTTCTAAATTTTCTCTTCTAGTTAGTAATTCAATCAATAAGTAGGCTATTTATATGTCTTGTCTACTCGATAAGTCTAAACAATTGCCATTTTCCAAGTCTTCAAACGAGTCAACAACTACTCTAGAAATAATTCATTTTGATGTTTGGTCCATTTCCACGCCTTCATTAAGTGGTTGTCAATATTATGTAATTTTTATTGACGACTATACTCGCTTTTGTTGGCTATTTCCACTGTTCTAATAAATCCAATGTTTATTCTACATTTGTTAAATTCAAACTTTTAGTGGAAAAACAATTTAATTACACCATCAAACAATTTCAAGTGACAATGGTAGGGAATATTGTTTTACCATCTTTAAGCAATTTTTGAGTGCCAACAGTATTTGTCATCGCCCATCATGTCCTCATACCTTACAACAAATTAGCCTCATTGAGAGGAAACATCATCATATTATGGAAGTAGGACTTACTCTTCTTGCCTAGTCTGGCTTACCTAAGAAATTTTAGGTTGATGCGTTTCTAACCTCTATTTTTATTATTAATTATTTACCTACCAAGGTCCTTGATTATTCATCACATTTTGAACATCCTTTTCACGTTCCTCCTGACTTCATATATTTTCGATCCTTTGGATGTCAATGCTTTCCATACCTTTTTCCTTACTCAACTAATAAATTATCTTATCACAACATACCTTGTATTTTCATCGGTTTTTGCTTTAATCATAAAGGTTTTCAATACTTTGATCCATCTTCCAGGCATGTGTATATCTCTCGAAATATGATTTTTGAAAAAGTTAATTTCCTAACTCAAGTACAATCCTTCTTCACTGACTTTGCCAGCAACGTGCACCCCCTAGGTAATTCTCCTAACTTACTTTTATCTCCTCCCTCAAATATATTTATTTATTCCCATATTACTGCTCCTTCCTCATCTACCATGTTTTATAATTCTATCTCACCTGACCATGATCTCCATTCCCTTACACCAATTTTCATTTCTAGCCATTTTGATATTCCTCTGGCCTTTCTTGTTTCCTGTGCACCTATTCACCAACTTCTTCTTTCCATAATAGAGAACCTTCTGATCATCAAGACAAAACACCTCCTCTTCCTATACCTTCCTTTTATATGATCACCAAATCCTAGATTGGCCACCTTAAACCCCATAGCTTTCTTAATTTCCACTTATATTACTCTACCTATCACCCTTTCCAAGCTCTACATGCAGGTGTGGTCATCTCTGAGCCTTGGACTTATGCTCAAGCAACCTCTATACTCGAATGGCATGTGACAATGAACATTGAATTGTAGGCATTATTAAAGAATGACACCTGGTCTTTATGTTTTCGTTCTCCTGGTAAAAATATGGTTCCCTGCAATGGGTTTTCAAACTAAAACGATGACCTGATGGATATATTGAATGTCACAAAGCTAGACTAGTCGATGTTGTCTATTTATAGAGAAGTGGGATTGATTTTCATGACATGTTCAGTCCCATTATCAAACCTTCTACTATTCGTATAGTTCTTACAATTGTCGTTTCTTTCAATCGGGATATTAGGCAACTTGAAGTCTTTAATGCCTTTCTCCATGGCTTTTTAGAGGAAGAGGTTTATATGACATAACCAAAAGGCTTTGAAGATTTGGTGCACTCCTAGTTTGTATATAAGCTTCACAATTCTCTCTATAGTTTAAAGCAAGCTCCTTAGGCTTGGTTTAATTGTTTATCCATTGCACTGTTGTCTTTTAGCTTTCATAGTTTGTAAGTTGATCCCTCTTTATTCACTTATCACCATGGTTCAGTACATATATGTTTTTATTTATTTATTTATTTATAAAAATATAAGTATATTAATGGATAAAAAATTTACAATGCTGGAGAACCAACAAAATCATATACAATAATATACAAAAACATGGAACAAACTCCTAGAGAAGACTTTACATCAAAGCTGAAGCTAACAAGCTAAAATTAGCAGACAATAGTTATGTGAGGAACTATAAATTACAAGGTTCCCATCCTAACACAAAGAAAAGTTAAAACAGGCAACTATCCTGGACGTCAATTAGAGCGTGAAAAAGCCAGGATGCAAAATCACACGAGCATCATACAATATAACAAATCTGCAAGAGAGATAGCAACAATAATGCCTAACAAGAAGCATGTGCATTTTAAGGACTACAAATAGAAGAGAAGACAACTTCCCACAAGAAAGTTCATTCAGGCTAACCATCATGCAATCAACTAACAATAATGTGAGGGATATTATGCTTATAAAAGTGCAATATCATGTAGAATAAAACCTAAAATCTCTAAAATAGAGTTTCAACTAGTGAGTAGGATTTCTTAAAGACTATTCGATTCCTTCCTATATCAAGTAGACGACAATGCTGGGGAGACTCTTTTCATTCTTGCAACAATGTTTTTCTCTGTAATATTAAGGCCCCAAATAGCATTACTAATGTTTGCCATACCCCTGCAAAGCCAAAGCTAGGGTTTAGCCTTTAACCATAAAAGGGATGTCCAATTACAAGCAAATAAGAGGTGACTATGGCTTTCCTCATGATCCGGACAGAAGACACAGCTAGCATCAGTATCAATAAAGTACAACCTGTCTCTTGTTCTCAACCTCCCAAGCAAAGCAAGCCAAAGGATGAAACTATGCCTTGATAAACACCAAGGTTCCCAAACAACTTTAACCCATGACACTAGGGTTCCTTAGAATCTCAAAAACTCATAAGCATGACCCGAGAAAGGCTCAAAAATATTGTCCCAACTTTACATCATAGAGATCACTTCTGATTAACCCCTAGAATCTGCAAGAAGCTAATCTCGAAAAGAAAGAAGGGACTTCCATATAGGAGAGGAGGTTATCTATAAAGGGACCAACCAGATAGAACTATCTGGAAAGTAAAAATGATGCACCCATCTAATCCAAATCAAGTCAGTTTTTAAATGGATATTCCATAACTGCTTTACAATGAAACAGAGGTTCCTTGCCTTGATGTCATAAAGCCCCAGTCCTTCTTCATCCTTTGGCAAACAAATGTGCTTCCAGGTTATTAAGGCGGACTTGCTTTTGGTTGTGTTATCAGTCCATAAGAAGTTCCTGCAAATGCATGCAATTTGGTTGATGAAAGTATCCAGCATGAGGAATATGTTGAGCTAAAATTGCACCATGCCAAAGAGAACAGATCTAATTAATTCCAGTCATCCAACATAGGATAAATGCTTGTCCATCCAACCTTGTATAGCAGATTCAAGTTTATGCAAGAGAGGGGAAAACTGGCTAAAAAAAAGGCAGTGGGGGCTGAGGGGGACACTAAGGTATTTGAAGGGGAAACTATCTTAAAAAAACAAGAATCTTAGAGGATACCCTACTTAATACTGTCTCCAACTCCATCAAAATATATGAAAGATTTCCCTGCATTGATGTGTAATCTAGAGGATTGGCCAAAGACATGCAACTATTCTAGAAGGATTCAACCAGAAGATCTGTCCCCCCCAACATAATAGAAGAATATCATCAGCAAAAGCAAGGTGACAAATATTTTGAGAAACACACTTCGGGTGATAATGGAAGCCTGGCTGTTGAGATGCTGTCTTTAGCATACGTAAGAGATATTCCATGCAGATGAGAAAAAGATAGGGAGAGAGAGTATCACCCTACCGAACTCCACACCTCCTAGGAAAAAATCCATAAAGGCTATCATTGATAGCAACAGAGAAGGAAGAAGTTTCCACATATAACATTACTAGATGAACAAAATGGTAGGGGAAACCTAGAAGATGAAGAAGCTCTCTGAGAAAGACCCATTGCACCGAATCAAAGGCTTTCTTGAATTCTATTTTTATAAGGCAACAGGGAAAGGTTCTCTTCCTGTCATAATGCCTAAGGAACTCTTGAGCCAGGTTAATGTTATCGATTATATTCCTCCCTCTAAGCACATTGCAACAAGAGATTGACCTAAAATCATTTGTTGAGTTGACATTAGCAGATTTTAGAACCTGAGCAATAATGGAATGATTAATCTGCTTTAGGATTTGGCCAAAAGAAAAGAAATCCTGAAGTGCTACACAAAAATCAGCTCTAACTATATCCCAAGATTTTTTGAAAACAAGAGATGAATATCCGTTAAGACCGGGAGCTTTATCATTACCAATGCTGAAGAGATTTTCCTTGACAATTTCATTAGAGACAGGCACCAAGAGAAAACTATAGTGGGATTCATCAAGACAAGGACCACTATGAACAACAACAACATCAATAGGAGAAACAGATGATGAAGTTCTAAGAAGGTTATGGTAGTAATGAACAAATGCAACATTAACTTCATCTATAGAGGTGGTAAGAGCCCCATTACTACACAGGATGACAGTGATGAAACTCTTCTTGTGCTTATGACGCATCAAAGCATGAAAAAAACTTGTACCTCTATCATTTTTCTTGAGAAAATTACACTTGAGCTTTTGGGTAAAGAACGCTTTCTCAACAGATTTAAGGTTTAAGAGATTCAACTTCATTTGATTAACTCTATGCAGAAGAGATATGTCATCTCTAGAATTGTGTAGGAGGCATTGTTATTACTCCAAGTCGGTCTCTGCTCTAGTAACTCTCTTTGAAATATGGCTAAAATGAAGCTTATTTAAAGACTTTAGGGGAACCTTCAAAAACTTGAGTTTCTTGCATAAAATATACATGGGAGTACCTACCACCGGGGATTGCCATCCTTTAGAGATTAACCTTGCATATTATGGGTGATCAACCTATATATTAAAGAACTTGAAGGGACATCGACCTTGGGATATGTTGTTACCAATCTAAATGTGAGCTCCTGAGTGATCAGAGAAGGCCCTCGAAGGGTGAAAGAGCACATGGGATGTGAGTTGAAGATTGCACCATAAGGGATTGGCCAGAACATGATCTATTTTAGTCCAAACAGTCTCATTCGACCAAGTATAGTGGTAGCCAGTGTAATTCAAATCATAGAGGCCCAAGATAGAACAACATGCTCTAAAATCAAAGACTTCATAGGATGAGACATGGGCACCATTATGCTTGTCCTCTTGTGAGAGAATGGAATTAAAATCACCCAAAACAAGCCAAGAACTAGTTGAAGCCTAGGACTTAAGGCTATCCCAAAGAGATCTACGAGCAATAATAGTATTGAAACCATAAAAAAAAAAAAGCAGCAGCAAAAATATGGTGAGTAGACAAGCTACGAATAGAAACATGGATAGCCTGGGGAGAAGAATCAATCAAATCAACGTGAATAGTAGAAGGATTCCACAACACAGCAACTCTGGCAATACCAATAGCTTCCATATTTGAAACAATATTCCAACGCTTCAGCCAAAACCTATGCATGAACTGAAGCTTGGATGAAACCAACTTAGTCTCCAAGAGACCACACATATCAAAATTATGCTTTTACATAAGGCGAACCAGCTCATACTGTTTCAGAGGACTGTTGAGTCCTCTGACATTCCAACTGAATATGAGCATTACATAGGAGGGGGTAGAGGAGGAACCCTACTACTACCACTTGTTCGAGATGTGCTCCTTCTTTGACCATGCACAGAGGTTGGACTAGCAATAACAACATCAGGACCTTTCCTATTTGGGGGTGCCCTGACTGGTTCTTTACCTTTTAGAAAGGATGAGGGGTTTTGATAAGTTATGGGTATGGTTCCTGAAGGTGAGACAACAAGTTCTTTTCCTTTAAAGGGGATGGTGGAACCTTGATCAGTGGTGTGCACGACTCTCGAAGATATGCTAGGAGCCCTTCTTGCTTTCTTGCTTTTAACAATTGCCCATTCTCCCGAGGCAACAGTGAATTTAGTGGACATGAGGTCACAATTGTGTGATGGCTTAACAACCTGGCCTTCAGCACTTCCCAGACTAGGTTCTGTAACAGGGCCTAGCCGATCAAAAACATCGTGGGGTTTATCAGAAGCCTTAGATGAGATACCTTTGTTGTCTATATGTGTAGTCACTATTGAGGCAGTAGCAGGGAAGCATGCTCCCATTTTGTGCCCAAGAACTTTACATAACTTGCAGAATCTAGGCAGTGTCTCATATACAACCGGTTGAGTCAAAAGGGCACCATTTGGCAAGATAATATCAATAGAGGTCATAAGATCAACAAGCAAGTCCAGCTCCACAAGGACTCTAGCATAAGAGAGTCGTGAAATGTTAAAAGTGAGCTGATCACTTTTAGTATATGTGGATGATATTCTTGTCATGTCTAATGATAAGGACTTCATTACATCTCTTGTCTCTAATCTGCAACTAGAGTTTGCCATGAAAAATCTTGGCCAGTTGATGTACTTCCTAGGTAATGAAGCCATACATTCTCCTTTCGGGTTGCATCTTCAACAAATAAGATATATTATTGACCTTTTAGATTGAGTACAACTCCTTGGCATCAGACCTTATCGAGCTCCTTGTGTCTCGGACTTCAAACTATCCAAGTTTGTTGGGGAACCACTTCTAGATCCATAAGAGTATAGGCAAACAGTCGGTGCCTTGCAATATATCACTCCCACACATCCTGACATTGCATACTCAGTAAATTAGCTTTGTCAACACATGCAAACTCCAACCTCTGCCCATCGGACAACAACCAAACATGTACTACAATTTGAAGAATACAATCAATCATGGCCTTTTCTACAATCTTGGTTCCTTCTCTATTAATGCCTACTACGATTTCGATTAGGCTGGTGATCTAGACGATAGACGATCAACGTGTGGTTATGGTGTTTATATGGGTTCCAACCTCATCTTATGGTCGACTAAGAAACAACTTGTGATTTCCAAATCTAGTATTGAGGCGAAATACCATTGCTTAGCTCTTGTTACGGCTGAAGTGTATTGGTTACGTATGCTCCTTTTGTGAACTGAAGGTTTCACTTGAGTCTGCCCTTGTTGTTTGGTGTGATAATATCAGTGCTTTAGCTCTTGTCTCCAATCCAGTTTTCCATGTACAATCTAAACACATCGAAGTAGATTACCATTTTGTCTGTGAGAAGGTGGCAAATTGAGACATAATTTTACAACACATTCCCACTTTATTGTAACTTGTGGGTGTCTTTACCAAGCGATACACAACTAATCGTTTGTGTTTGCTACGAGATAAACTCTTTGTGTTGGATCTCCTTGCTAGTTTGCAGGGGAATGATAAGGATAAGAACTGGATAGCTTGCAAACAGGAGGGCATCTTATCTTGTATTTAAATCTCATGTAATATCTATCTCTTCTAACAAACACATAAGCTCCTTCTTTTATCTGCAGTAACGACTTTGGATATATATATAAAGCAGAACATACATGCTTGTCTCTATAAGCAAAAAGGTATTCAAGTGGAATGCTATTATGTATTGATTGAGTTCAATATATATACAAGATACATTAGAGTTTCCTTATGAGTCAAAGACTACTAAGTAATGACAACTAATTAAATGTAGATTGATACAAAATATTCTTACGTATCTTTCCTACTTATCACAAAATATAGCTTTCCTATTTACATCAAAACACTATTAATATAATTTCCAACACTCCCCCTCAAGTTGGAGAGTGAATGTCAATAACTCCCAACTTGCACATGAGCTATTTGAATTTCTCTTTTCCCAAAGCTTTCGTAAATACATCTGCTAATTGTTGTGAAGAAATTACGTATCAAGTAGCAATTTCACCTTGTAAAATTTTGTCCCGAATAAAGTGGCAATCCATTTCAATATGTCGAGTTCTCTCATGGAACACATGATTTTTTGCAATGTGTAAGGCAGCTTGTTTATCACAATGAAGAGTCATAAGATTTGAAACTAGCATATGTAAATCTGTTTATAAATGTCTCAACCAAGTAAGCCCACAACATGTACCTGTCATCGCTCTGTATTCAGCTTCGGCACTTGATAAGGAAACTATCTTTTGCCTTTTTATTCTCCATGAAATTAAAGAATTTCCAAGGAATACACAATATCCAGTGGTGGAGCGACGAGTGACAAGACAGCCCGCCCAGTCAGAGTCACAAAATGCCTTTAAGTGCAATGAGTTATTTGAATGAAGAAGCAAACCTTGACCAGGAGCTGATTTTAAATAACGGACAACTCAAAGAGCAGCAGCCATGTGAGGTTGACGTGGTTCATGCATGAATCAGCTGAGAATGTGAACTGAATCTGTGATATCAGGTCTAGTGATGGTTAAGTAAATTAATCAACCAACTCGACGCTGGTACATACAAGGATCTTTGAGTAATTCTCTTGTATTTGAAAGTCTGCATTCTTCCATAGGAAATTCAACTGGTTTGGCACCCAAGTATCCACTGTCTTTGATAATTTCCAAGGCATATTTGCGCTGGAAATGTAGATGCCTTGCTTAGAACGGGCTATTTCAATGCCTAAGAAGAATTTCAGATCACCAAGGTCTTTGATGTGGAAACGAGTATGAAGAAACTGCTTCAAACCTTTGATGGATTCAATGTTGTTCCCAGTTATCAAAATATCATCCATATAGATCAATAGGATGGTAAGAGACGTTCCATCTCTTTTGATGAACAAGGAATAGTCGGCTTTTGACTGCAAAAACCCAGCAGTAAGAATGACTTATGTGAACTTAGAGAACCACTGTCGAGACGCTTGCTTAAGGTTGTATAGGGACTTGTGGAGGCGACACATAATATGCTCCCCATTTAAGAAGGCATTGCTGACGTCTAGCTGATGTAAAGGCTAGTTCAGACTAGCAGCAATAGCAAAGAGACAGCGGACAGTTACCATTTTTGCGGTGGGGGAAAAGGTGTCATGATAATAATGCCAGCAGTTTGTGTGAAACCCCGAGTGACCAAACAGGCTTTATAGCGCTCAACAGACCCGCAGCCTTACGTTTGATGCGATACACCCATTTACAACTGATCGGGCGTTTGCCAGGAGGCAAAGGAACGAGGCTCCATATTTGATTGTCAATGAGAGCTTGAAGCTCAGAGTTCATAGCTTCCTGCCACTTAGGATCAGTCACAGCAAGGTCATACGAAGAAGGTTCCTCATCACGACTAACATTTGCAATAAAACAGAGATGTGATGGAGAATACCAATCATAAGAAATAAAATGACAGAGAGGATATTTCATACTTGGTGGAGGTGCAGACGAGGCCGAGGACAATTGATGTGGAGGTAGAATCACCTGCGAGCAAACATAATCCTTGAGGTGAATGTTGGCTTCTCGAGGACGTTGAGAACGACGAAGTGGCTGATCAAGAAGAACCAGAGGAGGTTCAGGAAGGGCAGAGTCAGCCGGCTGAATAGGGGTTTGCTGTGCAGCTGGTGGATTTAATGGAGTGGAGGAAAGTGGCTCAGAAAGGGAGGGTTCTGAGTTAGTTGGTGCAGGTGAAGAGGAAATGGGAGAATCAAAAGGGTCAATGGTGACCGATGAGGAAGGAAGATGGGAATACGGATCAAATATAATAGGGAGAGGAATAGGCAAGGCTGGTGGATTGTGTGTTGTAGTAGTGACTTGTGATGGATGATGAAAAGTGTCCTCTCTTGTTACGCATTAAAAAAACCCATGTAAAACGAGAAAAATCATCCACAATGGTCAAGAAATAAAAAGCACCAGAAATAGAAGGGGTTTTATAACGACCCCAAATATCACAATGAATAAGAGAAAAACACTTGGAAGTTGAAATTGAACCAGAAGGAAAAGGGTGACGAGTTTGTTTTGCCAATGGACAAACATCACATTTATGACTGGAATCAAAATTGAATTTGAGTGAATGATTAGCTAAAAATTGTAAACGATTAGAAGAAGGGTGTCCCAATCGGCGATGCCAAAGATTGGATGAGATGATCAAATTGCAAGCAAAACGGGTAGAAGGAGGAGTTGAAGCCAACGCCACAAGGTAATACAGGTCATTACATCGCTTACCCATACCAATCATTGTCCTCGTAGCCAAGTCCTGCAAAATACACCAAGATGGAAAAAAGGTCACTGAGCAATTTAAGTCATCGGTTGTCTTGCCAACAGACATAAGATCAACTTTAAAGCTTGGCACACAGAGGACATTATTCAATTGAAAAGAATTGTTAAATTGAATTGAGCCAGTCACAGTAATGTTTGCCACGTCTCTACTAGGTAAGGAAACAGGTGCCAAAGACAAATTCTTGTCGACATGCTTTAATAATGTAGGAGAAGAAGTAATATGATGGGTTGCCCCACTGTCAAGTATCCAACGATTATGAGCAACCGGTAATAAACCTGATGTATGTTCGAAGGCTGAGGCAGCAACAACATTAGCCCGTGTAGTGACAGGCTTGGTTGTCAAGGCACTGAGTATCTGATCATATTGATCCTCAGTCAAGTTAGGCAGAGAGGCCTGGAGTTCCTGAAAAGTGGGATTAAATTCCACTTGATTTGCGAAGGGGTTTCCAGATGCAGAGTGTCTGTTGTAGCCTTGGCGCTGGTGTGATGCCTTTTCTTTACTTTTTGGATGACCAGGAGGGTAGCCAATTAATTTGTAACAGGTTTCTTTCCTGTGATACATATCACCACAGTAAGTGCACTGAAAAGGCTCTTTATTGCGTGAATTATTTGATTGAAAACCGGGAACTTGATTGTTTTGCCGACCCTTAGACATGTTGTAATTGCCACGCACAGCCATGGCTGTTGTATTTGATGGTATGATGACAACAGCCCCCAACTCTCATTGTTTTTCTTCCTGTACAACAGAGGCATAAACTTGACGAACCGATGGTAAAGGGTTCATCAGTAAAATCTGACCCCTTGCACCTGAATATGACTCGTTGAGTCCCATGAGAAACTAAATAAGTTTGGTCCGATCAGTCTGCGCACCACAGGTACATGTTTCTGAATTGAAAGATACAAGCTCGTCCCATAAACCCTTCAATTTTGTGTAATATGCTGCAATTGACATCTGACCTTGCTCAATCTTGTAGATGTCTCGTTGAACTTGAAAAATAGGGGGAGCGTTCCCTAAAGAAAATCTTTCACGAAGATCTTCCTAGATGGCATAAGGAGTGTTGCATGAAAGAACAGAGTTGGCTAATTCTGGCTCAAGAGAATTTAGAATCCAAGAAAGCACCATATCGTTGCAGCGCTGCTAAAGAGCATGTTCTTCAGGATTTGAAGCCTCATGGGGTTCTTTTATTTTGCCAGTGATAAAACCTGTCTTATTCTTGGCACTTAGAGAAATTTTCATGGCACGGTGCCAAGAATTATAATTGTTGCCATTCAATCGCTTTGAGACAAGAAGCAAACCAGGTGATCTGAGTGGTGGAGGAATAATGGAGAACCAAGGGTGCTGGGAACAGAGGATGAATCACCAAAACTCAAAAAATCAATGTCATTAGCAACCATGATTTAATAGAGAAGAAAAAGGGAGGCAAGGCAGAGACGCAGCAAACAGATGTGTTGAAGAAGGGAAAAAATAGGGTAAGGTCATAGCAAGCTCTGATACCATATAAGCAAAAAGGTATTCAAGTGGAATGCTATTTTGTATTGATTGAGTTCAATATATATACAAGATACATTAGAGTTTCCTTATGAGTCAAAGACTACTAAAGAATGACAACTAATTAAATGTAGATTGATACAAAATATTCTTACGTATCTTTCCTACGTATCACAAAATATAGCTTTTCTATTTACATCAAAACACTATTAATATAATTTCCAACCGTCTCTGGTAGGTTTTTTCAGAGTTCTTTCAATCGGGTTGTGTGGAAAAGGGGAGGCTGCTGGTGATGATGGAGGGGCTGATCACCGGCGGTGGGAGATGGAGAGAGAATGGATTGCTGGTAGTGAAGAAACAAAAATAAAAGGTTGGTGCGTGGGGTTGGTTGCAGGTGGTTTCGACAAGGAAAGGAGGGGATGAAGGTCTTGGGTTGGTTTTTTTGGACAGTGAAAAGTGAAGAGAATTGGGCAGTCACATTGATGAGGAGTTTTGAAAGTAGATGAGGGAGACTTGTATTGTGTGGTAGTGACAGTACGGAGGGACGAGAGGGCTGGAAGGCAGCGAGGTGTTTGTTTTGTATCCTTTTCTTCTTTATCTCAAAAGGAGTGAAGGGGAGAGAAGCCTCCTGGTTATGATCTCCTCAGAAATTATTTTCTCTGTTTTTTCATTAATGGAAAAGGCCCCCTTCATAACTGCCCTCTTGTTTTTTCTTACTACGTGAATGTCTCCTCTCCTTATCGTCTTCAATTATAAATGCCCTCTTTGTTTCCTTTTTCTCCTATTCAACTATCACTCCCCTCATCAGTGGTGTTAAGAAAAAATATATGCAGAGTAGGTATTTGACAGGTTAACTTTCCCTTTCTTTTTTCCCTTCTTTTTTCTTTGTTTGGCTCCCTGCTTGAACTAACTGCTGACGTCCCCTTAATTATATATTTATTTTCTATTGTTATTTTTTAAGAAAAAAATTGTAAACAGAAAAATAATAGGCAAATGTGTCCAAAATTATAAAATAGCTAGAAATTAGCATAATTGTATTGAATATATATATATATATATATATATATATATATATATATATATATTCTATTTTTTCTAAAATATATATAAAAAATTAATGTAAAAATTAAGATATAATGTCTCATTCTTATAGAAAACCTTGTCATTTTCTTCTATACAAACATGCTATGTTCTAGAACCATTTATTCAACCATAATTATTTAATATAACATCACAACTAATAACAAAGAATTGTTAAGTCATGATACCAACTAACAGAGAAGATAATAATAATAATAATAAAAAAAAACACCTAAGTACAACCATCATAAAATTTCTATCAAATAGGTTTGTTATATAAAAATTTTAATTTGTAATTTTATTATTCAATATTTTTTCTAATCAAAGTCATTATTAAAATTTTTTTTAGGTTATTTATATACTATTAAAAATAAAGTTAGAAAAATAATAAAAGAGTTATAAACTAAATAGAAAAAAATCATATATTGAGAAATTATTGCTAATCATAAATAGTAACTTTTAGGTTTCATTTGAAGGCATTTCTAATCTCAAATGACTATAAAAATTTAAAACTATAAGTCACAGGACTTTTATAATCTATTGATTAAATTATAGCTTGTTTTAAAAATCAGATTGAAAATTCTACTCTTTAACATAACGATGTGTGTTAAGGAAAAATCTAAGATTTATATTATAAAATCCTTATTGACAATTTATCTAGAAATAGAATTTTATATCTGTAGATGTAAAATTCTATTTCAATGATTCTTTAAAAATAAATAATTTTTACATGTTTTTAACCTATCCTATTATTTATTTCAATCAAATTGCAATAAGTTTCAACGTCACAATGTTGAATAATCATAAATCCAATTTGCACGTTATTGAACAATTCATGCTCTATACACGTCATGTTGAATATTGTTTCCATTAATGACTTAATATATCTTGATTTTTTATGATTTTTTTTTAAAAAAACTTGTTTGACTGGAATTGTTAATCTAGTGATTAATGATCTTGGGATTGATATAATATAAATTTTAAATTAAATCAATTATTTTAAATCGATATATAAATTAAATCTAAGTTAATTTATTCAAACCATGATATAAATCCTAAACCAAAATATGATAAACTTCGATCTAGACTTTCTTTCTCAAATTATTATCCCATTTTTCAAAATCAAATGAGAAATTAAAAAGGATATGATTATATGGTTGACACATCAAAATCGTTGACATTTTAAACAAAAATTGTATGCAAAAAGATTTCCTTTATTTATCATAAATAAAATAATATAATTGAGATTAGTCATCAATCAGCAATCAAAGAGATCAAAATTCAAGAATTGAACAATTAAATTCTATGTAGAATACATGTTATGTTAAGGATTTAGATATTTATTTAAAGTCTTGGTCTTCTATAAATTGTTTGCATAGGAATAAGATTTGAAGTCTAAATAAAATTCTATATCTAATATTATAGATGTTAAATAATATTTATGTAGTCTTATTTATTAAGGGTAGAATAGTACTTTCAGTTTAACCTATATATATTTTATTTGTATTTAGGTTAAGACCATGCACTCATAATATACAAATTATTCAGAATTCTAGCCTCCTTTATGTGTTGGATCTTAATTATTTCAACATGGTATCAGAGCTGATTTTATGAAATGAAGCTTAATCCCAAACACAGCTTCGCGGATCCAACTCTGTGGTGAGTTGGCTAGGGGTTTGCAGGGGGCAGCGCGCCCCTGCTGGGGTTCGAGGCAGAGGCCCGACAATTTGTTTTGGAGTGATATTTTGTCTTCCACTTTTGTAAAAATTTGGTATTTCATCTTCCCTTCAGCCTTTGTAATTTGATATTTGCGTTCAACTTCTGCAATTATTTTAGTTTAGTTTCTGCAATTTGGTATTTGTGTTCAGTTTCTACAATTATTTTGGTACTTCATCAAGAAAATATTTGTTTAGTTTCTGCAATCTTTGTTCAGTTTGTGCAAATTGGTATTTTGTTTTCCGCTGCTTTTACATTTTGGTTTTTTGTGACTGTTGATTATGGCTATTGGAAGAGATGATTCGCTTCAATCTATGAGTGTGAGGTTGGATGGGAAGAACTATTCGTATTGGAGTTATGTGATGAGAAATTTTCTTAAGGGTAAGAAGATATGGGGGTATGTTAGTGGAACTTATATGATACCTAAGAATATTAAGGTGGGTGATGTTGTTTTGATAGATACATGGGAAGCAAATATTGCAAAGATCATTACTTGGATCAACAATTCTGTTGAGCATTCGATATGTATACAGTTGGCGAAGTATGAGACAACAAAAAAGGTTTGGGATCATCTGCAAAGGTTATTCACACAATCAAATTTTGCAAAACAATATCAATTAGAGAATGACATACGAGCTCTTCATCATAAGAATACGAGTATTCAAGCGTTTTATTATGCTATGACAGATCTTTGGGATCAATTGGCTCTTACAGAATCGGTAGAATTAAAGGCATATGGTGCCTATATTAAGCGTAGATAGCAGCAACGATTAGTACGGTTTTTAACAGCACTTTGCAGTGATTTTGAAGGATTAAGAGGTTCAATTCTGCATCGTTCTCCACTGCCTTTTATTGACTCTGTTGTTAGTGAGTTATTGGTTGAAGAAATACGTCTTTAATCTTATTCTGAAAAGGGAATTCTTTCTACTTTAAATCCTTCAGTGTTGGTAGTGCCTTCTAAGCCATTCTCTAATCATCATAATAAGCCTTACATAAGGGTTGGCTTCGATGAGTGCAGTTTCTGTAAGCAGAAAGGTCATTGGAAGGCTCAATGTCCTAAGTTGAGACATCATAATCAAGCTTGGAAGTCTGGTAATCAGTCATAATCTAATGCTCATAGACCACCTCAGGGTTATAAACCACCACACCTTAATACTGCAGCAGTAGCTTCCCCAAGCTCTATTACCGATCCTAATATTTAAGCTGAGCAATTTCAGAAGTTTCTTTCCTTGTAGCCACAAGCAATGTCTGTTTCTTCTTCCATAAGTCAGTTGCCTCATAGTTCCTCAAGTATGTCACATTCTGAATGGGTCTTGGATTCTAGTGCTTCCCATCATATGTCTATAGATTCCTCATCATTTACCTCTCCATCCCCTTGTCCTCCATTCCTGTTATGACTGCTGATTGCACTCCTATGCCTTTAGTAAGTGTTGGTTTTGTTGTCACACCTCACTTGTCTCTCCCTAATTTTATCTTATTCCAAAACTAAAATTGAATTTTGCGTCTATTGGTCAAATATGTGATTTTGGTGATTATTTAGTCATGTTTTCTGGCTCGTTTTGTTGTATACATGATCTGCAATCTTAGAAGCTGATTAGGATAGGCCATAGGGAGAATGGACTATATATTTTGGATGAGTTAAAAGTGTCAGTTGCTATTGCTTCCACTGCCACTACTACCGTTGATTTGTTTTCTTTTCGTTTAAGTCTTTCATCTTCTAGTTTTTATTTATGGCATTCCCGTCTAGGTCATGTTTTGTCTTCTCGTTTGAGATTTTTTGCATCCACAAGAGCTTTAGGAAATTTGAAAACTTGTGACATTTCTAATTGTAGTGGATGTAAATTGACAAAATTTTTCACTTTACCTTTTAATTGAAGCATTTATGTTTCTTCTTCACCATTTGATTTGATTCATTCTCATGTATGAGGATCTTCTCCTGTTGTCACAAAAAAAGGGTCTCGATATTATGTCTCTTTTATTGATGATCATACACATTATTGTTAGGTTTATTTAATGAAACACCGTTCTGAATTCTTTGAGATATATGCAGCTTTTTGAGCTCTTATCAAAACTCAACATTCTGTTATGATCAAATGCTTTAGGTGTGATTTGGGTAGGGAATACACCCCTAATAAAATTTTCCAATTGCTTACCATAGATGGAACCATCCACCAAACTTCATGTACAGATACTCCTGAGCAAAATGGTGTTGCTGAAAGAAAACATAGGCATATTGTCAAAATTGCTCGTTCTCTCTTGTTGTCTGCTTTTGTTCCTAGTGAGTTTTGGGGAGAAGCTGTTCTTACTGCTGTAAGCTTGATTAATACAATTCCATCTTCTCATAGTTCGGGTCCATCTCCTTTTAAAAAGTTATATGGGTATGTCCCTGATTATTCCTCATTTAGAGTCTTTGGTTGTACTTGTTTCATTCTTCGTCCTTATATAGAACGAAATAAGCTATCCTCTCGATCTGTTATTTGTGTCTTTCTGGGTTATGGAGAAGGTAAAAAGGGTCATCATTGTTTTGATCCAATAACTCAGAAAATTTATGTCTCGTCATGTTGTCTTCCTTGATCATATACCTTTCTTTTATATTCCATCCACTACTCATAGCTTGACTAAATCTGATGTTATTAGTATAGATCCATTTTCTAAGGATTCTAGTAATGATATATCTCCCTACGTTCGATTAATATGTACTCATAACTCTGCAGGTACTGGTACTTTACTCTCTAGCACACCTGAAGCTCCATTCTCATTTACAACCCCTTAAGCTTCATTTGAGATTGTGGATCCACCACGTCAGTCCATCCGCAGTCGTAAGTCTACAAAACTATCAAATTTTGCTTATTCTTGTTATTCTTCATCATTTACTTCCTTTTTAGCCTCTATTCATTGTCTCTTTGAGCCCTCTTCCTATAAAGAGGCAATTCTTGATCCGCTTTAGCAGCAAGCTATGGATGAGGAACTTTCTGCTTTGCATAAGACATATACTTGGGATCTGGTTTCTACCTCGTGGTAAGAGCGTTGTTGGTTGTCGTTGGTTGTATAAGATTAAGACTAATTTTGATGGGTCTATTGAGCGATACAAAGCTAGGCTGGTTGCAAAAGGATACTCTCAACAATATTGTATGGACTATGAGGAGACATTTACCCCGATTGCAAAAATAACTACTATTCGTACTCTTGTTGTCGTAGCTTCGATTCGTCAATGGCATATTTCTCAGCTTGATGTTAAAAATGCCTTCTTGAATGGAGATCTTCAAGAAGAAGTTTATATGGTGTCGTAACCCAATTTTTAACCATTTTATTTTAATTATTATTATTATTTTATTTACTGAAAAGGATAAAAAAAATGATGATAATGATGAAAAAACAAGTAAAATGAAATAAATGAAGATTGAATTAAAATTTGGCTTAAAGGCAACATGATTGGAAGTTTTGGGGTTTAATTAAACTTTGGAATTAATCCAATCAAGGGTTTAATTGGAGAATTGATAAGTTTTGAGACTTAATTAAGCTGAAATTAATTTAATTAATCCAATTAAGTTTTGAGACTTAATTAAGCTTGAAATTAATTTAATTAATCCAATTAAGGGTTTAATTGGAGAATTGATAAGTTTTGAGACTTAATTGGACTTGGATTTAATTAAATTAATGAAATCAGGGACTTAATTGAAAAATTATCAAAGTATAAGGCAGATTCTGACCAAATTTGCAAGAAATTAAAACCCAAGGACCAATGTGTAAATGGCTCTGAGATGCAGGGGTTCAATTACAATTTACCCAAAGACTGGACTGCAAAAATTCAAAATGTCAAAGATCAAAACACAAAACACCAAAAACGGCATCATTTTCCCACTACTATTCATCTTCTTCCCGACCAAAACGGACGCTCACCGCCGCTCTCACCATTACACCTGCATTGAACACAATTTATGGCTTGAAGAAACGACTTTGTTCTCTGGCTATAAAAGCCAAAGATAGTCCATGCACGCGAGGGAGGGAAACAAATACCTAGAGGCTAAAAATCCCAGACAGAAAAAACCTAGTAGACAGGGGGGAAGCTAAGCCTAGACACGAAGTAACCAGGGAGAGACCGGAGAAAAAAACTGCTGAAAAACCAAAGGAGGAATCACAAAAACGAGGGAGAGGGGAAGCCATGAAAAAATCACAGAACTGGGTAGGGAGATTATATAGAGGAGAGAGCAAATTTTGGCCAGCCACTGCACCTTCATCATCGTCTTCTTCCAAACCAGTGTTAGCTGCGACTCCGGTTGCAACCCCTTCCCCTCGAACCAACAAACGCAAGGGCAACCAAGGGAACACAGATAAGAGGAGATAATAAAAAAGCAAGAACAAACAAACTATGGGGACCAGAGCTTTTCTTTCTTTCTTTGAGAACAGAGGCAGAGAGGAGGACAGGGAAATAAGAAACCCATAGACGAAAGCACCAGCATCACAATCGGCTTCTTCTTCTCTGGCGCGGGCTTCCAAAACCAGAGGAAGAAGCTTAAAAAACAAAGAGAGGAACAACGAACAAGTAAGTGTCTCCAGCCCAACACTATGGATACTAACAGCGTGCGTGAATAACTGAGCTGGGCCCAAGCCAAAAAAAAAAAAATAAAAAAAAAATAAAAATAATGTAAATTTATTGGTTTATTAACTGACGCCAGAGTCAGGAATAAAAATACCGGTTTAAATTTATATTATTTTTATTCGTTGTATTTTATTTTATTTAGCTAGAGAAATAAAAAATATGTGCATGCATAAAAATAAATTTATTTTTATTTATTTATTCACTGGCGCTAGAGTAGGGAATAATAAATATTGATCTAATTAATTTTCGTAGCTACGAATTTTTACCAACGTCAAAGTTGGAATTATTCGAGCTTGAATATTCACTGGCGCTAGAGTCAGAAATATTATAAACAAATCATCATAGCATAAACTAATAAACATTTAGCAATTTAAGAAAAAACCAGCAATGCAGTCTGCCTTAGGCATAATATTAGAATCTAAGGGTTCCTAGACCATAATACTAAGTGCGACTCCTCAAACAAGAGATGCCAGAAACCAGAATTAAATGTCGGGTGCGACATATGGCACCCCCTCCTAGTATTTCACATGACCCTGGATATGTTTGTAAGCTTAAGAAAGTATTATATGGTCGTCTCTTGGCTTTGTTTATAGTAGTTATTATTCTGCTCTTTTTATTAAGTGCATTGATGCAGGTGGTGTCATTATGTCTTTATATGTTGATGACATGATTATTATTGGTGATGACATTGATGGTATTTCAGTTTTGAAGACAGAGTTAGCTCAACGATTTGAAATGAAGGATTTGGGTTATCTTCGATATTTCCTTGGTATTGAAGTAACATACTCACCTAGAGGTTACCTTCTTTCTTCAGTTCAAAATATGTAGCAAATATTCTTAAGCGGTCTAGACTTACTGATAACAAGACTGTAGATACTCCTATTGACGTTAATGCAAGGTATTATTCTTCTGATGGTTTACCTTTGATAAATCATACTTTATACTGCACTATTATTGGGAGTTTGGTATATCTCATCATTACTCGTCCAGATATTGCATATGTTGTTCATGTTGTTAGTCAGTTTGTTGCTTCTCTTACTATTGTTCACTGGACAGCTATTCTTCGTATTTTATGATATATTTGGGGTACAACTTTTCAGAGTCTTTTACTTTCATCCACCTCTTCCTTGGAGTTGCATGCATACGCTGATGCTGATCATGGTAGTGATCCCACAGATCGCAAGTCTGTTACTGGGTTTTGTATCTTTTTAGGTGATTCTTTTATTTCTTGGAAGAGTAAGAAACAATTTATTGTTTCTCAATCATCCACCGAAGTAGAATATCGTGCCATGACATCTACTACCAAAGAGATTGTTTGGTTACATTGGTTACTTGCTGATATGGAAGGTTCCCTTTCTCATCCTACTCCTATATATGTATTGTGACAACTAGAGTTCTATTCAGATTGCTCACAACTCAGTTTTTCATGAGCGAACTAAGCACATTGAGATCGATTGTCATTACTCGTCATCATCTCAAGCATGGCACCATTACTTTGCATTTTGTTCCTTCTTCCTTGCAGATTGCATATTTCTTTACCAAGGCACATTTCATCTCTCATTTTTGTTTTCTAGTTGGCAAACTTTCGATGCTCGTAGCTGCCGCATCGTGAGTTTAAGGGGAGATGTTAAATAATATTTATATAGTCTTATTTATTAATGGTAGAATAGTACTTTCAGTTTAACCTATATATACTTTATTTATATTTAGGTTAAGACCATGCACTTATAATATACAGATTATTCAGAATTCTAGCTTTCTTTTTGTATTTGATCTTAATTATTTCAACAATAAATAGTTCATCTAACAACTTATAATTTTACCCAAACTCGTATACACAATTTATTCATAGCTTGTTGCTATGATTTTCTTTTTGCCTTTTGTAGTTTATTTCTTACAACTTTTATCTATAATTTTCTTTATTTATTTACCTTTTTTATAATATGTTAAAATTAAGTTAAGTATTTCATATTTTACATGATTAACAAGGTTGCAATCTGTCTTCTTTCAAGATTAAGTTTTTAATTATAATTTTTTTTCATTGAAATGAATAAACGAAGAACATATATATATTCATCGAGAAATCAGTGATATATTGCAATAGGTTGATGATGCTCTATTATATCAACAATTTTGTTATCTTTCCAAGAGTATCAAACTCAACAACTCTTGTTGTGTTAGGAACAAAAACAAAATAACAAATTGAAAAAGGTTATTAGTAATTCTGTCATGTCTGCTGATTGTGACCGGAGATTATCTGTTTTCAATTATTAATACGGAAATTTGTTCCAGCTGTGAAATGAATATTGGAAAAAAGTATACAAGAAGAAAACTCTTTCTAATAAACAATTGAAAGAGACTTCATCGCTAGACAAGCAAGTGCCCAATGGCCAATTTACAAAATGCTTGCCCAAAACGTATTCGATTTCGACTTCTTTTGGTTTCAAATGCTTTACTTAGCTCAAGTTAAGTGGAACGCAATGAAGGCCAAGTTTTGGAGATTACGTAAACATGTTACCATAAAATGATTGCCATACCAACCATTAATACCATTCATGGAACATTTTCAACGTGATTAAAGATTTATATAATTATTAATTTTAAAATTTATAAAATTAATTAAGATATATATAAATTAATATGGACACTCACATTAATAATAATAAAAAAATATCATTTCAACCTTAAAAGATATGGCTCACCTAATTAAGTCTTGAGTTTGCTCATCAAAGATCACCAGTTCGAATGATACAAATCTCAGGGCTACTGGAAATTTATATAGTCGTTAATTTTATTTTAAAAAATTAATTAAGGTGTTTCATAAATTAGACCGGACACTCACAATTACCAAATAAAAAAAAAAACCATTTGGAAGGAAACTCTTAGCTTCTCGTGTCTAGATTTTTGGTGGTTACTTGTGCCGATTGACAACGTATGAACTGACCTCTTTTATGGTTTTTCTGCAAATGATAATTAGTTCCCTCGTACACCTATATATCTCAGCCATTCTGTATACGAACTTGACGAGCTACTCAAAGAAAAATGGCTACTCTTTATTTCTGGTCTACTTTGGTTCTAACCATTGTTTTTTCGGTTCCAATCAATGTGTTAGGTTCAGCATACTGCGGACCGGTTGAGGCCAACGACCAGGATCTGATTCAATTCGCTCTCAACTTGGAATTCCTCGAAGCTGAGTTGTTTTTGAATAGCGCGCTCGGTCATGGACTCGATGCCATTGAACCGGGTTTTGCCGCAGGCGGTCCTCCTCCGATCGGTGCCCAAAAGGCCAACCTTGATCCTGTTACCCGTAGAATCATCGAGGAATTTGGTTACCAAGAAGTTGGCCATTTAAGGTAGTAAAATTTATATGATGTTTTGATTCAAACCGAGATCAATAAGGGCACCGTATCATTCATCCCATAATGTTGTAATGATTTTCAGGGCTATTATAACAACCGTTGGTGGAGTTCCAAGACCTCTATATGATCTCAGTCCTGAAGCATTCGCACAACTATTTGACAAAGCAGTTGGCTACAAATTGGACCCTCCGTTTAACCCTTACTCCAACACAGTCAACTATCTCTTGGCATCGTATACTATCCCTTATGTGGGACTGGTAGCATACGTTGGCACCATTCCACCCTTGGCCAACTACACTTCTCGAAGAGTAAGAACCATGCATCGATCTCAAGCAAACACAAAAAACAAGCACACAAGCACATTAAATATAGCCACTTCAAGTGCGTTCTCCTATCTAATATCGTTTTGCTTTCTGTTTTCGTTTCTGATGTAGCTTGTTGCGTCTCTCTTGGGCGTAGAGTCTGGACAGGACGCAGTAATACGAACGTTA
Organism: Populus alba; assembly: GCF_005239225.2. Taxonomy (NCBI): domain Eukaryota; kingdom Viridiplantae; phylum Streptophyta; class Magnoliopsida; order Malpighiales; family Salicaceae; genus Populus; species Populus alba. The sequence goes on along the minus strand of NC_133284.1, from coordinate 43,110,158 downwards.
CTGTATGAGAAAGCTGACGAGAAAGTGCTTCCTTATAACATAACTGTGGCTGAATTCACCAACGCAATCTCATCCCTCAGGAATGAGCTTGCCATGTGTGGGATTAAAGATGAAGGTCTAATTGTACCCTTACTTCTTGGGGCCGAACATCGAACTGAGAGTAACATTTTATCTGCAGATGCCAATTCGCTCTCTTATGCACGTACACAACCACAGATTTTAAGGATAATTTATGGAACCGGCAGTGAGTACAGGCCAGGCGGGTTTCTCCCTAGAGGTGGAAATGGCAAGATTGCAAGGAGTTTTCTCGATAAGGTTTGAAAAATGGATGTTGTGCTAGAAATGTTAGTTTTGTTTAATATTATGTAATTCAAAGTTTAATAAAGCTGTGGCTCTTAATGTGCATCGCAGTGAATCGATGCCTTATGTTAAAGAATATCACATTTTAAGAAGGTCACTTTTGGAGAAACATTACAAGAATCGTCTTTTCAAATAGACTAAATTCTCCACTAATCAAATAAAACTGGCTTACATCATCAAGAATGAATAAATTTTTTCTTAATTAGAATCAATAATTCTCTCTTTTTTGTCAAACCTAGAATCTAGAATGTAAAAAAATATTTAAAACCTTATCAAACTAAAAGGATTAAAAATCTTTTTGGCTCAAACATTTAGGCGTGTTTTCAAAAAACACTAAGAAAAATGTCCTTTTTTTTTGTTACCGTAGAATTGACCCCCAAAAATATTTTTTTACAAGCATTAAAACTAAATTTTTTATGTATAAAATTGAGTATTCACCTGTCTAGGTGTTATTTTTGACACCATAACAACCTCATAAAAAAATTAAATAAAAATTATTAAATCAAATCCTAATTAAGCACAATGTTAAAAGACATATTCGCAAAAAAAGAATAACTAGTGACTAAAATAGAAGAACACTAAAAGATAAAAAAAGGTTAATTGTTTAAAAAATAACCAAAAAAATAGAAACCTTGCATTCTTTTTCTTTTTAGATTAGACCCTGAACTCTTTTTTTTTTTTGCAAACAATAAAACATTTTTTTTTTTTTTTTGCAAAACTTAAGAACCAAATCAATGTTAGAATGATTTTTTTGACACCACAATAACTTAGTAGATAAAAAATTAAAACAAATAACAAATCCAAATTCTATGCCAAAATAATGTCAAATGATAAATTTAAAAAAAAAATCGAGTGACCAAATTAGGAGGAAAAGTAGCATTGTTGCAATCTACAATATTGCATTATATCTTGGTGCATAGTGGATTGCACAATGTTTTTTGCACGAGATTTCTGTTAATTTATAAAATTTTACAGTTGTGATTATTCATTGAACAACATTCTAAAAAGAGAAATAAAAAGTTTTGCATTTAAATAAACAATATTTTAAAAAGAGAAATAACAAATTTTGCATTTAAATAAACATGTTTTTTGAATGAATAATTATATTGGTTTATGATAGTAATGGTTAGGAAAGTCATGTCCATTAAAAATAAAATATTGGAAGGAAACATTGTTTCATAATATGATAAGTCACAAAAATGATTAATCTCACGACCTAATTTTTGAATGCATGATCGACACATAAACAAGGTCTCCCTCTAAGGTTTCATACCTATACAAATCCAAACTTGCATAGAAGCTTTTTCACCTATATAAACAAAACAAAGTTCTACACAACATGATAACATAACTAATTTCATAATATAAATTGATTATATCAATACAAGAGTTAGTACAAATATCATAATTATAAAGCACTAACTAGATATAACAGAAAAGTACTAATTATAACTAAAAAAGCAGGTTCTGAAGCCCAACAAAAATAAACTACTAACAAGTTGTAAGCCTTTAAAAAATAAGTAATGAGAGAGTGAATTCAATAACTCAGTAAATAGATAACGTTCAATATACATACATGAGGTTATACAACAATAAAGAATATATATATATGTGGCTTTAAGTTCTTATAGCAAAGTTTCTCAAATAGGCCATAATAAGAATATTATAAGATAAGGCTTGTCAAAAAAGCAAAATGCAATGAGCATGATGCTCTATACTATGGGATAATCAGTTGCCACAAGTTGGTGACTTTCCCGACCAAGGTTCATATACGATGTGCACAAAAACTAACACTACCTTATTAGCATAGGTATTTTGACTGGCATACCATAGATTCATATCATAATCACATGGATAAATTCATATATCAAGGCTCAAGTCATGACATCAATCAAATAAGGAGCTATCAATTCAGAATTACATAATAGTTCGTATGAAAGATTCATTTTTAATAAGTGATCATGCTTAATCATATATAAGGAATAAATAACAACATAAGAATTACCAAGAAGTACGATCAATTCTATAGTAAAAATTCAAGTATTTATACTAATACTCTAGCATATAAAAAATTATTCACTCACTTAACTCAAAAGTGAAAATAACATAGAGACAGATACCAAAAGTAATCCTACTAAAGTTTCACAAGTACAATATCAGGATTATCTTAATACAAAATGATATATACTAAAAAACAACTAAAAAAAATGTATAATCGATTTAATATACTTAACTTAGAGTCTAACGTATAACCCTATATGTTTATGAACCAAATTGGTGTGCTAGTGACAATCACTGTATGAAGCAAATTTCCAAAAGGATTTCACTTCTAAATAGATAAGAGTAGTGGAGTGGGGTGTTTTACATGCATTTGAGCTAATTATGGTGATAGTGTTTTGAAAGATATGTGCATTGTGAAGAAAAAACTGAATGTGAAAAAGAAAGCCTTTTTAGCCGAACAAGTAAATGTCATTCTTCAAAACAATAATGCTTTGAAATATAAAGACCCTGGTTGTCCTACAATATCTTGCTTTATTGGAGAACATAAAATTGAAAGAGATTACTTGATCTTGAACTTAGGGTGAATTTACTTCCATATTTAGTTTTTTAAAGTCTCAATGTAGATGAGTTAAAACCAACTTCTGTAACTCTTTACTTGCTGATAGATCTGTAAAAGTGCCTATAGGAATAGTTGAAGATATGTTAGTACAAGTCGATAAATTCATTTCTCATGTCGATTTTATTATCTTGGATACACAAACTGTTGAAGCATGTAATTCATTTCCTGTTATTTTAGGATGTTCGTTTCTTGCAACTTCTAATGTATTAATTAATTGTAGGAATGGACTAATGAAGCTATCATCTGGAAACATGACATTGGAGATGAATATTTTCAACATTAGCAAGTAACTTGGAGATAATAATGATTTACAAGAAGTAGATTTTATTGAAGAATTAGTTTATGATTAATTTGAATCTACCTTGAGTAAAACTGAGTATGATGAATCTAAAGAATTGCAAATAATTTATTCTCAGGAAGAAATCAAGAACAAGAAAGGCACCAAAAATGTTGATATGGATCATTTGTCAATATTGACAATAGATTCGACATCTGACATCACACCAATCGATGATTACTTTCCTGACGAATCCTTACTTTCTCTTAGTTCAATGTCTTGGTTTGCTAAAAATATCAATTTTCTTGCTTCAGGAGATTCTCCACCTCATTAGAGTACCCAAGACAAAAGAAAGTTTTTGAACGAAGTGAAGAACTTTTATTGGGATGACCCCTACTTATTCAAATATTGTCCTGATCAAATATTTCAAAGATGCATTGCGAACAATGAGGTAAGTAGTGTCATTAAACTTTGTCATTTTGAGGCATGTGGGAGTCATTTCTCGTCAAAAAATATAACTGCAAAAATATTACAAAATGATTTTATTGGCCCACCATGTTCAAGGACACGTGTGCATTCTGCAAAACTTGTGAAAATTATCAAAAAGTTGATACTAGTCAAAAAGTTTTGCTTTTATAATTCTTAACTCTATTTATTTCCTAGAAAGCTCAGATCAAGATAGAGTGGTCCATTTATTAAGAAACATGTGTATCCCTATAGGGCCTTTGATATTGAGAATTCAAAGAATGACAATGTTTTTAATTGATAATTTTCCTAATGAAAATGAATCCATTGGTTTCAATGATCCTATAAATAAAGGTGAATTATTTTGTTTTTCTCACATTGATTTTCTGTTTCTTTTTTACGTGACTCTTGTTTTGCTAGTCTCTCTAACCCCGGTCAAATGGCGGATAACAGTACTACATGACTCTTAAGTCAGTTCTTTCAGTTTCCCATGATAACTGATATCTGTGTATATATTTATTCAATTTCTTGTTCCTTCTCTTTGCATCTCTTTTCCACTACTCATCTAAAAAATGCACACTACTCTTGAAAAATTAAAAAAGTATTTTCTAGCTTTGCCTCAAAATGCAGTTACAAAAATTTACCGAGCTAGGTGTGCAAGATTGAGGTTATTAATGAATCATGAAATTCTTAAAGATATTCACTAGATGACTGAATCAAAGGTCCGATTATCAGGTGAGCCATCTAATTCTTTTATTTCATACATGCTTGAGACAGTTAAGAGCACTTTTGCAAAGAAACGTCGTGCAAAACAACTGAAAGTCTGTCATCGATGTGCTAGATGAACTTGTAATGCACAATGTTGTTTTTTAGGAATGGTATCTATAAACCGTAAAGATAAAATACAATTCATTAAGGATGGCCTGAGTAAGGAGTCCTTAGATAATCTTCTATTAACTCTTGAGACGCATCCTAGTAGAGATGTACATCGTGCAATTCATGATTTATGGCCCTATTTTCAGAAAGAACATGATCGACTTGGTCTTGGGAATCTGACTATAAAAAACCCTATTTACTAGTGTTTAAGAAAACTGAATAAGAAGTATATCCTCGACCCATAGAGGGCATTTAAGCCGTTCTTGGACGTAAAACTAAGGAAGATGTGAGCCACAATCACAACTACGATTTAAGTCTTAGTTTGTAAAAATTTATGTCTTTAGTTTTATTAATAGTATAATATTTTTCTTTTTTGTTATCTCTTATATTTGTTTAAGTGTGTTTCAGGATTGTTAGTGTTCGCTGCTTTAGGTGATGACTTCTATACTCTATCTTTCTATCTTATGACATTGAGGACAATGTCTTGTTTTGGTTGAAGGGGTAGTAGTTGACATTAAAAAAAAAAACTAACCAACTAACTGCTTTTGTTGTTAATAAAACCATTTAACAAAACTATTATTATGATGGCAGAGTAAAGAGGAATTTTATTAACTCTTGAGACATATATTAGTAAATATTCCTATCAGGGTCTATTAGAATATTTCTTGAAATATTCAAGTTTACAAACTCTCGTATTGTTATCACTTAATTATGCTTATATACTCATTTAACAAGTATTTTTAAACCTTCATTTTCACACACACTTTAACATATGATTGTGGGTTGCACATTGAATTATTACATTATTTTTTTTTTTTTGTTAAAGGTAACAATTAAGGAAAATGGATAGTATATAATTAGCAAAAAATAAATAAATAAATAAACAAAAAAATAAAAATAAAAATTTATGATAATAAAAATGTGATTAAGTTTGGTTTCGAAACCTCCCTAACCTAATCAATTAAGCTTGAATGGGTGTTTTAACACCTAATACCCTAAAGTCAACTGACTTGGGAGCTATTGGTCCAACGCTTGTTACATGGGTTAAGGAGAAAAGCTTAATGAAATCAAACATTGCACTATCTATGTATCAGTATCTGCAACCCGAGTTACTAAGCTCGTAAGGGTGTCTCAACACCTAATGCCCTAAGATCAACTGGTTTGGGAGTCATTAGCTGAAAGCTCGTTGCATGGGTTAAAGATGCATTGTGTTTTAAGTTATATATATATATTAAAAAAAAAAGATAGTAATCCTAACCTAAGGAAGTTAACCTTAAATATTATAACATAATATTGTTTTCTTCCAATAAAAGCCCCATCATCTATGTTTTCATACATTGAGCACATAAAAAGGAAGGGTAATTAATATTTTGTTTAAAACGTATTGAGCAAATATATATAAATTTAATGAGAGTTTGTTTATCTAAATAGATTAATGGAAGTTGAATGATGAATGTCTTGCTTTGTGGAATTTGCAAAATATATATATATATATATATATATATATATATATATATATATTAACACTTTAATTACTAGGAACTAGTAATAAGCTGATTGGGGGGGTGTGATTAGTACTTAAAAGTGCATTTTTATCAAGGTTTTATATCATCATTTTGCACTTGAAGTATCAATAACTCCTTAATAAAAGTATGTTTTATAATAATAAGTCTGATATTATAAGCATGTTCAGCCCATATCTCGAGTTTTAAAAGTCCAAATGACCTCAATTTTTTTTTCCTAGAAAGCTGAAATAATTTCCTAAAACTTTCATGAGTTAAGTCTGTTCAAATTCTGAATTTCTCAATGATGTTTTGTTCAGACAAGAAGATAAAGAATGTCACCAAGTCAAGATGTGGCCACCCCCTCAATAATTAGTCATCAAATCAATAGTTCCAAATTTTGGCCTATAAAAGGAGGCATTTGCCATGCATTTAGGCATTTTGGTTGTTCAAATCAAGATCATGCTCTTTGTTTCTTTCTTTATATTTTTGTAATGTTTAAGTTTTATTTCATGTTATATTTTCCTTAATCTCTTGTTTATGCTTTTCATTTCCTTTACTATACTTATATAATCATGTTCTCCTCTTATTTATTTATTTATGTTTCTCTTCTTTATAATGTTTAGCTAAGTTTATTATGTCAATGTGAAAATGTTTCACTAATGGTGTTAGAATAGGTATAATATAAACTCAACATGGACTTCAATATTTATATCCAAGAAAGTTTGTTGTTAAAATGTCTTATCTTTTTATCTTACTAATTCTTAATACCTTGCTTGTTAAATGGTTAATCTAGATCTATGTTGTATAACACTTGGTACAACAAATGCTTGGCACTTTCATAACCAACCGTATGGTATAACCTACACATATGCTATGAAAGGAACTTGATTTGTTGTTAACATAAGTTAGCATCATGAATTCCTAATATTTAACAATTTGGTGTTACTTAAATAAGATAATTAATATGATCATGTTAAAAATTTATAATGAACTATTACGGATAAATCATCCGATTGGAACCTTCTTTGAGTGTGGTTTCCAATTAATTAATAAAAAGAGTTTATATTGTACTTATTACTAATACTATTAGTGGATCCTCTAACCTTGACATTGGTTTTTATCATTGTTGAATCCTCACATTAATCTTACATCTCAAAGTCCTCTTTAACTTATTATTATTATTATTATTATTATTATTATTATTATATAGTTAACCTCCCTGTGGTTCGACCCCGGTCTTAACGGGTTATTTATTACGTCGACACTCCTGCACTTGGGATAAAACATTAATTTTTTTATTGTGTCAGAAGGTGAAGTAGAATGGTGGTTATGCACGATCTTTAATGAATGTAAAACATTAGTAGCAAATATCAATCGAGGAGCGATCTTCCAAATATCTTATCTCCATGTATGACCATTCTCTCATTTGTTCTTGTATCTCTCCATCCTTGTTCTGATTTGAATTTCAATAATTTAATTTTCAATTAAAGGGTTTTAAAAAAAAAAAATTCATGTACACTAACATGAAAGTTATGTATATGATGTATTTTAATGTAAGAAATAACCTTTAGTGATCTAAACGCGCGCGTGTGTATATAAAAACAAATTATGTATGAGAAATGTTTGGTTTAAAAATAAATTTATTAATCATGTAAAGCTAGCACGCGTAAATCTTATTGATTTGAATGGCTTATTATAAGTATATGGATTTATTGAGATTTAATTGAGAGGTAAAGACATGATAAAAGCAATTATACATTTAGAGACTTGATAGAGATAAATCTTTAAAATATAAGCATATATGAGCTTCTTATCAGGAGCATTTTTTTGTTTCAAATATATCATGTTACTTTTCTATATATTATTTTGTATAGAAAAAAATAAACAAAATTAAATTAGTATAATTAGAGTTGCCAAAAAAAATGTAAGAAGTTAGGTTGAAAGATCTTGATTCAAAATTAATATCTAATATAGTTCTTTTAATTAAAACTTGTCATACTAAAGGCCGTGTTTGATTGCAGGAAAGTGAATTCCACTTTCCTGCTTTTTCTATGTTTGGCGACGATAAAGGAAAATAATGAAAGGAAACTGAATTCCATCCACCTAGAATTAATAACGTGCTTGAAGGAAAGTGTTTTCCTTCTATTAGAAAAGGAAAACACTTTCCTTTTGGCCTGCGTAGCGCACGCCTTCACTTGCTACAGTGGCAAGCGATATAATTCACTTGCCACAGTAGCCAGTGATATAATTTACTTGCTACTGTAGCAAGTGAATTATAATTCGTTTGCACTGTAGCAAGTGATATAATTCACTTGCCACTGTGTCAAGTGAATTATAATTCGCTTGCCACTGTAGCAAGTGAATTATAATTTGCTTACACTGTAGCAGTTAATTAAAATGCAAAGCGGTGGGTTTTTGATTAAATCAAAGTTTAATTAATTCCTCAAACTCATTAATTCTTCAATTAAACTCTTGATTTCATTAATTAAAATAATCTAAATTTTAATTAAATCAATTCTCCAATTAAACCCTTGATTTAATTAATTAAACTAGTCAAGAGTTTAATTAAATCTTTAAACTTCCAATCATGTTGCCCTTAACCCAAATTTTAATTAATCCTTCATTTATTTTATTTTTATTTTTCATCATCTTTTTTTTTAAATAATAAAAATAAAAAGATCAAAAATTGGGTTATGACAATTGTAAGTGATTAAATATTTTATATTAAATATTTTATATATATTAGATAAACTTGAAAAAAAATTTAATTCATTAATAAATTATTTTCCAGTTCATTTTCCATAACACAACCAAACACTGGAAAGTATTTTCCAGTTCATTTTCCATAACACTACCAAACATCGAAAAATACTTTTCCGGAATTCACTTTCCAGGAATTTACTTTTCCCGGAATTCACTTTCCAAAAGGAAACTACTTTCCTGCAAACAAACAGAGCCTAATTAAAGTTCAATTACACAAGATATCTTCACTAATTGTGTAGTAAGATGTAACTCTTATTTTCATTCCTTTCAAATACAAATCCTTAAATTTTGATTCATGTGCAGGATTGTTCCTGATAAAATAATAAAGGAGCATTTTTTATACTATGAAGTCTTGGTCTTCTATAAATTATAATATAACAAGACAAAATACACTTTATGTTTGGATTTAGATATTTATGTAAAATCTTGGTCTTCTATAAATTGTTTGCATGAGAATAAGATTTGAAGTCTAAACAAAATTCTATCTAATATTATAAATAGGTCCATCTAACAACTTACAATTTTACCCAAACTTGTATACACGATTTATTCGTAGCTTTTTGCTATGATTCTCTTTTTGCCTTTTGTAGTTTATTTCTTTACAACTTTTATCTACAATTTTCTTTATTTATTTACCTTTTTTTAATATGTTAAAATTAAGTTTAGTATTTTATATTTTACATGATTAACAAGGTTGCAATCTGTCTTCTTTCAATATTAAATTTTTAATTATAATTTTTTCTCATTGAAATGAATAAACAAATTAAGAACATATATTCATGGAGAAATCAATGATAAAGCAATAGGTTGATGATGATCTATTATATCAACAATTTTTTTTTAATCTTTCCAAGAGTATCAAACTGAACAATTGGGACAAAAACAAAACTAATTGTTTGGATCTGTTAGTATTTCTCTCATGTCTGCTGATTGTGACCTGAGATTATCTGTTTTCAATTAATATACGGAAACTTGTTCCAGTTGTGCAATTGAATATTGGGAAAAGTATTTGAGAAGAAAACTCTTTCTAATAAAAAAAAGACACGTTAGTGAGTTGAAAAAAAAAATCATAAACTAATTTGAATATTCATATTAATAATAACACAAAAAATTTATTTCAACCTTGAAAAATATAACTTAAGTAATGTCTTGATTTTATACTCTATAGATCACCAGTTCGAGTGATACAAATTTCAGGGTTATTGAAGATTTACATGATAATTTCATGGTCTTAAAAAAATAGTAAAGTATATGTAAACTGATCTGAACAAATACAATTCTATATATATATATATAATAACCCATTTGGAATGAAATTCTTAGCTTCTCGTGTCTTGATTTTTCGTGGTTACTTGTGCCGATTGACAACGTATGAACTGACCTATTTTTATGGTTTTTCTGCAAGTGATAATTAGTTCCCTCGTACACCTATATATCTCAGCCATTCTGTATACGAACTTGACGAGCTACTCAAGAAAAATGGCTACTCTTTATTTCTTGTCTACTTTGGTTCTGACCATTGTTGTTTCGGTTCCAATCAATGTGTTAGGTTCAGCATACTGCGGACCGGTTGAGGCCAACGACCAGGATCTGATTCAATTCCCTCTCAACTTGGAATTCCTCGAAGCTGAGTTCTTTTTGAATGGCGCGCTCGGTCATGGACTCGATGCCTTTGAACCGGGTTTTGCCGCAGGCGGTCCTCCTCCGATCGGTGCCCAAAAGGCCAACCTTGATCCTGTTACCCGTAGAATCATCGAGGAATTTGGTTATCAAGAAGTCGGCCATTTAAGGTAGTAAAATTTATATGATGTTTTGATTCAAGCCGAGATCAATAAGCTCACCGTATTATTCATCCCATAATTAATGGTGTAATGATTTTCAGGGCTATTATAACAACCGTTGGTGGAGTTCCAAGACCTCTATATGATCTCAGTCCTGAAGCATTCGCACAACTATTTGACAAAGCAGTTGGCTACAAATTGGACCCTCCGTTTAACCCTTACTCCAACACAGTCAACTATCTCTTGGCATCGTATGCTATCCCTTATGTGGGACTGGTAGGATACGTTGGCACCATTCCATACTTGGCCAACTCCACTTCTCGAAGTGTAAGAACCATGCATCGATCTCAAGAAAACACAAAAAACAAGCACACAAGCACATTAAATATAGCCACTTCAAGTGCGTTCTCCTAACTAATATCGTTTTGCTTTCTGTTTTTGTTTCTGATGTAGCTTGTTGCGTCTCTCTTGGGCGTAGAGTCTGGACAGGACGCAGTAATACGAACGTTACTGTATGAGAAAGCTTACGAGAAAGTGCTTCCTTATAACATAACTGTGGCTGAATTCACCAACGCAATCTCATACATCAGGAATGAGCTTGCCATGTGTGGGATTAGAGATGAAGGTCTAATTGTGCCCTTACTTCTTGGGGCCGAACATCGAACTGAGAGTAACATTTTATCTGCAGATGCCAATTCGCTCTCTTATGCACGTACACAACCACAGATTCTAAGGATAATTTATGGAACTGGCAGTGAGTACAAGCCAGGCGGGTTTCTTCCTAGAGGTGGAAATGGCAATATTGCAAGGAGTTTTCTCGATAAGGTTTGAAAAATGGATGTTGTGATAGAAACATTAGTTTTTGTTTAATATTATGTAATTCAAAGTTGAATAAAGCTGTGACTCTTAAAGTGCGTCGTATAGAATCGATGCCTTGTGTTAAAGAAGATCACATTTTAATAAGAAGGTCACTTTTGGTGAAGCATTACAAGAATCGTCTTTTCAAATAAATATGATTCCAAGTCTCGTAGTAGCGTTCTAAAAAACCATTTTTCACTCATGATGTATTTTTTTCTAGAAAGATGAAAAGAAAAAAAAGAATACCGTAATGAAATTTCACTTATAGAATACAACTTACTGACACGAAAAACAAGGTTTTTTTTTTTTTTTTTTTAAGTTAGAATATAACCAACCAGGTATATCTCTTTCGATGTTTTCCGATGATTCTCTTTTTCTTCTCTCTAAGAGTCTCGAATGCAACAAAATGTTTAGGATCAAAATAATAACTTTTGAAATTAAAGGGATTAAAAATTATTTTGGCCTAGATATTTAGGCAGGGAGGCACGTTTTCAACGGCAAGAAAAATGTCTTTTCTTTCTTACCTCATGGTAAAATTGGCTCCTAAAGATTTTGTTTACAAGCATTTAGAAAAGGTACAAAAATAAAGTAAAAGTTATTTGTTTAAATAGTAACCAAAAAACAGAAACCTTGCATTCCTTTTTTTTTTCTTTTTAGATTAGTCCCTCAAGTCTCTCTTTTTGTAAGTAATAAAACATTTTTTTCATAAAAAAAAAAAAAAAAAGAACCAAATCGATGTCAGAATGATTTTTTAACACCACAATAAACTAGTAGATAGAAAAAAAAATCACAAATCCAAATTCCATGCCAAAATAATGTGAAATGATAAATTTGAAAAAAAAAAAAAGAGTGACCAAATTAGGGGGGAAAGTAGCATTGTTGCAATCTACAATGCATTATTTCTTGGTGCATAGTGGATTGCATAATATTTTTGGCACGAGATTTCTGTTAATTTATGAAATTTTACATTTGGAATTATTTATTGAACATTCCAAAACGAGAAATAATGAGTTTTGCATTTAAATAAAGAACATTATGAGAAGAGAAATAACAAGTTTTGCATTTAAATAAACATGTTTTTTGAATGAATAATTATATTGGTTGATAGTAGTAATGGTTAGGAAAGTCATGTCCATTAAAAATAAATTATTGGAAGGAAACATTGTTTCATAATATGATAAGTCATAAAGATAGTTAATGTCACGACCTGATTTTCAAATGCATGACCAGTACATAAATAAGATCCCCCTCCAGGTTTTTATACCTATATAAACCCAAACTTACATACAAACGTTTTTACATGAAAGTTTCTCAAATAGGTCAACAAGAATATCATAAGGTAAGTCTTGTTAGAAAATCAAAATAAAATGAGCATGAGACTCCATACTTTGTGATGATTAGTCACTACAGGTTGGTGACTTCAATGACCAACTAGGATTCAGATACAATGTGCACAAAGACTAACACTACCCTGTTATATGAGTATTCTAACTAGCATACCATAGATTCATATTATAATCACACAGACAGATTCATATATCAAGACTCAAGTCATGACATCAATAAAATAAGGAGTTATCAATTCATAATTACATAACATTTCATATAAAAGATTCAGTTTCAATAAGTAATTATGCTTAATCATAAACAAGAAAAACATAACAATATAAGAATTACCAAGAAACACAATCAATTCCATATTAACCATTTAAGTATTTATACTATTACTTCACCATATGAAAAATTATCCACTCATCTAACTTAAAAGTAGAAATAACACGGAGACAAATAACGAAAGCAATTTTATTGATGTCCCATAGGTAAAATATCAAGATTATCTTAATAAAAAGAAGATATACTAAAAAAATAACTCAAAAAAATATAAAATTTAATACATAGAGTCTAACTTATAACCCCATATGTTTATGAACCAAACTGGTGTGCTATTGATAGTCACTACATGAACCAACATTATAAATGGATTGCACTTCTGAATAGATATTGGAGGAGGGGAGTGGGGTGTTTTACATGCACTTGAGCCAGTTGTGGTGATAGTTTCAGATGAAAAACAACTCCCGACCATAAGTTAAATAAAAACCCCACGATAAAAGATTGAGTTGTAGCATGGTAACATTGTAAATTCTTTCATGTTAGAGCTTGGAAGGAGAAATGGAATTGTGGTTGTATATGATCTCCAATGAGTGATCTTCCGAATATCTTCTCTCCATGTATGTCCATTCTCTTGTTTGTTCTTATATCTCTCATTCCTTGTAGTAATTTGAATTTTGATAATTTAATTTTCAATTAAAAGGTTTTTTTAACATTTTTTTTTTCATGTACATTGACATTAAAGTCATGTATATGATGTATTTTAATGTAAGAAATAACCTTTAGTACTTTAAACATGCGCACACGTTTATGTACATATATATATAAACAAATTGCGTATGAGAAATGTTTGGTTTATAGATCATTTAAATCTATCATGCATAAATCTTATTGATCTGAATGACTTTTTATAAGTATATGGATTTATTGAGATTTAACTAAAAGGTAATGACATGATAGGAGCAATTATACATTTAAAGACTTAATAGAGATAAATTTTTAAAATATAAGCATACATGAGCTTCTTATCAAGAGCATTTTTTTTGTTTCAAATATATAATGTTACTTTTCTATTATTTTGTATAGAAAAAAACAAACAAAATTAAATTAGTATAAATAGAGTTACCAAAAAGAATGTAAAATTTTGAGTTGAAAGTTCCCAATTCAAAATTGACATCTAATTTAGTTCTTTCAAATAAAACTAGTCATACTAGTTGAAGTTCAACTACGCAAGATATCTTCACTAATTATGTTACTAATCCTTAATTTTTGATTCATGTAAAGGATTGTTGATTTTATTTAATGTTGTGTGACTTTTTATTGATAGTACAAAATATTACTCCTTAAGATGTCACTTGAGTAAACCAATGTCTTATATTAATGAATATGACTTTTTTAGAAAGTATTTTAGTGAAATATTATAAAAATTATATTTTCAAATAAATAACCTTTTGTTAAACATTACAATTATAACTATTTATTAAATAGTGTTTGCATCTTCTATTAATAGATAAAACCAAACATAAACTACCTACCAAACCAAAAAAGAAAATAAATTTCAATAGGGCTAGGAAATTAAAAAAGGAAAAGGAAAACTTGCATCCTTCCATCTAAACCATCATGTAATAGTAATGGTATAACCACTAAAGACATGGCATACTTATCCATCAAAAACCATCAAGAACTAATGGACAAATCATCAATAAATATTAGAAGTTTCCATTATATGAATATGAATAATTAAAAAAATTAAGAAAAAAGATGAGCCTAACACATTGAAAAATTGATGGTAATCAACATCAATCACAAAAACAAAATTACCAAGTAGAAGATAAGTTGAGCATGAAAAATATATATAAAAAACTAACTAAAAAGGGAATAATCTCAACATAGAATCATCCTCAAAAAAATCCTACAAAACATAACGAATTAATAAAAGAACACTACAAATCTATTTTAAAATTCTAGCGTCGAAAATGAAACAACAAATGAACTCTAAACTTTAAGGACATCAAATACCTAAACAAAAAGGTTTTTTTCCTCTAATTTTTTTTCATGTTTTGTTTTTATTCATTATGTTTATTTTATCCTTATCACACCCTCGCGGTGGAGTGGCAACCCTTCCCAGGAACGGGGATTAGATGTTGGGGTATTTGTTTTGTGAATAAGGGAGTCGCCACCTATTATTATGATCATTAGGAACCCAAACTGGTCTTTCAGATATCTAAGGCAAGGGACTGGTTGCGTAAAGGGAAGGTATTAGCACCCTTAGTATGCCCTACCTAAGATAAGCTGCTTGGTGTTTGGTTTGCCTTATAATTGCTATTGTGTTGGTGTTCTCTTAATTAATTTTCCTAGGATGATGAATGGATTTGGGTTCAAAGTCTAAAAGCAAGAACCCTTAACCAATATAGATCATACCTTTAGATATGTCTACAAAGTGCCAAGGAGAACTAATGCAGATCTCTTGGCACTTTAAAATAGAAATCCAATGAGATTTCATGTGCTTTAAAAGCTTATTTTTCCCTTAGCATTTCAACCCCATAAAGGTACAGATCAATTATTTAACATGTCATGAATGATAGAATATAGCTAGGATGGTTAGATATTGTGCGAAACCAAATCAATATCAAAGCCTAAGTTGGAACAAAATTGGTATTATAATAGAATTGCGACAACAACAGAATTATTTTTTAGTGCAAATTCTGAGAATTTCTTCAAACTTAAAGACCAAATAAAGAAATTACGAGTTTATCATCATGAAGACTCCTAACTAATCTAAGAATCCTGACGATTTTGGCAACGAAGAGGAAGAATAAGAAGAGCATAAAACAGTTAAAACAGGGTTCGAAAAAAACATTTATTTCTTCTTTGCTTTTGTCAATCTTCCAACAAACATGAGTTAAACTCCTACATTCGATTCAAAAGAGATACACAACATCTCTAGCACATGGGGCTAAAAAATAAGTAACAACAATCCTTTCTTTTTTTTAGCCAAAACATCTATGTTCCTAGGCTTTACAATGTCATAAATGAAAGCTGCAAATGATTGTCTTTTTTTAATATTCCTCGTCAATTTGTAAACTTCCTTGCTTGAGCTGCTTCAAAATGATGGTATGAAAAAGTCCACTTTCAAGGTCTCATGTAAAAGTATGGCACTATCAAATCTATAATTATCACTTTCCTTAGGAAGAAAAAAAATTGATTTTAAAGAGATCTATCTTTTTTAACCTCATTTGTAATAGAAATCCATTCCAATAAAGATCCACTAACACATAAAATAAAAGATGGCCTCAATATATTAGAGCTTGCTATATCAATCTCGTTCAAGTTAAATAAATTATTTTTGGAAGCAAAAAAAATCATGGTGCTTCTACATTTGAAATCCATATCAAAACCTGTATTAAAAAGTATTGGATATTAATATACCTTAAAAGATCATGTCATAGATATTTTCTCCAAGATTATAAGGATTGCTTAGTTTTATTTATGGCTTATCAAAATATGTACAAAAAAGTGCTAGATATTATTATCCCTCGTAAGATCTTGTAAGATTTCAAGGACTGGAGGATATTTGAGGCACTCCTTGAAATATATTACTATCCCTCCTTGAAATAACATTGGTTTTGATTGATATGCCTTGAATGTTATCATTATAGTTATTACATCTTCATCAAGAATGTTATAATATAGATATTTAAGCATAAAATATGTTTGCTATATCAAATCATATTTGTTCTCAATACCATAGTCATTGATATTTTTAATAAGATTTAAAACTTTTTTTAAATATCATTCCACCTTGCACGAGGATTTCATGGTTAATATTATTTAAGAACATGTGAAACTTTTTTTCTAATACACCTAGGGTGATGAATCATCTTTTGATCACTAAAATAATTTTATATAGTTGATGTTACCTTGATTAAGATAATGTGTAGTTAGGATCAAAGCATAACATTTTTTATATAAAATAACCTAGTGATTTAAAGTCTAAGGATCAGTTACGCAACTATTACGTGAATCTTTCCATAAACATATGTGATCTCTATATATGGAATTGTCATTCTAGTCTATTTAGTGTACATGTCCATACCTCACTTATGAGAACAACAATTTTCTTGCATAAAAAAAAAAAGATAATCATTATCTTATATATTATACTTTTGGTAATGTGCATTATTGTTTATCTTTAATGGTAAAGATACTTATTATTTGTGCTATTGTTAAATTTTGTGTAAACTAATATATGTATTTGTCATAAAAAGTAAAGTACCACGAAAACATAAGATGGTAATATGAAATATAAACGTGAAAATTAAACTTAATTTTTCACAATTAAACTCAATATTTAAAAAAAATACAAGGGTTGGACTTAGAAGGATAGCAATAATAAATTGGGCTTTTAGCTCATACTAATAAAAAAATATATATGAAAGACGTAGTTTTAAAATTAATGTGTTGTGACCAATTTTAATATCACAACCTATTAACTATGCTATTTAAAAAAAAAAAGATTTCACATGCGCTACCTTTACAAGTTTGGAAAAGTGTTTTTTTTTATATAAAAAAAATCGATAAATCAAGTAAAAACAAATGGGAGGTTATACCCTAAGGTCAAAGAGATTACTTAATTATCAATTAAAAGTAGCCTAAATAATATCAATTAATTAATTATCAACAAGCAAAAAAGAAAAGGGCGGAAAGAAAGTATCTTCAAGTTCAACGTTCATATTATCCACTGGGCCCATCCGTATCCATATTCCATGGCAGACATAAGCCTAAGCGTTGGAGATATTTGTAGCCTGTGATCCACCAACAGAGTGTTCAAAACGTGTACCTGAAACAGTAGGAGGGTGGGGCCCCTGGACAGCCATGGTTATTCAAGATGAGCTTTGATTTTGTACAGTTGGAGAGCACACCTGTAATCTCGTGTACTTCCTAAGAGACCCAACTGTTTCTTGCCACGTTGGAAGCCACAACTTACAGCATAAGGTGATTGGATGACGAGCAGTCTGGCAGCGACGACAATGGCTGTTTATGCCGCATGAGATCTTAATTCCTTTGCCGACGGCGAAAGAGTAATTCAGAAGAGGGAAGACGTGGGGGAAGCGTAGCAGACCTGAAAGGGACCACGTGGAAATTTCCTCAATCCAAGCAAATCTTGCATCTATAATTTTGAGTGCATTTGGAGAAATTAGGACAGCTGAAAATTTATGGACGTTTGTTGACTTTGAATTTAAAATCAAAACCAATTAATATATAATTATCCAGTATTCAGTTGCTTTGAATAAAAAAGAATGCATCGGTATTCAACTACCATGCTTTTAGAGATGGTTATATTTTTTTTTACAATATTCATAAAAAAAAAATAACAAAAAAAAAAGGATTTTGTTTTACTTTTTCTGACAAATGATATTAATTAAAATATTTTTTACCTTGTTTTTTTATTTAATTTTTTCTAATCTATATATATTTTTAATTTTTTTCTTTAACAAAAAAAAAAAAGATAAGAGGATATCATTATACTCTCTTTACATAACACTATTTATTAAAATATTTTTTTTATTTTTTTAGGCTTTTATTCTTTTTTTTTCTAATTTATTTATTTTTTATTTTAGTTTTAATATTTAATATTAAGTTTACTGAAGATTGAACTTCATGATTGTTTTTTCAATTTATTTTTATGTTATCCTAATCTCTTGATCTGAACTGCGGGTTTTGACGAGTTAATTTAGTTGACTAATTTGTTTTTCCTTTTTTTTATTGATTTTTTATTTTTAATTCCATCTTTTAATATTAGGTTAATTGAGATTAAGTTTCGTGATTTGTTTCGGTTTATTTTTTATGAGATTATCTCCGTCTCATAACTTGAATAACTAATTTGGCGAGTTATCTCAAGTGGACTCAGGTAATTTTTTTATATTATGCTTTTAATTAATTATTTTTAATTTCATCTTTCAACATTAAATTAATTGAGAATTAAGTTTCATAATTTGTTTTAATTTTTTTCTATTAGATTATCTTAATCTCATTACTCGAATCGTGATTTTGACAGATTAACTTGACTTGATCCATGATATTTTTTTTGTTATATTTTTAATTGATTTTTTTTTTCAATTTCATCTTTTAATATTAGTTTTATTAGAAATTAAACTTTATAATTTACATTGACTTTTTATTGATAAGGTTATAATAGTTTTATAATCTAGTTTAGCTCCAATGGAGATAGCAATATTACCAACCAAACTAATTGTGTATTTAATATTGAAAGCAGGCTTGTGGACGTGACTGATTTTAAAATATTTGAGTTAAAACGTGTTTTCATTAATATATTTAAAATTATAAGATATACAGTATAAAATTATAAATCTTCTAAACTTTTAGCCTTTTAACATGGGTCAATAAGAGGCCATGTGAAAGCTATTTAATGAAACATAATGCAATGCAATGGTATTTGAAATAATGTGATATAAACAGTTTTTTTAAAATGTTTTTTAATTAAAAATATAACAAAAATATTTTTTTTATTTTTGATAATAACACATTAAAATTATTAAAAAAAAACACATAAAGATACCAGTTTAATATTTTAAAAAAAATAAAAAAAAATTATAAGGTTGCAATGACTTATTAAATTATAAGGTTTGTATAAAAAAAAACCTTATTAATGAACAATTACATGATTAGAAGCAATGATGTAAGGGTAAGATCGCAAAAAGGTTTTTGTTGGAGTGACTAAAGACAGATTGTAAGGACTAAAAAGAATTTCGATAAAAGTAAAATATATGTACTAAAATATTTTAACAAAAAAACTATAGGAGATAAAATGAAATTTTATAAGACCTTCATTACATTATAGTTTTTTTTTTTTTTTTTTGACAATTAAACAAAGGGGATGAAATGAATCATCTCATCTCTTTATTTTACATATTTCATTGCTTTATGTATCAATATGATGTGTTATGTCTATAGAAATGATTATTTTGGATTCCGTTTGATATATATATATATATATATATATATATATAATTAATTAATTAAATTAATTATTTTTTTTAAAAAAGTTAAATTGGTTCAAACCGACCGGTTTTGGTTCGGTTCGGTTTTTTAGGACAAAAACTTGTTCAAATTGGTTTGGCTCGGTTTTTTCCAGTTTGGCTCGATTTTTTTCCGATTGGGTTCAGTTTGATTTTTTCAATTTTAGGCTTGTAAAACCGAAACTGAATTGAACCAGTTGTTTTTTTTTTTAATTTTAATCGGGTTTTTTTTCACGGTCCAGTTTTTTTAATTTTTTCTTTTGGTTTTCTCGGTTTAATCAATTTTTCAGTTTTTTTCTTGTCTCTATATTATAATAAAGAATTTGATAGAAGGCATTGCAAATTTAAATTATGATGAATATTATAATATTGATATAGTATGAACAAGTGAATTTGGAGCTTGTTTGATATCATTATACTTTTCAAAAATCAATTACTTTCGATTGTTTTTTTATTTAAAACTAATGTTATGATAATATCTTACTTTTTTTTCCCTCTCTCTATCTCAAGCCTTTTAAGGGCTTTTCAACCTTTTAACTCCAAATTCATTGGACCCCTCCGTAGACAAACAAGCAAAACGATTTATTTTGAGCACATCCTTCCTTTAATTAATTACAATTATTTATTATTTATTTTTTATATAATCATAGTTCATCAATAAAACCAAACCACCTTTCAATGTCGGTGAGTTGAAGTTCAACAATCAATTATGATCATGGTATAGATCTTTTGATCTTATTATACAATAACATCACAATTTGATCACTAACATGTTCATATATATATATATATATATATATATATATATATATATATATATATATATATATATATATATATATAACATCATGATAGTTTCATCACTGACATGTCAATATATCATAAAAAAAAAAAAAAAACTAAAGAGCTTAGTGATTCATTGCACCTATAAAAAGAATCATTGTGGATTATAATAATCATTCCTTTTTTTTTTTTTGATTTATAGGATTTTTTTATTTTTATCTTTTTTTTATCCTTTTAATTTTAAATTGATTGGGATTAATCTTGGTGAATTGTTTTTTATGCCCCCCATATGAGGATTTCACATTGTCATAGAAATGTTACATCACTCGGTTTGGCAAAACAAAAATTAATTTTATTGATTTAAAATAATTAAAATTTTGAGATTAAATTTGAAGTTTGAACAAGTGTTCAGTACTTTTTTTTTTTTTTTAAATAAAATCAAAGACTAATTTATATAGTAAAGAGAAGAGTTCATGTCCTTGCTTTAGTCACTCAACTTTTGTTTTTCAATTTTATCTTTTTATATTACATTTATTTAAGATTTAACTTGATAGTTTATTTTGGTTCTCTGAATATAAAGTTCCTGCAATGTTGAGGAAAATATTTGGTGTTCAATTGATCATTGGGTTGGCTAAATAAAATAAAATAAAATTATGTTGAAGTAAAATAATTAAGATTTAAGGAATCAAAATTGATTTTTTTATAGGGTTATCTCGATCTGATGTCCCGGATCACGAGTTTAAAAGTTGAACTCATGTTGACATTGATTTTTTTAGATCTTTTTTTACATTAATTTTCTTTTTCAATTTCATCTTTCAACAATGAGTTTGTTGAAAATTAGGTTTCGTGATTCTCTTTGTTTTTCTTTCTATGAGCTTATCTTAGTTTATTGACTTGGGTCGCAGGTCTGTTAGATTAGCCTGAGTTGATTTGGATCTTTTTTTTAGGTTAATTTTTTAAGATTGACTTTTTTTTTTTTTTTTTTTATCTTGTCCTTCAACATTTAGTTTGTTTAAGATTTATACTTCATATTTATTTTTTCTATTTTTCCTTCTATTTGGTCATCCCATTACATAATTTAGCTCGTAGGGTTTGACAGGATTACCCGACTCTATCGATGTTTTTTTTTATATATTTTGTTTTTTTTTTTCCTTTCAATTTCATCCTTCTATATTTGGATTGTTGGGAATTAGGTATTTTTTTTTAATTTGCTTTGTATACAATTATTTCTACCCCACAACTTAAGTTCACACGTCTGACATTCTAATTTGGGTTAGCTTGAAGTTATTTTTTTTGTTTATTTTTTTATTTTTATTTTTTAACGTTGGGTATTTGAATCAAGATTCTTAATATTTTTTCTTTTGACAGGAGTTATTTTTGTGGAGGTCATTGTAATCGCACTTTCCTTTTAAATTTAGTGCATCTACTGTTATTTTTTATATATCATATAATTAAATATCATTTTATTAAATCTAATTAGATCTATGATTCATTTTAATTTTTTTTTTGGCTGTAAGACATCGCATGAGCCATCTATCTACGTAGTTAATTCAAAATAACAGGTCTTTAGAACAATAGCTTTCACTTTCTAATACTGGTCCGTGTGCAAGCCTTCGAAATGAAAAAGAAAAAGAAAAACACACAAAGCACGCGTTTTGACTAGCGGTTCCCGGTATTATCAGAAAGCTCTTCGGCTCAGACGATGATGATTGGCCAGAATGTATCAAGTCGCATGGCTTTATCTGTTTATGCTTTCATTTCATCACACGTGTCAGTGAAGTATTGCCATGTGGCATCCACCCGCCAGCCATAATCCTACCGACTCCAACTCAACCTTCCAGTCTTCAACCGCTCCATAAACCATAATAATTCAAGAAACAATAATTAACAGCAACATTTGATCATAAAGAAGTGGAAAACGGATTATATCCCTAATAATATCAATATTTTACATAGATTAGTTACGTGATTCAGACCAAGTCTAATTTATTTTAATTTTAAAGACTTTCTTTTCCTTTTTTCTTTTGCTTCCTTTAGATTCACGGTAGATTTTGCAATGTTGTAAAATACAATGGTAACAATTAATTAATTAATTAATTAATTAATTAATGCTGTTAACTTCCAAGTTTTGGATCTTCCTCTTTCTCTCCGGTTGCTTCATAGTTACGACACCGTTTAACCACGAATAATAGTAATTAGTGATCAAAGCCTCTCAAATAATGTCGTAACTCCCTTGCAATCTGCTACAGATTTGTAGTGAGTGGTAACTGTCAAATTGCTATAAATTCAAATCTCACGGACAAAAACTCAAGGCCTAACTTGAGTTGTTTCGTGGGTACAGTTTTGTTGTTGCTGTTGCTCTGCTGTTTCCTTTTTGTGGATCTATCTGATTTTGCAGAGAATGTTGTGTGCTGATCAGTTTGTGAATGAGTAAACTAGAAAGAACCCCGTGTTCCTCTCCTCTCTTCTCCTGTGTTGTGTAGTAGTTTTTAGTGATAGTAAAGAGAAGAAATTGATGCAAGGGAGATGTCAATAGTTCATCATGCGGGCATTGTACTGTTTCTGCTATGGTTGCTTTCCTCCTTCAATCGATGCCATCCTATTGCCTTCATTCTTTCTCTCATCTATCTTTTCTTGGTAATTATCTTTCTCTTTGGATTCAAGTTAGTTGCAAGAAAAGATCTGATTGATACAATCCTGTTTCTTGATTTTTTTTTGTTGATTCTTTCGTTTTTCTCCTTTTCTTCACTGCCGAAGGTTCATGAGAGATATGTTATGAAACTGAGGAGGAAATTGCAGTATGAAGAAAAAAAACAAGCCTACCAAAAAAGGGTATTTCCCCTTTTCTTTTTCCTTATATAATTTTTTTTCCCTTTTCTTTCTTTTTTTGTTTAATTAATGGTTATTTCTTATTACCTTCAATTGGGTTTACTGCAAGCTTCAATCTTCTTAATCGTCTTGTTTTATTTCTAGGCATGCAACTTTTTTAATCTTTAAATTGGAGAGATTAATTTATTTTACTTTATCCAGATTTTAGTTTTTCTTTGTTGCAATTGCAAATGAATAAGCGGTTTGCACTTTTTTTTCTTTCTCCTCTTCTTTTGGTGTTGAAAAAAGTCAAATGCTCTTTTGCACTTTTTGTTGGTCCATGCTTCTTCTTTACTGGCATGGAAGCCAAGTTGGGGTTCTTGATTTTATTCCGATGAATCTGTAGCACTTTAATGCTGTGCTTCTTTTCTTTTGATCTTTCTGTTTTCCTCCGTGTCTTCAGGTTCTTACTGATTCTGAAACAGTGCGATGGTTGAACCATACCGTGGAAAAGATATGGCCCATATGCATGGAACAGATTGCATCGCAGAAGATTCTGCTTCCCATTATACCTTGGTTCTTGGAAAAGTATAAACCATGGACCGCCGTATGAATTCAACTTTCTGACACTCCACTTATGTCTTTCATGTACTTATTGATTTTTATTGCTTCAAATTTCCTTTTTGTTCGAATTTTTGTTTTCGTTAAATTTGTGCTTTAATTTTTGTTCCATGTCAGACTAGTCATTTCCAGGCAAATTTGTGTTGGTATTGTTTATAATCGTTCTGCGCTTTATACTCATATTAAGGCTGAGCTTGAACTTTGAGGAAAATTCACTTTTCTTTCTGGAAAGAACACTCTTAGATTCCTTAGGTTCTTATGGTCAACCGTGTATTTAAGTGCGTTTTTAGAAGAGGATGAAAGGTTATTAAGTTAGCATCTTCCATGTTGATTGATCATTCTCCCAGGGTGGTGGTTATCTGCTTTGACATGTTTGCTCTGGAAATATGACTTCTGAGAATTTCCTCTGATACAATATGTGTGTGTTGCTGATTGTGTGTGCTACATCCACAGAAAGAAGCTGTGGTTCGGCACATGTATTTGGGAAGAAATCCACCACTGTTCACAGAAATGAGGGTTCGCCAATCTACTGGTGATGACCACTTGGTATGTATCTTCATTCACCATGTGGTGTGAGTTTCTTTTCTTGTTTCTCAAGGGGTTTATTTAGTTGCAATAAATGTAGGTATTGGAGTTGGGCATGAATTTTTGCACAGCAGATGATATGAGTGCAATTCTTGCTGTCAAATTAAGGAAAAGACTTGGATTTGGAATGTGGGCAAAGATGCATATGACAGGGATACATGTAGAAGGGAAGGTATACAAATTATATTTCCTATTTCATGACCAAAATTGATATAGAAATGCAGGATCAACTACTTTATCAAGAGTCGTGCATAATATGTGTGAAAGCTACCTTAATAGAGTGAACACTGCACAATAAGTACTACACTAATATGTGAATTTAGTTGCCAAAGATGTGATTACAATCTACAATACTTAAGCGATGGTTTTAAGTTCCATTTGTGAGGGGAGGGGGGGGGGGTTTCATGTTTACAAAATGAAGAAGGAACATGCAGCAATCTTTCTTAGAAACGGAAATTCAAGTGTACAGTACCATTGATGTAAATGGTAGAAAACTCAACAACTGCTAGGTACAAATAGACCAATCACCTTATATTTATGCATGGATCTTGATAGTATGAATTGAAGCATTTTTCCTTTCTTCTCTTCCTCTCTCAATGCACATTGAACAAATTCTGTTGTGTTGTTTTGAAGTTCCACTCTCTGGATGATTTTCTTGGCAGAGAGCAGCCACTGTTTGACGAGTGTAAAAGTTCAATGCAAGGAGTAATTTATTAGACATGACTTACTCACTTGCTGATTTTCATAGTCCTTGCTTTAATTCTGATGGAATTTTGGAATTCCCTTCACTTGTATAGCTTTGTTCCATATGGATTATCCTATAGTTGTAAAGAGTTCTGGAGTCCACTTTACTCCAATTATTCTCCCAGCTTTTCCATTTTATGTCCACCAGTGTTTTTCAAGAATTTATATCACTTAAACTTTCCATTTCTTAACTCTGTTTAAACTAAGGGCATTGCTGAGGAGGCTATTTTATGGTAACAAAATCTTTAGTATACCTCATGAAACTTCAGTTAGGTCTTACATGCTATCTGAAATGTTTCACTTTATTGTTCTGATTTGAGCACTTTAATTTTGAGAATGCTAACAATAGGATTGTGTTAGATTATCTAATGATTATCTTAAGATTTTTGAATGTGACATCATGTAGCTGACTTGAATGTTGAGCATTGTGTTAGATTTTATTATCTGATTAGAAATATTTTCACTTCAATCTACACCTTCTTTTTTAGGTCTTGATTGGAGTGAAGTTTCTTCCCAACTGGCCTTTTCTCGGTCGTTTGCGGGTATGCTTTGCTGAGCCACCTTACTTCCAAATGACTGTAAAACCCATCTTTGCCACTGGACTTGATGTTACTGAACTTCCAGGGATTGCTGGATGGCTGGTAAGTTTTAGTCCAGTTAATTGCGGAATGATATCTTGAAGTTCCACCCATTCTCTCACTTATATATACTGTTTGAACATTTGTTTGATTAGGACAAGCTTCTGTCAGTTGCTTTTGAACAGACACTAGTTCAGGTATAGTTCCTTAAACTCTGATACTTGGTTAAGTTTACAAGTGATTATATGTCAGTCCCTTACAAATCATGTTTCTTCTCTTGCCTTCCTCCTGATTGGGAGTATAAGCATGTTTTCTTTTATTTATGACTGTCGACAATAGCATCCAAATGCTGATTCAAATATTTGCTTGTTCGCAGCCCAATATGCTAGTTGTTGACATGGAGAAATTTGTTTCACCAGGGTCAGGTATTTTACTAACAGGAACTGTTTTATTTACTATTTAGGGAATCCTATTCCTTCTTAGTTTCAGCTTTTCTTTTTGGTGTTTTAAATTTTACATTTGAATCAATGTCAGTTATTAATTAATTTCATTCTTGCTACACAATGAACATTCATGCCATAATTTTGGGTAAATCTGATGTAACTACTTAGAGAAGTCTTGATGCGGGGCAGGGTAGCAAATTGAAGGAAAGGGGATGGAGAACCAGATGATATCCACCTCTCAAAATGACTACTCAAACTCTCAATTTTGTTTAATCATAAAAAACTGCCCCAAATACAATGAATAAGTGTGTGCTTATACAGGCACTCAAAAAGCCCTAAAAGTTCTAACTAAACTAGGAACTACATTAATTAGAAGTCGTGATTATACTATTCCTAATATTAAAAAAGCTATAATACAGAAACTTCCTAAATAATGATAAAATTAAAGGGTTAATAAAATCATAAATAACTTGACAACGATTCTTCTACCTACTTATACCGCATCAAGTCTGTACTTTTATGTTTTCCTTCTGCTGCAATAAGAATACAAGCCTATTGGAAGATTTGAAAAATAAATGTTAAAAGGGAAAAAACCTATTGGTTGTTGGCTTCTAGAAAGAAGAACGAGCTCCCAGTAGGTAAGCATTTGTTTTCTATGGATAAGAAACTGTTTCGAGCTAAGAATTCAGGGTGTTAAAAAAGAGACAAAATAGAGAAAAGTAACAGCAAAAGAAGAGCATTTGTTTTTGGTGTCAAGTAGAAATGTGTAAGTAAGCTATTGATAAGACTTGTTATCACCTGAACTGACCCTGTCTCCATGCACAGATTGGAAGCATATTGTATGGTTAGAACTTAAGATGAAAAATCACTGTCCTAAGTTAAAGTTTTTGTAATTGCTGCCTCTACTTTGCCAAACAGTTTTGAAGATAGCAAACATAAAAAAATTGATTTTAGTCAAAACCATAGTGTCATGGCCAGAGTGTTACGATGATGTATTGTGACAAGTCAGCTTCATCTTCTGTTTTAATAAATCAAGTGATGGTAATACTCGATACTTTAGCATCAGGAGGCCTCCTACAAGCTGTTCTAGAAGTTGTATTTCGTTTTATCCTCTTATGCTTGCCAAATGTGTAACCTTCGTACTATGTATTTACTTGTCAGAGGATTGGTTCTCTGTGGATGAGAAGGAACCCGTTGCTTATGCTAAAGTTGAAGTAATTGAAGCATCTGACATGAAACCATCAGATTTAAATGGTTGGTTTAGTTACTGCTTCCATCATCTCTTTTACTACATAATGTTGTCCATAAGTTCAAAATAATTTTTTTCTATTTTTCAGGACTGGCTGATCCATATGTGAAAGGACAACTTGGCCCTTTCAGATTCAGGACAAAGATACAAAGGAAAACTCTATCTCCAAAGTGGCATGAGGAATTCAAGATCCCCATTTGTACCTGGGAATTACCTAATGTTCTAGCTATTGATGTTCGTGACAAGGACCCTTTGTTTGATGATGCACTTGGGTTTGTCTCTGACTTTTTCACCCTAAAAATGTTTGGTTATGCATAAGCCGAATTATTGTGATGAATAATAGAGAAAATTTTGTTTTTATAGCTTAGAATGATGGGTTTTGAGGATTCCAAATAATTGACATGTGTGGTAAAAATGTACATTTCACATACAGATATACACTTTCATTTTTTCACCAAGTTCCTACATTTGTGTTTCAGAATTTCATTTCATATTTCAGAGTAGTGTGTCTCAGCAATTGTTTTTTTGTAGGATTTGTAGTTCTTATTTTTTCTTTTGGGTGGGGGTGGGGATCATGCAATTGTTTGCAGCCTTTGCTTTTCATTCTCTTTGAATTTTGTTTAGTTTGTATTGCCTTCTATTCTTTTAAATTTATTGACGCTTCTATTGTCTGCAGGGTTTGCACAGTTGACATCAATAAGCTCAAGGATCTTGAGAGGCATGACATGTGGTTGCCACTTCAGAACATTAAAATGGGGAGGCTGCATCTTGCAATAACTGTTCTGGAACGGAATGCACAGGTATTTTTCAATAGAGTTCAATTCAAGAGAACATGATTTTTACATGGTGCACTGATTTTTTTTTTGTGCTATAATTATTTATTCAGGGAGGTGATTGTTCTCTTGATGGGGATACATTGACCAAGGGGCAAATACAGGACTCCTTCGCAAGTGATACTGCGAACAGAGCTTCCTTTTCATCTGAATCACCAGAGAAGTCTAAAGTTCCAGATAATTTCGAACCTATCAACGTCGAAGGGCAAGAAGAGACTGGAATATGGGTTCATCACCCTGGAAGTGAAGTGCCACAAACATGGGAGCCCAGAAAAGGGAAGACCACAAATTCTTTCGTCTCTCAATCTGCAGTATCCGGACCGCTTAACATTGACAGCAGCAGTGGTGAAGAAAATGCTGAGGGTGAAAATAAAAGGAAACGATTTAAGCGTGGTTTGCAGAAGATTGGCTCTGTATTCCATAGAAACGCTAAAAATGAGGATAATTTGAGCAGTATTGGGGAAAATGTTCCATCTCCTTATGAAAATATTAAGGCAACGGATCAGAGGCAGATTGGTGTTAAGTTTGTAGTGGAAGACAGCCTTTCATTGCCGAGTTCTGGTTGTTTGGGTGAAGTTAATTTGGATTCTGAGAAAAGTAGTCCAGAAAGCCCCCAGGGAGGAAATGCCAAAGGAATAGCGAGGAGTATTTTAAAACATGCTGAAAAGTCTGCTCGTAGCATAAAGCATGCACTTTCTCGAACAGGATCAAGAAGATCGCCTGCTGATCCATCATTGGTGACAGAAAGAGACATATTTCCAGAGTCTGACTCTTCTGATGATCAATCTCGTTCATCCCCGCAACCAAAACCAGTTGTCTCCAGTCCCATACCCTCCCCCGCCCCTTGCAATGATGATTCTGTTAAACCCATGGAGAATATAATCGAGAGTGGTCCAAGTGAGCCCTCTATAAATTCTGGTGGCCAAATGAACAAGGTGGATGTTGAAGGTAATGGACCACAGTCCTCAAGCCCTAAGACCCCTTCAAGATTTGGAAGAAGTGAAGAAACTTCTTGCCAGATGTGAAAAAGTAATTGAAAGTTTAAAATTATGTTTGCTCAAACTAGTTCATATACCGTTACTCTATATAATATGTTCATCGATAGAGTTTGGAGATCTAAGGAATTGTGTTTTTTTTTATCAGCAATGGTTTTGTTCATTGTTATCACAATGTACAGTAGTATATTTTTTCACAAATATGTAAATTAGTTACAGAAGCAGCTGTTTTGTAAATCTTCTGAACCTTTCTTTTGCAGAAGGTAGTTCTTCTCATTTTGAGCCTGCCTTTGCAGAATGTGTAGTGAAAGAGTTAAAAACATTAAAAAAGCTTATGATCTTACGTTTGGATTTTACTACTCCCCTTGCCTTCAACAATTTCAACACCCAGTTAAAAAATTAAAACTTGGGGTGAGGGAAGGGTAGGTTACCCATATATATTCATTTTTTTTTATACCATCAACCACTAAAAAGTAATAACATCAGCTGTCCAATCCTTGAGAGGTCCAGCATAAATTCCCAAGGGATCAAGTCAAATGTGGCTGCTAAAACAGAGGAGAAGCTCTTTCATCAATAATTGTCAAACAAGTTCCCTTTAGTCAATCAATTACTGCTAGTGCTCTCTTCTTTCTCCTTTCTTCTACTTCATTTCTTTTCCCATCATCGTATTCACACCCTTAGCAAAGTCAAGAAACCATGGCTGGGGCATTGGTAGGAGGATCATTTCTCTCAGCTTTTCTTCAGGTTTTGTTCGACAGGATGGCTTCTCGCGAGTTTGTGGATTTCTTCAAGGGACAAAAGCTCAGCGATGAACTGCTGATGAAGTTGAAGATAACAATGAGGTCTATTAATAGGTTGCTGGATGATGCGGAGGAGAAGCAGATTACTAATCGAGATGTTCAAATGTGGCTTGACGACCTTAAAGATGCTGTCTATGAAGCTGATGACTTGTTGGATGAGATTGCTTATGAAGGTCTGCGATCAGAGATAGAAGCTGGTCCTCAAACCAACAAAATTGCTATGTTGCGAAACCTTCTCTCTTCTCGTAGTCCGTTCAACAAGAGGATCGTGAAGAAGAAAGAGAAGTTGAAGAAGATCCTTGATAGACTTAATGATTTAGTAGAACAAAAGGATGTCCTTGGTTTAGGTGAGAATATTGGAGAAAAACCATCATTACATAAAACGCCAACAACTTCTCTGGTTGATGAATCTGGTGTTTTCGGTAGGAACAATGATAACAAAGCTATAGTGAAGTTGCTATTATCAGATGATGCACATGGCAGAAGCCTTGGTGTGATTCCTATTGTAGGTATGTGTGGAGTCGGGAAAACCACCCTTGGTCAGCTTGTTTACAATAATAGCAGAGTTCAAGAGTGGTTTGATCTCAAAACATGGGTCTGTGTTTCGGAAGAATTTGGTGTTTACAAGATAACTAAAGATATCCTCAAGGAGTTCGGGTCAAAAAATTGTGACACCAAGACTCAGAATCAGCTTCACCTTGAGTTAAAGGAGAAATTGATGGGAAAAAAGTTCTTGCTTGTCTTAGATGATGTCTGGAATGCAGAGTACAACGATTGGGATATTTTACTCACGCCATTGAAATTTGGGGCACAAGGAAGTAAGATTATTGTCACAACACAGAATGAAAGGGTAGCATCAGTCCTCTTCACTGTTCCACCTTACCATCTGAAGGGATTGACCGACGATGATTGCTGGTGTTTGTTCGAAAAACATGCATTTGATGATGGAGATTCTAGTGCACATCCAGGGTTGGAGGAAATTGGCAGAGAAATTGTAAGAAAGTGCAAAGGCCTGCCTTTAGCTGTAAAATCACTTGCAGGTCTCTTAAGGTCCAAAAGAGATGTGGAGGAGTGGGAGAAGATACTAAGAAGCAATTTGTGGGATTTGCAAAACATCAACATTCTTCCAGCTCTAAGATTGAGTTATCATTATCTCCCTGCACATCTAAAGCGTTGCTTCTCTTATTGCTCAATATTTCCTAAAGATTATGAATTTAGAAAGGAGGAGATGGTACGTTTATGGATGGCAGAAGGTTTTCTAATCCAACTCAATGGCAATCAGAAAATGAAAGAAGTAGGTGATGAGTACTTTAATGATCTCGTATCAAGGTCGTTTTTTCAACAATCAAGCAGCCATCCATCTTGCTTCGTGATGCATGACCTCATGAATGGTTTAGCTAAATTTGTATCTGGAGAATTCTGCTATACGTTAGATGATGCCAATGGATTAAAGCTTGCTAAAAAGACGCGCTATTTATCATATGTTAGAGCAAAGCATGGAAACCTTAAGAAATTTGAGGTAACCTGTGAAAAACAGTTTTTACGCACTTTCTTACTCATGGAGCAATCGTGGGAGCTTGATCACAACGAGAGCGAGGCAATGCATGATTTACTGCCAACACTCAAGCGTCTTCGAGTACTATCTCTATCTCAATATTCTTATGTACAAGAGTTACCTGATTCAATTGGCAAATTGAAACACTTGCGATATTTGAATTTATTCCAAGCATCACTGAAAAATTTACCTAGAATTATCCATGCTCTGTACAATTTGCAAACCTTAATCTTGCGGGAGTGCAAAGACCTTGTCGAGTTACCAAATTCAATTGGCAACTTGAAGCACCTGCAGTACTTGGATCTTTTTGGCACATCGATTAGAAAGTTACCTAATTTTGTGATTGGCTTGTGCAATTTGGAAACTTTAATCTTGTGTCAATGCAAAGACCTCACTGAGCTTCCAACCAACATGGGAAGCTTAATTAACTTGCATCACCTTGATATTAGAGAAACAAATCTGCAGGAGATGCCACTACAGATGGGAAACTTGAAAAATCTTCGAATTCTAACTAGATTCATCAACACAGGCTCAAGGATTAAAGAGTTGGGTGAGCTTCAACATCTTCGAGGAACACTAGAAATTTGAAATCTTCAAAATGTTGTTGATGCTGTAGATGCTTTAACAGCCAATTTGAAGGGTAAGAAGCACCTTGAACATTTGCAGTTGAGATGGCACGGTGATACTGATGATGCAGCAGCTAATGAAAGAGTTGTACTCGAGCAATTACAACCCCATACAAATGTGGAAAGCATTTCCATTATTGGTTATGGGGGTCCAACATTTCCAGAGTGGGTGGGGGACAGTTCTTTTTCTAATATCCTGTCATTGACACTTGGTGAATGCAAGCGTTGCTCAAGCTTACCACCCCTTGGGCAGTTAGCCTCTCTAAAATACCTTGTTGTCCAAGCTTTCGATGGAGTGGTTGTAATTGGTACTGAGTTCTATGGAAGTTGCATGAAACCATTTGGAAACCTGGAAGAGTTAAGGTTTGAAAGAATGCCTCATTTGCATGAATGGATTTCTAGTGAAGGTGGAGCTTTCCCTGTTCTCCGAGAGCTTTACATAAAAGAATGTCCTAACCTATCAAAGGCCTTGCCTAGTCATCTTCCTTCTTTAACAACCCTTGAGATTGAGAGATGTCAACAGCTCGCAGCTGCACTTCCAACGACACCGCCTATCTGCAGCTTGAAGTTGGATGACATATCTCGTGATGTGCTAGTAACTAAATTGCCTTCTGGACTGCATGGACTCAGAGTTGATGGATTCAACCCCATAAGCTCCCTACTTGAGGGAATGGAGCGAATGGGTGTACCTTCCACAAATTTAGAAGAAATCGAAATCAGAAACTGTGGCTCACTTATGTCTTTCCCATTACAAATGTTCTCCAAGTTGAAGAGTTTCCAAATAAGTGAATGTCCGAATCTTGAATCCCTTGTTGCATATGAGAGAACTCATGGGAATTTCACTCGCAGTTGTTTGAATGCTGTTTGTCCTGATTTGACACTGCTTCGTTTATGGAATTGCTCAAATGTGAAGTCTCTGCCCAAATGTATGCACTCCCTCCTCCCTTCGCTTGAGATTTTGCAACTTGGTAACTGTCCAGAACTTGAGTCATTCCCAGAAGAGGGCTTACCTGCAAAACTACAGTCTCTTCAGATCAGGAATTGCAGAAAGCTCATTGCTGGCCGTATGGAATGGAATTTGCAAGCTCTCCAATGTCTTTCACATTTCAGTTTTGGTGAGTATGAAGATATAGAATCCTTTCCTGAGAAGACACTGCTGCCCACCACTCTTATCACTCTTGGTATCTGGGATCTTCAGAATCTGAAATCTCTAGACTATGAAGGCCTTCAACACCTCACCTCTCTTACACAAATGAGAATCTCCCACTGTCCCAATCTCCAATCCATACCAGAAGAGGGGCTGCCATCTTCTCTTTCTTCTTTAATAATCTCTCAATGCCCTTTACTGGAACAAAGGTGTCTGCATCAAGGAGAAGATTGGCCCAAGATTTCTCACATCCCAGACATAGATATCAACTGGGATAGCTGAAGAGGTACTAATAATCAGTACTTCTCGTTTCTTTTGAGTTATCATTCCTGACTACTAGTTTGATCAACTTCCGGAGTGCACTAGGAGTTTGTGGTGAAAACTGATGCACCGAGTGATACCAGCCATTTCCCAGTTTCCTTATTCCACATGACCATATCAGTCTCCTGGCCTACATAAACAAACAATTTTTTTTCCCTTGATGTTCTTGTGGATGCAATTTCCTTCTCAATTGATACCAATATGAGCACCACATAGTGCTAGGACATTGTTGTTGTTCGTTTTTGAAAGTTTGAAGCAGTGGGAACATTTGAGTTTACCTTAAATTGTCAAGGTCCCAACAGGGGGGTATGGCTTTTTCTAGTAGCTAGCTGTTAATTGTTGCCCCTCCTGCACCAATTTTATATGTAGAAGTATGGAAGACGGGCATCATCAGTATCGTCGGTTGAATGAGTTTGGGCTGTTTATTTGTCTTTATGCCTCGTAAATTGGAAGTATGTGCTTCAGTTCTACCCAGTAACTTCTGTACCTGGGTTATGTTCAAGGAATGGGCATTTCCAGTTTTTGCCTTTACTCATCATGTACTTGTTCATGGGCTGTTATTTCCAGATTTGCATTTCAACTTGGCTTGCTTTTTGCATACTGAGTTCTCTTTGTTTGATCCTGAGATTCCAGCAATGTTATCTGCACTTATAGTTGATGCAATTCTGCTGGCGATTGCATTATAGACACACCTCGCCAACACCCCTGAATTTAAAAATTGCCGTTTGATGTTTTGCGGTAAAAGATGGCAGGACTCCGATTTGGTCTTGTAGACCAAAACCATTTTGGGATTTGAATTGTGCTTGTGAATCTGAAGCTTTTGGCTTTTAGATGGTTGGTGAAAGTTTCACCTTGAAGAGGAATATTATCATCGAATTTAACTCCTTATGTTTGGATTCAAAGAGTTATATATTTCTCTTTGGCATCCTTTAGCATTCATTCCCAGTTCACTTCAGTTCATAAAATTCTGCAGTCAACCAAACATAGCCATTGCCTTCAACACATCGAAGGTGTATTCATCATCTGATCTTTCCGTGGTAAGAGACGACTTATTTCCTCATTTCATCTTGTTTTCCTCCAACCAAAAGATTTGAGTGCAGTAGGTGATCTTGTTCATCTGCTTGTTTCCCTGTTGTTTATATCTGTTATTCTCCAGCATCAACATTAAAATCTTTAGTGACAATTCCTGAGCTGTGTAAAGTCTGTATTTGCTGGAGGCAACTCCATAACAAGAAATTGTGCTGCATAACCCTCTAATATCATCATCGCATTTGCTAAACACTAAAATACGGGTACATAAACAGATATAAACTCTCATTTGTTTGACTTCTTTCTTGTAAGTGTACAGATCAAAGTAAGACCAAACGACTAAATTAGACATCAGACTCCTATATCTAATATTTCAATCCATTAGCAAATTTAAGCAGAGAAAAAGAGCTACAATGTCCACATAAAGCCCCGTCAAATAACGAGGAAACTCAAATTTTCAGCTTCTATCTGCAAGTTAAATCAACAGGAGAATGAAGAAATATCCCAATATCATGTACCACATTCAAGCGTTGCAAACTCGTTGATTGCAGGAAATTCTGTTAATTGATGCCACCATGTAGCTGATCAGGCGCAGGAATCACATTCTACAGAAAGCAAATCCTTTGATCCGTATTCATGTCTTTGTTAGAAGAGTTTCTGATCGAAGGCCGTCAACCAAAACTCGCATTAGCTGCTTCCATAATAGTCACAACAAGATGTACAAAGCTTGTCCTTACAGCCAACTCCCCTCCACTTCCATTTCCAGTTAACGGACAACCAGACAGAGCATGGCTCATATTCATCCATCTTATAGTTGAGATTTAATGTGCAACGCTTGCCGTCAAAGTCACTGCCCCTCCCGTAACAACCAATGTGAGAATCAAATATTCTCACAACTAACAATTTCACTCAGAGAAACATGGTTGGAACTATAACTGACGGAAACCACACTTTGAACCATCTGCAACCACATTCCCATCTTGGGAACAAAACCTTGCCTTGCCATTTGCTTCAAAACCCAATCCAAATCCCTTAGCAACCTTTCCTTGCAAAGTCCATGAATCAACTTCTTGTAGGACACAAAACTAGGATCAACTCCCTGCTCAATCATCCTAACCATAAATTCTTTTCCCTCAACGTACTTCTCTGCATCAAGCAAACCATACAATATCTCTTGATAAGACCCTGCATTTGGTTCACACCCTTTAATATTCATTCTCTCCAACAACTCCAGCCCCTCCAAAACTTTGCCCTGCTTTCTTAGCCCAGAAATCAAGATATTGAAAGTGATCGTATCCGCATCAATACCCTCCTTTTCCATCCTCTCCAGCAAACCAAATGCTTCCTCCACCTTCCCTTTCTTGCACAACCCATGCATTAGAGTCGAAAACGTTCTCACATTGGGCTCACACCTTTGTTCAGGAAATTCATCAAGCACATTGAATGCAGCCTCCAAATCCCCATTCTCACATAACCCCTTAATGAGAATATTAAGAGAACAAACATCAATCTCTATACCCAACATAGGAGCTTGCAAATACACCTCATGAACTACATCAAAA
The DNA here is from genome assembly GCF_005239225.2 of Populus alba. Taxonomy (NCBI): domain Eukaryota; kingdom Viridiplantae; phylum Streptophyta; class Magnoliopsida; order Malpighiales; family Salicaceae; genus Populus; species Populus alba. Next base: position 43,073,326 of record NC_133284.1, on the reverse strand, counting down.
ACTTTTGCAGATACAAGCAAGTTCAATACAAGATTGAAACTTTTCACATTAGGCCAACAGTTATACCCTTTTGGCATATCAAGAAGGGTCTCCATTGCTTTCTTGATTCGACCCGCTAATTGGCCATAAATCTTGATCACACTGTGAAAGAAATCGTTCGATAAACGACATGACTTGTCAAGTTTCATTTTTTGCATTATGTCTTCAATCGCATCAAAGTTTTTGGCTTGTGCAAGCTTGTTTATGACCTGAGTGTAAAGGGCTTCATTGGGTTTATAGTCTTTCCTCTTTGAGTATTGGTTCCATACTGAGATTATTGAATTTGGGTCTTTCAGATTTTCAAAGATCTTTATGACTTCATTTGGAGATAACCAGTCTTTGTGGGTCAATTTGTACGTGGAATCAGAATTTTGTGATGATATTGAAGAAGAAGAAGAAGAAGAAGGAAATGCTGTAGAGAGTGAACAAGGAAGGATTTTAGGAATTGGGTTTGGAATAGTGGTTCTTGAATGAGCTAAAACATAGTTAAAGACTGATTTTTGAGCAGGAAACGGACGTGAAATCATGTCTGTAACCTCTTCTTCCTTTCCTCGACCAACCAGCCCAGGTTTAGTTAATGGAATTTGTAGATGAGAGGGTTGATCTGTGTTGAGGTTGATAATCCTCAATAGTATATGTTTCTCGAGAATAGTTTATTTCTTAATAAAGAAATTTCCATCTTGCCTACCTATCTTCTCTGTGTACCTATTTCTTGAAAAGAAAAACAAAACAAATTGAAAAGCAGCAAGAAATTGATGAAAGGACTGGGTTGTAATGAATTTTAAAGAAATAGAGATTAAATATATAGCTTCTGTATTCTAACAAATAATGGTCTCCTTTTCTTCTCAGCCATTTATCTGTTATACACATTCACACCCAAAACCCCACCATTGTGTTTGATTTTTATGAGAAAAAAAGATGGACTCTATACTAATTTGGTTGTAATTGGGGGAGGAGGAGGGGGGTTGTTGCCTGGGAAAGTGAGAAGCATGCTATTAGGAGTGGAAAAGGAGAAACAGCAACAATAACAAGAACAGAAAGAGCTTGCATCTGCTCACGTCATTCAGATCTCCACTTAACTGCCTTGATGAAACTGGTAGGCAAAATGCCTCTTTTTGATAATTGTTAATATATTTTGAATCTGTTCATTGTTTTGGGGAGATTTCATCACATTAAATTAAAATTACATTTTAAATTGCAAATTACAATAACATTACAAATTATAATTACAGCTACAAAATAAATAATAATAATAATAATAATAATAATAATAATAAAAACTCTTTTTCTTTGTTCTATTAACTATTATGGAATTAATGCATAACTCATATTAAATTATCAATTATTATATGAGTGTTTAATATCAATTTAAATTATGGTTTGATTGATGTTGGTTATAATAGCTTTATTGAATGTGCTAAAAGCATGTTACCTGAAGGTAATTAGTTGGAATAGAACTTCTATGCTGTAAAATTTATAATGAAATTTCTTGACTTGAAATTTCAAAAAATTAATATATGTCCAAACTTTTGCATTTTGTACTATAATAAATATGTAAATTTTATTGAGTACAAAACCTATCAACATACTTAGTATAAACCTAATAATAGTAGAGGAATGACACTTGTCACATACAAAAAAGTGAGATACTTTCTAATAACTTTTGGACTGCAAAGGTTAATTATGTCTTTAAAAGATGTTGTGCACATGATATGACATCATTCATATGATGCGGTTGATGAAGTCACAATGCATTCTTCTAATTATGAAGCTTAGAAGTAGTTTAATATAATGCATGCTTAGTTTTTAATTGAACCATGCAACATGTATCTTGGCCTATGTACAAATGAATTTAATCTATTTGGATCCTTAGTTGCAATATATTCTTATTGGCTGGTCATACTAACAATTTATGACTTGCTTTCAAGAATGTGTATAAAGATAAAACTCATGTTCTTATATGTGGTCATACCTTATCCTTATAGTCTAAATAGGGATATGCATGTTTTTCTTGAATCGTTGATTAATAAGTTGAATTAATTATGACCAGTCGGGGCTGTGACATATGATATCTTAAGAAAATAAATTTTTTAGATGAATGTAGTATTGATGTGGACTAAAAATGATTTTACTGCGTATGAGATGGTTTTGGGTTGGAACACACAAGAAAAATTATCATGTCCATATTATATGGAAAATAATAAAGCTTTTACCTTATTATATAGTGATAAAGCTTATTTTTTCTTTTATTACCTTTGAAAGTTTTTGCCAAGTCATCATTGATAAAAAAACAACAAAAAAAACTTCTTAGAAGGTAAATATAAAATGGATGTTATACCACTGGTACTGTTGAGTGAAGAATTGTGTGATGTAGTTTCATAATATGAAGCCATTGTATTTGGTTTTTATTTTTATAAGCAAAAGCAAAAGTTTTTTTATTTTGGTGTGATCCATGATTAAGTAAAGCAGTGTATTTTTTAGGATATTCTTTATTGAAAGACTAATAGCATTCACCATAATTTGGATGTCATGTATATCAAGAAGAATATGTTTGGCAAAATTTTTAACATGGTTATTGATGTGAAAGGAAAAACTAAAGACGATATGAAAGCTAGAATGAATCTAGCTTTGTATTATGATCATCATAATATATAGTTGCTTAATGATATGTTACGTGTCGCAAAGCTAAAAACAACATTTGCATTAGACAAGGATTCACAACTTCTTATCTATGAATGACTTACAAGTATGTGATTTCCTGATGGATATGCTTTAAATATAGTTAGATTAGTGAATTTTGAGGAATGCATATTATATGAAATGAAAAGTAATGATTGTCATGTATTTATGCAAGTATTCTTTCAAATTACTTACGTGGATTTATTAAAAAAATATATATGAGATGCACTAAGTGATATTAGTAACTTTTTTGAGATAATTTGTTTAGTAAGTCAAGTTGACAATTATGTAGTTTTAAACCATTTTTCTTATATTCTCACATAGATTTAATTCATTGACTTTCTTACTAAGAAACATTACCAATTATTGTTATCCTAAAATCTAAATGCGAATGAAGCTTATTTTTTCAATTATAAGATGAATAATTATCACGTGATTTAAAACACATGTAACTATTTAATAATTAATAAAACCTAAGAAAATATTTACTTATTTTTTTACTTAGATCGATAATAGTTGTTAATTAACTTTAACTAGGTTCTCAACATAGGAGGCAATGCCGGTAGACTAATATTCCTATCTTTAGGTCTTGAAAGAAAAGTCTACTATTATAATGAGTATTTTATCAATAGATATATCTTTCATACAAAAGAGTGGGGTTTGTGTAATGGGTTCAATTACCAATAATTTTGAAGTTAATTATTATGGAAAGATACTTAAGGTTATTGTTGTTGTTATGATATCAATAGAGAAATTAAAATAGATCATCATTGTGGTATGGTCAAAGTAAATAAAAGAGGACGACTTCATAACATCAATGATGTTTTTGTATTTTTCAAGTAATGCCAATAAGTTGATTGGTTATCTATTGTGAAAACGAAACTTAAAAGTCATGTCAAAATTAAAGTTATCAAAGATGATAAGAATGAAGTATCTTATGGAGATGATGTATTCTAAATGGGTGATCTAGTTGTTTCATATCAAGTTATTGTATCTACCGAGTTAGAAAATACAAAGTTTCATGTCGATGAGAATACTTGATGTTGATGTTAATAAGTTTGTAAGTACTAATGGACATATTGACGTAGATGATGATGAAGAGAACAACCAGATTGAATTCAACAAAGAAAATGACACAAATGAAGTGGAGGATGTCGATTAAAGGGTGTTACATTGATTTAAATATATAAAAAACTACTTGGCAATACATTATATAATTTTTATATTTGTTATGGTTGTTGTAACCCATTTTTGGGTCCCCACATAAAAAATAATAAAAATAAAAAAAATTCAAAAAAAATATATTATAAAAAAAAACGCAAAACGGTGCCGTTTGGAAACGGCACCATCGTCTTCTTCCCTGCGCACGCAGAGAACAGGGGAGAAGAATTTTTCTTCTCCACTTTTCGCCGAACTTCTTTCCCGGATTTGGCGCAATAAGACGCCTACCATTCGACGCCCACTTGCCTCCTTTTTATCCATTGAACAGATAGTGCAGGGGCGGCCAACAGTGGCCGCCCCACCATTCGCCCCCCCTGTTTTCCTATAAATACAGGGGAGGGCTGCTGAAAAAAAAGAAAAAGAAAAAAAAAGAGAAGACCAAGAGAGGGGGAAGAGAAGAGAAGAGACAGAGACAGAGACAGAGACAGAGAGAACACAGAAGAAGAAGAAGAAGGAGCAGCAGAGGAGAAAACAGAAAAAATACAGAGGAGAGAGAGAGAGAAGGAAAACCACCGCCGGCCACCCCACTGTCAGCGCCGCTTCCTGTCGCCACCAGCAGCTCCGCCATCGACGACAGCCACCACAGGTCAGCCCTCAACCCCTTATCTCGTTTTTACTATTCATCTTCTTGCTTGCAGAACGTGCACTGTGCACGTTCTGCATGCAAGAATTAATTACCCGGTTACTGTGCATGTGCACAGTAACTTGGCAAATTAATTCACGGGTTACTGTGCACACAGTAACCCGGTTACTATGTGCACAGTAACCAGCCCATGCATTTGGGCCATGTTCGGCCCAGCTCATGCAGTTGGGCCTGATCCGGCCCATTTTAAAAAATATATTATTGTTTTAAAAAATATTTATGATGTTCCCATTTTTTATTTATGTTATTTTTATTAATATCGGATAGTATTTTTATGTCGTAAAAATACAAATCGGGTATTAAAATACCCGGGTTTTTTTGTCACAAACTTCCGAAAATACAAAAAAAATTTAAAAAATATTTTTGTGCATACGGCCAAGTGTCTCAAATCTAAAATATCATATCGTATTTTTCATATGTCAAAAAAACAATATTTTAGCATGCATTTTGGCTTTAATAACCAGTTTATTAAAGTCAAGAGAATATTGGCCAAAATTTCAAAAAAACAACAAAAATTTTATTTTGTTTGTCTCTTGGTATCTGGGGTATGACATTACACGTAATGCATATTCCGGATATTTAATTTCTTTTTTTTACGGACACTCGAACCTGGGGTATGACATTACATGTAATGCGTATTCCAAACAATTACAAACCACAACACAACATGATTTTAGATTTTATCAGACATTAAAACAATGCAGCCTACCTTAGGTAGGGCGTAGTTGGGGTGCTAATACCTTCCCTTTACGCAACCAGTCTCCGTACCCGATCTCTAAAGACCAGTTAAGGTTCCTAGTAACCAGAATACTAGGTGGCGACTCCCATTCCAATTTTTCACTTGTAGAGACAAGAATTCCTTGTCTCTCCCCATTTTTCCAGGAATAAATTATTTCGATTTTTCCTTGAGGGTGGACGATCGCCGCGCCGCCGCACACGTGCGACAGAATGGCGACTCCACTGGGGACCTTGTGGACTAAGCTTTGTTTTTGTTTGATTTATTGTGTTTTTTGTTGTGGTTTGCGTGTTTATTTTTAAATATGCATTTCCTTTATTTATTTCTCACGCGCTTTAATTTTGTACATATTTGTTCATGCATTGTATAGAACTGCCTCATGTATCACATGCTTTATATTTGTCAAGCACACACAAGCTTCTAAGTTAAGTGGGGAATTAACGATCTGCCTTATGACTATTGGTCGGGTTCAGATGCGTGAAACACCCAACTCATATCTGAGTGCCTGCTTGGTAATGGTGGGCATACGTGTCTTAACTGTTCTTTGCAACGCCCCCATACTGCCTTTACGAAGGACGTCACTGGGCAGATATGAGACCCTTTTGAGACCAGGTAGAAAACCTATTCATGAATAGACCCTGTCTTTAGTTTGTATGCGCTATCTTTCTTTACAGAATATGTTAAAAAAAAATCATGTCATCCCTCGAAGGGCAAGTGCATCATATAAATTACATGTTCAAACATTTAACATGCATACATGCCAGATCGAAATATAGGTCCCTAAAAAGTCTACAACACCCGACTTCGAGCAAGAAACATGGAAGATGAAGAGCGTGCTCAACGTGAAGCCTATTTGCACGAAGAGTTGGAGTCTTTGAAAATAAGTGTGGCTCACCTCACTAGCTTACTCAAGCAAACACTAAGAAATACCTCTGATGAAGGTCCTTCTAATCAACCGATCACCTTTGATCCGGCTCCTACTACAGTTCAGCCTGAGGAAAGAATGAGCGAACATGGTCAAGAACCTCAGCAAAATCCAACATTTGTGCAGTCAACGACACCTGCACCATCCCCAACAGTCGTGAAGGCATCTGCTAACGAGTCCCACAAGGCTAAGTCATCTGATAGCATTGATCAAGCTAAGATAGAGGCGCTGGAAGCCAGACTCAAAGCCATTGAAGGGATAGACTTATATGACCCGGTACGGGCAGCAGAGATGTGTTTGGTCCCAAATGTGGTTGTCCCAAAGAAATTTCGTGTTCCTGAATTCATCAAATACAGTGGAACACAATGCCCCATGACTCATCTCAGGTCCTACTGCAATAAAATGGCTGAGGTAGTACATGATGAAAAACTACTAATGCACTTTTTCCAAGACAGTTTAAGTGGGGCAACTTTGAGTTGGTACATGAGATTGGATAACACAAAAATTCGCAACTGGAAAAATCTTGTGGATGCCTTCGTCAAGCAATACAAATACAACATGGACATTGCGCCTGACAGAACCAGTTTGTCCAATATAGAGAAAAAGGATAAAGAAAGCATAAGGGAATATGCTCAAAGATGGCGAGAATTAGCTGCTCAAGTACATCCCCCACTTCTGGACAAAGAGATGGTCTCTTTATTTGTCAATACACTCAAAGCACCATATTACGAACATATGATGGGTAGTTCAGCCCAACAATTCACTGATGTTGTGATAGTGTGTGAACACATAGAGCAAGGTGTCAAGAGTGGTAGAATTGTTGCACCAACCGAGAAAAGAGGCATTGAAAGAAAAGAGGTTCACCATGTTGAAGATGGCTACATGGGCAAAACAAATACATCCCAAAATTACCATACTCCATCCCAAATTGCCAACATAAAAAAACCTGAACCCCAAAACTTTCAAGCCAAAAGCCAAATTGGAAATTTCCAAAGGGTTCAAGAACAACTACCTCCACTACCGTTACCCTTGAATGAGATGTATTAAAAGCTATTGAGCATCGGGCAAATAGCTCCAGAACCTCTGACACCTCTGCAGCCACCTTATCCTAATTGGTACAAGCCAGAACTCAATTGTGAATACCATGCCGGTATTACTGGGCATAGCATCTATACCTGCAACGCCTTCAAGAGAAAGCTTCTGCAATTAATCAAGGCTGGGTGGATAGAATTGGAAGATGCCCCCAATGTGAATACGAACCCGTTACCTAATCATGCTTGAAGCATATTAGGATGGAAAGTTTGGGGAATTGGAAAGCATCAATGGTCCAACATGATAGCTCAACTTTTGACCGTGGTGTTGTTCTGCATTGTCTTTGAGTCCTCTACGTAGAGCTTTTGAGAGGGAGGTAGCCTATGAACAAATTCGCCAAAATAGAGGAATGAAGCCTGCCTTGTTATTGCCTTTTGTTAATGCTTTTGTTAATGAGCATCTCTTGTGAAATAAGATCATGTGTTTTCTTGTGTTCACATCACACTCTTCTTTGTTGTTATTACATGTAAATAACATTTTGAGCGCAACTTTGCTCATAACATTACAACATGAAGAACCCTTTGGTGTTCCTTTCTTCCAAACCCATACATAATGTCATATGTTTTCAAGGATATTTTTTGGGACATCCACAGTGAGTACAAAAACAAAAATCATGTTGATATTTGTCCAAAACAAATGCATTTTGAAAATTCAGGTGATTCCTTAAATAGGTACACATATACCTAGAAAACTTGAAAGAAAAAAAAGACAACAAAGATAAACAACACTATGAGGTGACTCAAAAAGCTGAGTTTTATTTGACTGAATAAATCATTTGGCATACGCACATGAAAGCAAGACCTATCGATCCTCACTGCAGTGCATTTGAGATGAAGAAAGGCCATCTTTGATAAACCTTTCACAAGGCTAAAATATATCCTTTGCAGTCCCATTTTGAGCCTAGTAATGTTTTTTTGGAAATAACCTTGACTAGGATCACACCCCACACTGGGGGGCAAAATAAAAGAGTTTGTTGTTTTCCAGACAAAGCAGTGAAGATGGGTGCTGAAATTGATCATGTAATGTTTCTTCTTTCATTATCATCCAAATGAAACAGTGAAGATAAATACTGTGATTGGTTAAAATATTTGAGCTTCTCATAAAAACCAACGAATATGATTGTGCTCAACGAAACAAAAACGAAGAAAACAAAGAGAACAGCCCACGCCCGACACTGGGGGGGCATGAAGACTATTTTGAAAAAAACAAATTCAAAAGACAAAAGGTCAGGAAACAAGCACAAGTGATCCCTGGTCGTGAAATCCCTTAAACACCTTTTGAGCCTGCAACATATCCTTTTCTTCGTAACTAATAGCCAAAGCCTACATTACATACCTGATAAAGCCCTTTCTGATCAAAGGCAAGCAATCTAGATTGGTAGGTAGTGCTTTCATGTGCAAGTCAAATCATTATTTATGCAAATAAAATAAATGCTTTGACTCATTTCGGTTCTCAATAACCCTCAAATTGAAATTTAAACCTTTTGTGACCAACCAGATGTCACCTTTATCTTTAAACAAAAGCAAAAAGCTTTCATCACTTCAAGAAACCTGTCTATAGGAATCACTTGAATTTTTGAGAACAAGTTTATTTTGAACCAATATCAAAAAACATTTTTATGATTGGAATAACTTGGAAGTTCCAAAAATTTTGCATGAAAACATTTCATTGTACAAAAAACCCAAACTTACTTTCACATATCCTCACCTCAAACTAAACCCAAGTGAACACTTGGGGGGCATGATCAAGCTGGGGGGCAATCAAAAACACATGGTAGGGCTAACTCCATGATTCCTGTTCTAAGGAAAATGTCGGGCAAAATTGGTAACTCTTGAGATAGAGGGTGAAGGACAAAGATGTATGATGACATCAAACCCTTCCCAGAGGTCAAGATCACAATGTGTAACCCGAGTAAGCAAACGTGGAAAAGCCATCGAAGTTTACTACCAACACTACAACTTTTGAGAGAAAAGAAAGACACCATGAAGAAATGGGGGCCTATATTTCTCAGGTAAGTATACATGCATATCACTCATAATGCATTTGCTTTTCAACATTGACAATCATTGTTTCAACATCAACTTTTAGGTAGTGCGTTTTCCAACCCTACCTCCTTTTGAGTGCGCCTTTGAGCCCTCACCTCTATTTTTGAGTGCGCCTTTGAGCCCTCATCCCTTTGGTAGTGCGTTTTCTAACCCTACCTCATTTTGAGTGCGCCTTTGAGCCCTCACCTCCATTTTGAGTGCGCCTTTGAGCCCTCATCCCTTTGGTAGTGCGTTTTCTAACCCTACCTCCTTTTGAGTGCGCCTTTGAGCCCTCACCTCCATTTTGAGTGCGCCTTTGAGCCCTCATCCCTTTGGTAGTGCGTTTTCTAACCCTACCTCCGTTTGAGTGTGCCTTTGAGCCCTCACCTCCGTTTGAGTGCGCCTTTGAGCCCTCACCTCCATTTTGAGTGCGCCTTTGAGCCCTCACCTCCTTTTGAGTGCGCCTTTGAGCCCTCATCCCTTAGGTAGTGCGTTTTCTAACCCTACCTCCATTTTGAGTGCGCCTTTGAGCCCTCACCCTTTGGGTAGTGCGTTTTCTAACCCTACCTCCATTTGAGTGCGCCTTTGAGCCCTCACCACCTTTTGAGTGCGCCTTTGAGCCCTCATCCCTTAGGTAGTGCGTTTTCTAACCCTACCTCCATTTTGAGTGCGCCTTTGAGCCCTCAACTCCATCTTGAGTGCGCCTTTGAGCCCTCAACTCATCAACTCCTCTTGAGTGCGCCTTTGAGCCCTCACCTCTATTTTGAGTGCGTCTTTGAGCCCTCATCCCTTAGGTGGTGCGTTTTCTAACCCTACCTCCATTTTGAGTGCGCCTTTAAGCCCTCAACTCCATCTTGAGTGCGTCTTTGAGCCCTCACCTCATTTTGAGTGCGCCTTTGAGCCCTCATCCCTTGGGTAGTGCGTTTTCTAACCCTACCTCCCTTTGAGTGCGCCTTTGAGCCCTCACCTCCTTTTGAGTGCGCCTTTGAGCCCTCAATTCCTTTGGTTGCGTTTTTCTCACCCTACCTCTTTTCGAGTGTGCCTTTAAGCCCTCGCCATCCAATTCTTCATATTTTTTCCATCTGGGTAGGTCACCCATTACAATGAGACCACTCTTTACCTTAAGCATGTGTTGGGCAGCTCGCCCATGAAAATATACCATTTTTCTTCAAAAAACAAGGGGTTCGAACACACAGGATTTTGGTTCTGGTTAGAGGGGATTGCCGAAAGGAATCTCAGTCTATCCCAACCACACACAGGTTTTTTGGTTCTGGTTAGAGGGGATTGCCAAGAGGAATCTCAGTCTATCCCAACCACACACAGGATTTTGGTTCTGGTTAGAGGGGATTGCCGAAAGGGATCTCAGTCTATCCCAACCACACATAGTTTTTTGGTTCTGGTTAGAGGGGATTGCCGACAGGAATCTCAGTCTATCCCAACCACACACAGGATTTTGGTTCTGGTTAGAGGGATTGCCGAAAGGAATCTCAGTCTATCCCATCCACACAGGATTTTGGTTCTGGTTAGAGGGGATTGCCGAAAGCAATCTCAGTCTATCCCAACCACACACAGGATTTTGGTTCTGGTTAGAGGGGATTGCCGAAAGGAATCTCAGTCTATCCCAACCACACACAAGATTTTGGTTCTGGTTAGAGGGGATTGCCGAAAGCAATCTCAGTCTATCCCAACCACACACAGGATTTGGTTCTGGTTAGAGGGGATTGCCGAAAGGAATCTCAGTCTATCCCAACCACACAGGATTTTGGTTCTGGTTAGAGGGGATTGCCGAAAGGAATCTCAGTCTATCCCAACCACACAGGATTTTGGTTCTGGTTAGAGGGATTGCCGAAAGGAATCTCAGTCTATCCAACCACACAAGATTTTGTTTCTGGTTAGAGGGGATTGGCGAAAGGAATCTCAGTCTATCCTAACCACACACACATAGTATTGAAGTTTTCGGGTTAAAGGGGATTGGCGAAAGGAATCTCAGTTTAGCCCAAACCACACACAGGACTTTGGGTCCGGTTGAAGTTTAGGTCAATCAAATTTTGAGACGACAAGTTTCGAAAGACCAATGTTATTTTATCTTTACAAACACTTACTATGCACAAAGTTTTGCTTCGTAAGCATTGTAAAGAGGGGGGCAACTGTTGTAACCCATTTTTGGGTCCCCACATAAAAAAATAATAAAAATAAAAAAATTCAAAAAAAATATATTATAAAAAAAAAACGCAAAACGGTGCCGTTTGGAAACGGCACCATCGTCTTTCTTCCCTGCGCACGCAGAGAACAGGGGGAGAAGAATTTTTCTTCTCCACTTTTCGCCGAACTTCTTTCCCCGGATTTGGCGCAATAAGACGCCTACCATTCGACGCCCACTTGCCTCCTTTTTATCCATTGAACAGATAGTGCAGGGCGGCCAACAGTGGCCGCCCCACATTCGCCCCCCCTGTTTTCCTATAAATACAGGGGAGGGCTGCTGAAAAAAAGAAAAAGAAAAAAAAGAGAAGACCAAGAGAGGGGGAAGAGAAGAGAAGAGACAAGAGACAGAGACAGAGACAGAGAGAACACAGAAGAAGAAGAAGAAGGAGCAGCAGAGGAGAAAACAGAAAAAATACAGAGGAGAGAGAGAGAGAAGGAAAACCACCGCCGGCCACCCCACTGTCAGCGCCGCTTCCTGTCGCCACCAGCAGCTCCGCCATCGACGACAGCCACCACAGGTCAGCCCTCAACCCCTTATCTCGTTTTTACTATTCATCTTCTTGCTTGCAGAACGTGCACTGTGCACGTTCTGCATGCAAGAATTAATTACCCGGTTACTGTGCATGTGCACAGTAACTTGGCAAATTAATTCACGGGTTACTGTGCACACAGTAACCCGGTTACTATGTGCACAGTAACCAGCCCATGCATTTGGGCCATGTTCGGCCCAGCTCATGCAGTTGGGCCTGATCGGCCATTTTAAAAAAATATATTATTGTTTTTAAAAAATATTTATGATGTTCCATTTTTTATTTATGTTATTTTTATTAATATCGGATAGTATTTTTATGTCGTAAAAATACAAATCGGGTATTAAAATACCCGGGTTTTTTTGTCACAAACTTCCGAAAATACAAAAAAAATTTAAAAAATATTTTTGTGCATACGGCCAAAGTGTCTCAAATCTAAAATATCATATCGTATTTTTCATATGTCAAAAAAACAATATTTTAGCATGCATTTTGGCTTTAATAACCAGTTTATTAAAGTCAAGAGAATATTGGCCAAATTTCAAAAAAAACAACAAAATTTTATTTTGTTTGTCTCTTGGTATCTGGGGTATGACATTACACGTAATGCATATTCCGGATATTTAATTTCTTTTTTTTACGGACACTCGAACCTGGGGTATGACATTACATGTAATGCGTATTCCAAAACAATTACAAACCACAACACAACATGATTTTAGATTTTATCAGACATTAAAACAATGCAGCCTACCTTAGGTAGGGCGTAGTTGGGGTGCTAATACCTTCCCTTTACGCAACCAGTCTCCGTACCCGATCTCTAAAGACCAGTTAAGGTTCCTAGTAACCAGAATACTAGGTGGCGACTCCCATTCCAATTTTTCAACTTGTAGAGACAAGAATTCCTTGTCTCTCCCCATTTTTCCAGGAATAAATTATTTCGATTTTTCCTTGAGGGTGGACGATCGCCGCGCCGCCGCACACGTGCGACAGAATGGCGACTCCACTGGGGACCTTGTGGACTAAGCTTTGTTTTTTGTTTGATTTATTGTGTTTTTTGTTGTGGTTTGCGTGTTTATTTTTAAATATGCATTTCCTTTATTTATTTTCTCACGCGCTTTAATTTTGTACATATTTGTTCATGCATTGTATAGAACTGCCTCATGTATCACATGCTTTATATTTGTCAAGCACACACAAGCTTCTAAGTTAAGTGGGGAATTAACGATCTGCCTTATGACTATTGGTCGGGTTCAGATGCGTGAAACACCCAACTCATATCTGAGTGCCTGCTTGGTAATGGTGGGCATACGTGTCTTAACTGTTCTTTGCAACGCCCCCATACTGCCTTTACGAAGGACGTCACTGGGCAGATATGAGACCCTTTTGAGACCAGGTAGAAAACCTATTCATGAATAGACCCTGTCTTTAGTTTGTATGCGCTATCTTTCTTTACAGAATATGTTAAAAAAAAATCATGTCATCCCTCGAAGGGCAAGTGCATCATATAAATTACATGTTCAAACATTTAACATGCATACATGCCAGATCGAAATATAGGTCCCTAAAAAGTCTACAACACCCGACTTCGAGCAAGAAACATGGAAGATGAAGAGCGTGCTCAACGTGAAGCCTATTTGCACGAAGAGTTGGAGTCTTTGAAAATAAGTGTGGCTCACCTCACTAGCTTACTCAAGCAAACACTAAGAAATACCTCTGATGAAGGTCCTTCTAATCAACCGATCACCTTTGATCCGGCTCCTACTACAGTTCAGCCTGAGGAAAGAATGAGCGAACATGGTCAAGAACCTCAGCAAAATCCAACATTTGTGCAGTCAACGACACCTGCACCATCCCCAACAGTCGTGAAGGCATCTGCTAACGAGTCCCACAAGGCTAAGTCATCTGATAGCATTGATCAAGCTAAGATAGAGGCGCTGGAAGCCAGACTCAAAGCCATTGAAGGGATAGACTTATATGACCCGGTACGGGCAGCAGAGATGTGTTTGGTCCCAAATGTGGTTGTCCCAAAGAAATTTCGTGTTCCTGAATTCATCAAATACAGTGGAACACAATGCCCCATGACTCATCTCAGGTCCTACTGCAATAAAATGGCTGAGGTAGTACATGATGAAAAAACTACTAATGCACTTTTTCCAAGACAGTTTAAGTGGGGCAACTTTGAGTTGGTACATGAGATTGGATAACACAAAAATTCGCAACTGGAAAAATCTTGTGGATGCCTTCGTCAAGCAATACAAATACAACATGGAACATTGCGCCTGACAGAACCAGTTTGTCCAATATAGAGAAAAAGGATAAAGAAAGCATAAGGGAATATGCTCAAAGATGGCGAGAATTAGCTGCTCAAGTACATCCCCCACTTCTGGACAAAGAGATGGTCTCTTTATTTGTCAATACACTCAAAGCACCATATTACGAACATATGATGGGTAGTTCAGCCCAACAATTCACTGATGTTGTGATAGTGTGTGAACACATAGAGCAAGGTGTCAAGAGTGGTAGAATTGTTGCACCAACCGAGAAAAGAGGCATTGAAAGAAAAGAGGTTCACCATGTTGAAGATGGCTACATGGCAAAACAAATACATCCCAAAATTACCATACTCCATCCCAAATTGCCAACATAAAAAAAACCTGAACCCAAAACTTTCAAGCCAAAAGCCAAATTGGAAATTTCCAAAGGGTTCAAGAACAACTACCTCCACTACCGTTACCCTTGAATGAGATGTATTAAAAGCTATTGAGCATCGGGCAAATAGCTCCAGAACCTCTGACACCTCTGCAGCCACCTTATCCTAATTGGTACAAGCCAGAACTCAATTGTGAATACCATGCCGGTATTACTGGGCATAGCATCTATACCTGCAACGCCTTCAAGAGAAAGCTTCTGCAATTAATCAAGGCTGGGTGGATAGAATTGGAAGATGCCCCCAATGTGAATACGAACCCGTTACCTAATCATGCTTGAAGCATATTAGGATGGAAAGTTTGGGGAATTGGAAAGCATCAATGGTCCAACATGATAGCTCAAACTTTTGACCGTGGTGTTGTTCTGCATTGTCTTTGAGTCCTCTACGTAGAGCTTTTTGAGAGGGAGGTAGCCTATGAACAAATTCGCCAAAAATAGAGGAATGAAGCCTGCCTTGTTATTGCCTTTTGTTAATGCTTTTGTTAATGAGCATCTCTTGTGAAATAAGATCATGTGTTTTCTTGTGTTCACATCACACTCTTCTTTGTTGTTATTACATGTAAATAACATTTTGAGCGCAACTTTGCTCATAACATTACAACATGAAGAACCCTTTGGTGTTCCTTTCTTCCAAACCCATACATAATGTCATATGTTTCAAGGATATTTTTTTGGGACATCCACAGTGAGTACAAAAACAAAAATCATGTTGATATTTGTCCAAAAACAAATGCATTTTGAAAATTCAGGTGATTCCTTAAAATAGGTACAACATATACCTAGAAAACTTGAAAGAAAAAAAAAGACAACAAAGATAAACAACACTATGAGGTGACTCAAAAAGCTGAGTTTTATTTGACTGAATAAATCATTTGGCATACGCACATGAAAGCAAGACCTATCGATCCTCAACTGCAGTGCATTTGAGATGAAAGAAAGGCCATCTTTGATAAACCTTTCACAAGGCTAAAATATATCCTTTGCAGTCCCATTTTGAGCCTAGTAATGTTTTTTTTGGAAATAACCTTGACTAGGATCACACCCCACACTGGGGGGCAAAAATAAAAGAGTTTGTTGTTTTTCCAGACAAAGCAGTGAAGATGGGTGCTGAAATTGATCATGTAATGTTTCTTCTTTCATTATCATCCAAATGAAACAGTGAAGATAAATACTGTGATTGGTTAAAAATATTTGAGCTTTCTCATAAAAACCAACGAATATGATTGTGCTCAACGAAACAAAAACGAAGAAAACAAAGAGAACAGCCCACGCCCGACACTGGGGGGGCATGAAGACTATTTTGAAAAAAACAAATTCAAAAGACAAAAGGTCAGGAAACAAGCACAAGTGATCCTGGTCGTGAAATCCCTTAAACACCTTTTTGAGCCTGCAACATATCCTTTTCTTCGTAACTAATAGCCAAAGCCTACATTACATACCTGATAAAGCCCTTTCTGATCAAAGGCAAGCAATCTAGATTGGTAGGTAAGTGCTTTCATGTGCAAGTCAAATCATTATTTATGCAAATAAAATAAATGCTTTGACTCATTTCGGTTCTCAATAACCCTCAAATTGAAATTTAAACCTTTTGTGACCAACCAGATGTCACCTTTATCTTTAAAACAAAAGCAAAAAGCTTTCATCACTTCAAGAAACCTGTCTATAGGAATCACTTGAATTTTTTGAGAACAAGTTTATTTTGAACCAATATCAAAAAAACATTTTTATGATTGGAATAACTTGGAAGTTTCCAAAAATTTTGCATGAAAACATTTCATTGTACAAAAAACCCAAACTTACTTTCACATATCCTCACCTCAAACTAAACCCAAGTGAACACTTGGGGGGCATGATCAAGCTGGGGGGCAATCAAAAACACATGGTAGGGCTAACTCCATGATTCCTGTTCTAAGGAAAATGTCGGGCAAAATTGGTAACTCTTGAGATAGAGGGTGAAGGACAAAGATGTATGATGACATCAAACCCTTCCCAGAGGTCAAGATCACAATGTGTAACCCGAGTAAGCAAACGTGGAAAAGCCATCGAAGTTTACTACCAACACTACAACTTTTGAGAGAAAAGAAAGACACCATGAAGAAATGGGGGCCTATATTTCTCAGGTAAGTATACATGCATATCACTCATAATGCATTTGCTTTTCAACATTGACAATCATTGTTTCAACATCAACTTTTAGGTAGTGCGTTTTCCAACCCTACCTCCTTTTGAGTGCGCCTTTGAGCCCTCACCTCTATTTTTGAGTGCGCCTTTGAGCCCTCATCCCTTTGGTAGTGCGTTTTCTAACCCTACCTCATTTTGAGTGCGCCTTTGAGCCCTCACCTCCATTTTGAGTGCGCCTTTGAGCCCTCATCCCTTTGGTAGTGCGTTTTCTAACCCTACCTCCTTTTGAGTGCGCCTTTGAGCCCTCACCTCCATTTTGAGTGCGCCTTTGAGCCCTCATCCCTTTGGTAGTGCGTTTTTCTAAACCCTACCTCCGTTTGAGTGTGCCTTTGAGCCCTCACCTCCGTTTGAGTGCGCCTTTGAGCCCTCACCTCCATTTTGAGTGCGCCTTTGAGCCCTCACCTCCTTTTGAGTGCGCCTTTGAGCCCTCATCCCTTAGGTAGTGCGTTTTCTAACCCTACCTCCATTTTGAGTGCGCCTTTGAGCCCTCACCCTTTGGGTAGTGCGTTTTCTAACCCTACCTCCATTTGAGTGCGCCTTTGAGCCTCACCACCTTTTGAGTGCGCCTTTGAGCCCTCATCCCTTAGGTAGTGCGTTTTCTAACCCTACCTCCATTTTGAGTGCGCCTTTGAGCCCTCAACTCCATCTTGAGTGCGCCTTTGAGCCCTCAACTCATCAACTCCTCTTGAGTGCGCCTTTGAGCCCTCACCTCTATTTTGAGTGCGTCTTTGAGCCCTCATCCCTTAGGTGGTGCGTTTTCTAACCCTACCTCCATTTTGAGTGCGCCTTTAAGCCCTCAACTCCATCTTGAGTGCGTCTTTGAGCCCTCACCTCATTTTGAGTGCGCCTTTGAGCCCTCATCCCTTGGGTAGTGCGTTTTCTAACCCTACCTCCCTTTGAGTGCGCCTTTGAGCCCTCACCTCCTTTTGAGTGCGCCTTTGAGCCCTCAATTCCTTTGGTTGCGTTTTTCTCACCCTACCTCTTTTCGAGTGTGCCTTTAAGCCCTCGCCATCCAATTCTTCATATTTTTTCCATCTGGGTAGGTCACCCATTACAATGAGACCACTCTTTACCTTAAGCATGTGTTGGGCAGCTCGCCCATGAAAATATACCATTTTTCTTCAAAAAACAAGGGGTTCGAACACACAGGATTTTGGTTCTGGTTAGAGGGGATTGCCGAAAGGAATCTCAGTCTATCCCAACCACACACAGGTTTTTTGGTTCTGGTTAGAGGGGATTGCCAAGAGGAATCTCAGTCTATCCCAACCACACACAGGATTTTGGTTCTGGTTAGAGGGGATTGCCGAAAGGGATCTCAGTCTATCCCAACCACACATAGTTTTTTTGGTTCTGGTTAGAGGGGATTGCCGACAGGAATCTCAGTCTATCCCAACCACACACAGGATTTTGGTTCTGGTTAGAGGGGATTGCCGAAAGGAATCTCAGTCTATCCCATCCACACAGGATTTTGGTTCTGGTTAGAGGGGATTGCCGAAAGCAATCTCAGTCTATCCCAACCACACACAGGATTTTGGTTCTGGTTAGAGGGGATTGCCGAAAGGAATCTCAGTCTATCCCAACCACACACAAGATTTT
Source organism: Populus alba (assembly GCF_005239225.2). Taxonomy (NCBI): domain Eukaryota; kingdom Viridiplantae; phylum Streptophyta; class Magnoliopsida; order Malpighiales; family Salicaceae; genus Populus; species Populus alba. The sequence goes on along the minus strand of NC_133284.1, from coordinate 43,054,746 downwards.
GGTTCTGGTTAGAGGGGATTGCCGAAAGCAATCTCAGTCTATCCCAACCACACACAGGATTTTGGTTCTGGTTAGAGGGGATTGCCGAAAGGAATCTCAGTCTATCCCAACCACACAGGATTTTGGTTCTGGTTAGAGGGGATTGCCGAAAGGAATCTCAGTCTATCCCAACCACACAGGATTTTGGTTCTGGTTAGAGGGGATTGCCGAAAGGAATCTCAGTCTATCCCAACCACACAAGATTTTGTTTCTGGTTAGAGGGGATTGGCGAAAGGAATCTCAGTCTATCCTAACCACACACACATAGTATTGAAGTTTCGGGTTAAAGGGGATTGGCGAAAGGAATCTCAGTTTAGCCCAACCACACACAGGACTTTGGGTCCGGTTGAAGTTTAGGTCAATCAAATTTTGAGACGACAAGTTTCGAAAGACCAATGTTATTTTATCTTTACAACACTTACTATGCACAAAGTTTTGCTTCGTAAGCATTGTAAAGAGGGGGGCAACTGTTGTAACCCATTTTTGGGTCCCCACATAAAAAATAATAAAAATAAAAAAATTCAAAAAAAATATATTATAAAAAAAAACGCAAAACGGTGCCGTTTGGAAACGGCACCATCGTCTTCTTCCCTGCGCACGCAGAGAACAGGGGAGAAGAATTTTTCTTCTCCACTTTTCGCCGAACTTCTTTCCCGGATTTGGCGCAATAAGACGCCTACCATTCGACGCCCACTTGCCTCCTTTTTATCCATTGAACAGATAGTGCAGGGGCGGCCAACAGTGGCCGCCCCACCATTCGCCCCCCCTGTTTTCCTATAAATACAGGGGAGGGCTGCTGAAAAAAAGAAAAAGAAAAAAAAAGAGAAGACCAAGAGAGGGGGAAGAGAAGAGAAGAGACAGAGACAGAGACAGAGACAGAGAGAACACAGAAGAAGAAGAAGAAGGAGCAGCAGAGGAGAAAACAGAAAAAATACAGAGGAGAGAGAGAGAGAAGGAAAACCACCGCCGGCCACCCCACTGTCAGCGCCGCTTCCTGTCGCCACCAGCAGCTCCGCCATCGACGACAGCCACCACAGGTCAGCCCTCAACCCCTTATCTCGTTTTTACTATTCATCTTCTTGCTTGCAGAACGTGCACTGTGCACGTTCTGCATGCAAGAATTAATTACCCGGTTACTGTGCATGTGCACAGTAACTTGGCAAATTAATTCACGGGTTACTGTGCACACAGTAACCCGGTTACTATGTGCACAGTAACCAGCCCATGCATTTGGGCCATGTTCGGCCCAGCTCATGCAGTTGGGCCTGATCCGGCCCATTTTAAAAAATATATTATTGTTTTAAAAAATATTTATGATGTTCCCATTTTTTATTTATGTTATTTTTATTAAATATCGGATAGTATTTTTTATGTCGTAAAAATACAAATCGGGTATTAAAATACCCGGGTTTTTTTTGTCACAAACTTCCGAAAATACAAAAAAAATTTAAAAAATATTTTTGTGCATACGGCCAAGTGTCTCAAATCTAAAATATCATATCGTATTTTTCATATGTCAAAAAAACAATATTTTAGCATGCATTTTGGCTTTAATAACCAGTTTATTAAAGTCAAGAGAATATTGGCCAAAATTTCAAAAAAACAACAAAAATTTTATTTTGTTTGTCTCTTGGTATCTGGGGTATGACATTACACGTAATGCATATTCCGGATATTTAATTTCTTTTTTTTACGGACACTCGAACCTGGGGTATGACATTACATGTAATGCGTATTCCAAACAATTACAAACCACAACACAACATGATTTTAGATTTTATCAGACATTAAAACAATGCAGCCTACCTTAGGTAGGGCGTAGTTGGGGTGCTAATACCTTCCCTTTACGCAACCAGTCTCCGTACCCGATCTCTAAAGACCAGTTAAGGTTCCTAGTAACCAGAATACTAGGTGGCGACTCCCATTCCAATTTTTCACTTGTAGAGACAAGAATTCCTTGTCTCTCCCCATTTTTCCAGGAATAAATTATTTCGATTTTTCCTTGAGGGTGGACGATCGCCGCGCCGCCGCACACGTGCGACAATGGTTATGGATTTAATGTTAGTAATTGTTGGCTTTAAAATGTTTGGTGTTACTGAAGTTGTGTATTTATGTTAGATGGAGGATCATATCAAGCCAAAATTAAAAAAACTAAAAAAATGATGGAATCCCTAATGGGATTGCAATTTTGTCAAAAAAATCCAATAGGTTTCAGAAATGGTAATGGAATCATTAATTGACGTGCAATTGCATCGAAAACTTCTAGCAGGTTTAGAAATTATGATGGAATAACCAAAAAAATAAATGCATCAGCAACAGTGATAGAATTACATATGAAATTAAAAGATATTAAAAAAATAATTAATTACTTATCGATGATTTTGTCTGCTAATATGATCAAAAGATTAATGTCTTATCTCAAGTGCAGGAGTGTCGAAGTAATAAATAACTAAGCTAGACCGAGGTTGAACCATAGGGAGGTGAACTATATAAAATTATAAACATCAAATGAAAAGGAGTTGAAGAGAACTTTTGAGATGTGATATTGATGTGAGTATTAATCAAAGATAAAAGCAATTATCAAAGTTAAAGGATCCACTAATAGTATTAGAAATAAGTATAGTATAAACTCTTTTTATTAATCAACTGGAAAGCACATACAAAGGAGGTTCCAATCGAATGATTTATCTTGAATAGTTCATTATAAAATTTTTAACATGATTATATTAATTATTTTATTTTAGTAACACCATACTTTTAAATTTTGTAAGAAATTCATGATGTTAACTTATGTTAACAACAAATCAAGTTCCTTTTATAGCACAAGTATCGGTTATACCATAAAAAGTGTCAAGTATTTGTTGTACTAAGGTTTGTACAACACAAATCTAGATTAATCATTTAACAAACAAGGTATTAAGAATTAGTAAGATAAAAAGATAAGACATGTAAATAACAAACTTTCTTAGATATAAACATTGAAGTCCATGTTGAGTTCATATTATACATATTCTAACACCATTAGTGAAACCTTTTTACCTTGTCATAATTAACTTACTTAAACATTGTGAAGAAAAGAAACATAAATAAACTAGATAAGAATAATAATGAGCTCATTTGGACTTCTAGAACTTGAGATATGGGCTGAACACTGAACAATGTCTGGGCCGCAGGACATATTCCGACTTCTCTTTTGTTGCGACAATTTAAACTTAAAAATGATCATTTTGAATCTTAGACTCTCATGAAAGTTTTAGGCCTATGTTGTAGCTTTCTATCCATATAAACCAGACCTAAATCCATGTTCTATAGCTCCAATTATGATCCAATAACCGAATGATGTTCTAGTTTAAATTGAACCAGCATCTCTTTTTTAAGCTTAACCCTCTCCTTGTCTTTTCACTTTCAATAGTTAAACACATCAATCAATCCTTTAAATTGTGAGATATGTGACACGACCAAAAGATTGATGTTTTCTCCCAAGTGTAAGAGTGTTAAAGTAATAAATAACCCGGCAAGACTAGGGTCGAACCACATGAAGGTTAATTGTATAAATTATAGACAACAATAATACAACAACAACAATAATAGTAGTAATAATAATAAAAAAGAAGAAGAAGTTAAAGAGAACTTTGAGATAGAAGATTAATGTAAGGATTAAACAATGATAAAAACAAATGTCAAGGTTAGAGGATTCACTAATGGTATTTCAAACAAGTATAGTATAAACTTATTATTCAACAGGAAACCACACACAAAGGAGGTTTCAATTGAATGATTTGTCATTAATAGCTCATTATAAATTGTTAACATGATCATATTAATTATCTTATTTAAGTAACACAAAACTTTTAAATATTGTTAGGAATTCATGATGCTAACAACAAATCAAGTTCCTTTCATAGCACATATGTAGGTAAAATACCATACGGTTGGGTTATGAGAGTGCCAAGCATTTGTTGTACCAAGTGTTATACAACATAAATCTAGATTAACCATTTAACAAGCAAGGTATTAAGAATTAGTAAGATAAAAAGATAAGACATGTTAATATTAAACATTAAGATCCATGTTGAGTTTACACTATACTTATTCTTACACCATTAGTGTAACCTTTTTACCTTGACATAATAAACTTAGCTAAACATAATGAAGAAGAGAAACATAAATAAACAAAATAAGATACAAGTTAAAAAGTAAAAGAAAAGAAATGAAAAGAATAAACAAGATATTAATGAAAGCAAAACTTAAGAATTACAAAAATTATAAAGAGAAAGAGTAAGAGCAAGTTCTTGATCTCAACAATCAAGCTCTTAAATGCATGGCAAATGCCTCTTTTATAGGCCAAAATTTCAAACTATTGATTTGATAACTAATTTTTGAGTAGGTGGCCAAGTCTTGACTTAGTGAAAATCATTATCTTCTTGTCTGAACAAAACATCATTACTAACATCAGAACTGGAACCACCTGTACTCATGAAAGTTATAGGAAATTGTCTTATCTTTCCAGGAAAAAAAATTGAGGTCATTTGGACTTCTAAAACTCGAGATATGGGCTGAACACTAAACAGTATCTAGGCTACAGAACAGATTTGGACTTCTCCATTGTTATTATAATTTGAACTTGAAAATGGCCTTTTTAAATCTTGGACTCCACATTAAAGTTGTAGGCCTATATCTTACCTTTCCATCCATATAAAGAAAATCTGAGATTTACATATCTATGACCCAATTACCGAACAGTATTTTCAGTTTGGACTACACCAACATCTCTTTTTTAAGTTTGACCCTCTCTTTGTCCTTTCAATTTCAGTACTTAAACTCATCAATCAATCCTTTCATTTATATGATAGGTCTATATTTAAGATTAACATTTATCATTAAAGGTATCTTATATTATTAGATATGTTATCATAAAACATGTTTTAGTTAAGGAGTTATTAATACTTCAAGTGCAAAATGATGATATAAAACCTTGAAAAAAATGCACTTTTAAGTAGTAATCAATATGCATGTATTTAAACTGAACATTTACTATAAATTAAAGATATCTTATGTTATCAGATTTGTTATTATAATACATGCTTAAGTTATATAATTTAATGATACTTTAAGTGCCATATAATAATATAAAATCTTGATAAAAATACACTTTTAAGTACTAATCATCTGCATATGATGACGTGTTAAGTCACCAATGGAGTCGCTAATGAAATTTTCATCAATGATTTTAGGTTATAACTCGATCCCCTTTTCTTTCTTTTTCATCTCATTTGCAAAACAAAAACAAACTTTCAAACCATTGCCTCTCTCTTGTCCCTCTCATTCTCTATCTTTGCCCTTTTCTTTATTTTTCATCAGTCTTCCCTTTTTTTCTCACTATAAAAAACCAAACCTATTTCTGGTTTTCTCTCTCTCTCTCATCATCCTCAGCCACCCACTGCAGCCCAACCCCTCTAACTCTTAATCTCTTAAGGGCCAGTCTTTTCTAGAGTGCTTGTAGTTTCCAAGATATCATCATCATCATGTGTGTATGATTTTAATTTTATGTTGTTCAATACATTATTTGTAATTGTTGTTGTATTTTCAATATATTTTAAAATTTATTATTATAATTATTGTTGTTGTTGGCAATTGTGTTGTGCATCACATTAAAATTACATAAATATTTAAATAAAGTAGCAACCCACAATCATATGTTAAAGTGTGTGTGTGAAAATAAAGGTTTAAAAATACTTGTTAAATGAGTATATGAGCAGAATCAAGTGATAACAATGCGAGAGTTTGAAAACCTAAATATTTTAAGAAGTATTGTGATAGACCTTGATAAGAATATTTACTATGAGTCAATAAAATTCATCCTTACTTTGCCATCCTAAGAACAGTTTTGTCAAATGGTTTTATTAAAAACAAAAGCAGTTAGTTGGTTAGTTTTTAATTTTAATGTCAACTACTATCTTCTCCTCCCAACTAAAACGAGACATTGTCCTTAATGTCTTAAGGTAAAAAGATAGAGTATAGAAATCATCACCTGAAGCAGAGAACACTGACATTCCTGAAACACACTTAAACAAATATAAGAGATAACAAAACATAAAAATATTATACTATTAATAAAACCAAAAGACATAAATTTTTACAAACTAAAACTTAAATCGTAGTTGTGATTGTGACTCATATCTTCCCTTGGTTTTACATTCAAGAACGGCTTAAACACCCTCTATGGGTCGAGGATAGGCTTCCCATCCAGTTTTCTTAAAAACTAGCAAACATGGTCTTTTATAGTTAGATTACCAAGACTAAGTTAATCATGTTCTTTATGAAAATATGACCATAAATCATGAATTGCACGATGTACATCTCAACTAGGATGCATCTCAAGAGTTAATAGAAGATTATCTAAAGACTCTTTACTCAAGCCATCCATAATGAATTGTATTTTATCTTCACGGTTTATAGATACCATTCCCAAAGAACGACATTGTGCATTACAAGTCCATCTAACACATCGATGACAAACTTTCAGTCATTTTGCATGATGTTTCTTTGCAAAAGTGCTCTTACCTGTCCCAGGCATGTATGAAATAAAAGAATTAGAAGACTCACCTAATAATCAGACCTTTTCTTTATTCATCTAGTGAATATCTTCAGAAATTCCATGATTCATTAACAACCTCAATCTTGTACACCTAGCTCAGTAAATTTTTCTAATCGTATTTTGAGGCAAAACGGGAAAATACTTTTTCAATTTTGCAAGAGTAGTATCCATTTTTTAGATGAGAAGTGAAAAAGAGATGCAAAGAGAAGGAATAAGAAATTGAACAAATATATACATAAATATTAGTTATCATAGGAAACTGAAAGAATCGACTTAAGAGTCATAGAGTATTGTTATTCGCCATTTGAGTGGGGTGAAAGAGACCAATAAACCAAGAGTCACACCAAAAAGAAACACAAAAACAATGTGAGAAAAACAAAATAATTAACCTTTATCTACAGGATCATTCAACCAATGGATTCATTGTCATTAGGAAAATTATCAAAAAGTAAGCTTTCAAAATGACGTCCATTTACGTTAAAAACATTGTCATTCTTTGGATTCTCAATATCAAATGACCTATAAAGATACACATGTTTCACAATAAATGGACCGCTCCATCTTGATATGAGCTTTCCAAGAAATAAATGGAGTCAAGAATTATAAAGTAAAACTTTTTGAGCAGTATCAACTTTTTGACAATTTTCACAAGTTTTGCAGAATGCACATGTCCTTGAACATGGTGGGCCAATAAAATCTATTTTGTAAGATTTTTGCAGTTGTCTTTTTTTACGAGAAATGACTCCTACATGCCTTAGAATAACAAAGTTTAATGACACTACTTGCCTTATTGTCCGCAATGCATCTTTGAAATATTTGATCTTGATAATATTTGAATAAGTAGGGGTCATCCCAATAAAAGTTCTTCACTTCGATCAAAAACTTTCTTTTGTCTTGGATACTCCAATGAGCTGACAAATCTCCTAAAGCAAGAAAATTGATATTTTTAGCAATCCAAGGCATTTAACTAAGAGAAAGTAAGGATTTTTCAGGAAAGTAATAATCAATTGGTGTGATGTCAAATGTCGAATCTATTGTCAATATTGACAAATGATCTGTATCAACATTTTCGATGCCTTTCTTGTCCTCAATTTCTTCCTGAGAATAAATTATTTGCAATTCTTCAGATTCATCAAACTCAGTTTTACTAAAGGTAGATTCAAATTGATCATAAACTAATTCTTTAATAAAATCTACTTCTTGTAAATCATTATTATTGTCGCACCCGGCATCGTGACAACCTTAAAATTTTTCATAGAAAGAAAAGGATTTCTGGCATCCTATTCTTTGCTGGGGAATTGTCTTGTTTTAAGAAGTCACCACCTAGTGTTATGGTTACTAGGAACCCTAACCGGTCAACAAAGATTCTATGGTTTGGGACTGGTTATGTAAAATGGAAGATATTATCACCCCTTAAACGTCCTGTTTGCGGCAGACTGCTTTGCTGGTTTTGCCTTAAATTGCTAAACGTTTATTAGTTTATGCTATGATAGTTTGCTTATAATATTCCTAACTCTGGTGCCAATGAATATTCAATTACGGGTACTTCCAACTCTAGCGTTGGGTAAAAAAAAAAAACGCATGATATTCTTGACTCTAGTGTCAATGAATAAACCCATGAAATAAATTTAAATTGATGGATGTGTATATTCTTTTATTTAAAAAAAAATGATGGTTTAATCGTAATATTCCCGACTCTAGCGTCAATGAATATTCGATCTCGAATACTTTCAACTCTGGCGTTAATAAAAATTCCACTACGAATAATTCCAACTCTAGCGTTGGTAAAAATTCATAGCTAAAAAAAAAATCAGTATATTTTCTTTTTTTCTTATTCTTGATCTTGATATCAATGAATAAATTGATAAAATACATTTTTTCTAAGACATGCAAAATTTTTATTTCTACACTTTCTATTTATTTATTTATTTTTGGGTTAAAATTATTTTGTATTTGGATCAAAGATATCTAAAAATAGAATCCGACTTGAAAATGCCAAGATTTTCCTGGTATATTGTATTGCTATAAGAGAACGTGCTATTCACATGCATATTCCTCTCATGCATGGTTAAATCTGGAAATGTGCTTTTTTAAAGGAGCCAAAAAAAAGAAAAATAAAAAGAAAAAGAAAAAGAAAAACTAAAAACAACAAAAACAAATCACCGGTTATATGTCAAAAAAAAAACCTTGGCAGAAGCTCCAGGAATCTGTTTCAGATCTTCACGAGTTTGACCGCGGCTACTGTTTTCCTCACACTGAATGGGATTGAGTTTCTCTGTTTTACTTGGAACTGAGTCCTCCTCGCCAGAACCTCTAAATAAACAGCTCTCTAGCATTTTATCTTCTTCCAATGATTTGTTGTCGGGTCAACCACTGCTTGTGGAGTTGGAATATCTATTTGTTGAACTGTGTAGTTGCTGCTCGTGCTCCAGCAATGACTAGTCTGCTGATTTTTTTCTTTCTTCCTTCTTCGTTCTTGTGATTCTGCGAATGGTTGCCTTTTTTCTTCTTCTTCATCTTGTTTTTTATTCGTCTCCTCCCAGTTCCTCCATTTTTCTATCTGTGGCCTTCTTTGGCTTCTATAAAGGCAGAGAATGGCCTTTCTTCACTTGTTTGTACCTCATCATCGTGAGGCACGAACGCATTTGTTTCTTTGAGAAGAAACAGGGGCAGAAAATTTGCTCTCCTCTATCTTGTTCGTTTCCCTGTCCTTTTCCTGTTCTCTTCCCCGTTTTCTTCTTCTTTTTTTTTCCTTCTCTCTCAGTTCCTTCCCCGAGTTTCCCCCCAGTTTTTCTTCCTCTAGTCCCCCCTGGCTTTTTCGTGTCCCTCCTCCCCCAGCGTTTTTTCCTTCTCTGGTTTTTATAGCCAGAGAATGTCATGTGGTAGCCTCCAGATAATGAGGCGACCGTGCATGGATTTTAATGTAGGAGTAAAGTCATTCATTTTCAAGAAGATGAACAGTGTTGATGTTAATGGCCATTTGCGTTTTGGTCCTTGACATTTTGAATTTTGGCATTCAAGTCCTTGGGTAAATTGTAATTGAACCCCTACATCTCAGCGCCATTTACACATTGGTTCTTGAACTTTAATCTGTTGCAATTATGCCCCCAATTAACCCTAAACTTTGATATTTTTTCAATTAAGTTTGTGATTTCATTAATTAAATTAATTCCAAGTTCAATTAAGTCTAAAAACTTATCAATTCTCCAATTAAGCCCTTGATTTGATTAATTAAATTAATTCCAAGCTCAATTAAGTCTCAAAACTTATCAATTTTCCAATTAAACCCTTGATTTGATTAACTAAACTAGTCAAGAGTTGAATTAAATCTCTAAACTTCCAATCATGCTGTCCTTAATCGAAATTTTAATTTAATTTATTTTTTATTTTTTTTTTCATCATCATTTTTTCATTTTTTTTTTATCTCAGTAAATAAAATAATAGTAATAATAATAATAAAATAAAAAGGGTAAAAAATTAGGTTATGACAATTATCTCCAGGTTGCTTGCTAATGTTGAAAATATTCATCTCCAATGTCATGTTTCCAAATGATAGCTTCATTAGTCAATTTCTACAATTAATCAATGCATTAGAAGTTGCAAGAAACAGACACCCAAAAATAACAGGAAATGAATTATATGCTTTAACAGGCTGTGTATCCAAGACAATAAAATCCACTTGATAAATGAATTTATCGACTTGTACTAACACATCTTCAACTATTCCTCTAGGCACTTTTACAGATCTATCAACAAGTAAAAGAGTTACAAAAGTTGGTTTTAACTCATCTAGATTGAGACTTTGAAAAACTAAATATGAAAGTAAATTCACACTAGCTTTAAGATCAAGTAAAGCTCTTTTAATTTTATGTTATCCAATAAAGAAAAATATTGTAGGACAACCAGGGTCTTTATATTTCAAAGCATTATTGTTATGAAGAATAACAATTACTTGTTCGGCTAAAAAGGCTTTCTTTTTCACATTCAATTTTCTCTTCACAGTGCACAAATGTTTCAAAAATTTAGCATGGAAAGGAACTTGTTTAATAGCATCCAACAAAGGTATATTGATCCTTACCTATTTGAAAGTTTCAAAGATTTAAGAGTTGTGATTGACTTTCCTTTGTTTGGTCATGGCATGAGGAAATGAAAGTGCTGGCGAAGAGTCAGTTTTTTCTTTACAATGTTCAAATTCAACCCCTTCCTTACCCTCAGAGATTGAGTCATCATCTTTCTCATAAGGTTCAAGAATAAGTTTTTCAATAACCTTACCACTACAAAGAGTAATGACTGATATGACTTGATCCATGTATTGGCTTCCAGAGGTACTTGCATTTGCATTGTATTGCTCATTGGGATTTTGTTGTGGTTGAGATGGAAACTTACCTTTCTCTTGACAATTGAGAGCAGATGTGAGATGGAAACTTACCTTTCTCTTGACAATTGAGAGTAGATGTGAACTTTGCAAGAGTATCTTTAAAGTTTGTCATGCTTTGAGCAAGTTGAGTGTTGATTGCCTCTTGCTTTTCAATGAATGCATGTAATGTTTACTTAAGATTTGTTCTAGGAGGTGGAGCATAAGGAGGTGCATATCCATGAGAATTTTGGAAATTATGATGTGCTTGAAATGGTGCTTGTGAAGTTTATGCATTATTATTTTCACTCTTCCAATTAATATTTGGGTGGTTTCTCCAACTAAGGTTGTATGTTTATGAGTATGGGTTATGATTGAGCATTTAGAAACTGTTTAAAGCAAGGGCTTGTTCATGGAGACATTCCTTAAAAGAAGACAAAGTTGGACAGTCATTGGTTAAATGTTCATTGGTTTCACAGATTTGACACAATATCTTGAACAAATTTTAATTGACCACTATTTTTCAGTTCTAGTGTCTCTACTTTTTTAACTAAAGATGCAAACTTGGCTTGGAGATTATGATCTTCCCTAAGGTTGTACATTCCTCCACTAGATGTATGAGGTTGGGTTTTACTTTGTGCCTTATAAGTGCCTGTAGTGTTCCAATTTTACGTATTTTTAGCTAGCAAGTCTAAATACTCCATTGCTTTATTAGGGTCTTTATCTTCAAAAGTTTCATTGCACATCAATTTAACCATTTGCTTATCTTTAGGTGTTAACCCTTCATAAAAATGTGAAACCAATTTTCATGTTTCAAAACCATGATGAAGGCAAGTATTAAGCAAGTCTCAATACCTATCCCAACATTAGTAAAATGTTTCTTCTGGTTTTTGAGTGAAAGTGATGATTTATCTTTTGAAAATGTTTGTTCCGTGAGATAGAAAAAACTTCTTTAAAAATTATTGTTGCATTTCATCCCAAGGACGAATAGATCTTAGTCTCAAATTTTATAGCCATGTTTTAGCTTTATCTTTTAATGAAAAAGGAAAAAGCTTTAATGTAATGGTGTTCATGCTACAATTTGAGTCATTATAGGTGTTACAGACCTCTTCAAATTCCCTTAAATGCAAGTTTGGATTTTTTAAATCCAAGCCATGAAAAAAGATAAAAGTTGAATAATACCTGGCTTAAAATCAAAATGAGATGCATCAGGAGGGAAAACTATGCATGAGGATGCACTTGTTCTTATGGGATTCATGTGGTCTCTAAGTGTTCTAACACAGTTATTCTTATTATTCTCATTATGAAGCGACTGGCTATCTTCTTCGGCCATATTTTTCTGAAAATAATGAGGATACCCTACAAAGTCTATCACTTAGTGTATGTGACCAAACTCTCATGCATGTGTAGGAAGAGAACAAAAGGAAAAAAAGAAAAAAGAAAAAAAAGAAATAAAACAAAACAAAAGAAACAAAAGTTAGATAAAATGAAAAGTGAAAAGATAAAATAAAATAAAAATTATAATTTATACAAGAATTTACCTCCTTGGAAACGGCGCCAAAAACTTGACACGATCAAAAGATTGATGTCTTATCCTAAGTGTAGGAGTGTCGAAGTAATAAATAACCCGGTAAGACCGGGGTCGAAGCACATGGAGGTTAACTATATAAATTATAAATAATAATAATAATAATTTAAAGAGGACTTTGAGATGTAAGATTAATGTGAGGATTCAACAATGATAAAAAAAAATGTCAAGGTTAGAGAATCCACTAATAGTATTAGAAATAAGTACATTATAAACTCTTTTGATTAATCAATTGGAAACCACACACAAAAGAGGTTCCAATTGGATGATTTAACATAATATCTCATTATAAATTTTTAACATGATCATATTAATTATCTTATTTAAGTAACACCAAACTTTTAAATATTGTCAAGAATTTATGATGCTAATTTATGTTAACAACAAATCAGGTTCCTTCCATAGCACAGGTTTAGGTTATACTATACGGTTGGCCATGAAAGTGGCAAGCATTTGTTATACCAAGTGTTATACAATATAAATCTAGATTAACCATTTAACAACCAAGGTACTAAGAATTAGTAAGATAAAAAAATAAGACATGTTAATAACAAACTTTCTTGGATATAAACATTGAAAGTCCATGTTGAGTTTATATTATACCTATTGTAACACCATTAGTGAAACCTTTTCACCTTGACATAATAAACTTAGCTAAACACTATGAAGAAGAGAAACATAAATAAACAAGAGGAGAACATAATTATATAAGTATAGTAAATAAAATGAAAAGCATAAACAAGAGATTAAGAAAAATATAACATGAAATAAAACTTAAACATTACAAAATATAAAGAAATAAATAAAGAGCATGATCTTGATCTAAACAATCAAGATGCCTAAATGCATGGCAAATGCCTCCTTTTATATGCAAAAATTTAGAACTATTGATTTGGTGACTAATTGTTGAGTGGGTGGCCACATCTTGACTTGGTGACAATACTTATTTTTTTTTGTCTGAACAAAACGTCATTGATAATATCAGCTTTTGAACAGACTTAACTCATAAAAGTTCTACAAAATTGTCTCAGCTTTCCTAGAAAAAAAAAAAATTAAGGTCATTTGGACTTCTAGAACTTGATATATAGTCTGAACACTGAACAATGTCTGGGCTGTAGGAGGGATTCATACTTCTCTATTGTTGCTACAATTTGAACTTGAAAACAACCTTTTTAAATCTTGGACTCCCATGAAAGTTTTAGGCCTATATCTTAGCTTTCCATCCATATAAAACATACCTAAATCCAAGTTCTACAGCTCCAAATATGACCCAATGACCGACCAATGTTCCAGTTTGGACTGAACCAACATCTCTTTTCCAAGTTTGGCCCTCTCTTTGTCTTTTAAATTTCAGTAGTTAAACTCATCAATCAATCCTTTGATTTATGTGATAGGCCTGCGTGTAAAATGAACATTTACCATAAATTAAAGGTATCTTATAGTATCAGACTTGTTATTATAAAACATGCTTTCGTTAAGGAGTTATTGATACTTTAAGTGCAAAATAATTGGCTCAAGTGCATGTAAAACACCCTACTCTACTACTCTTATCTATTCAAAAGTGCAATCCTTTTGGAAATTTGCTTCATACAGTGACTTTCACTAGCACACCAATTTGGTTCATAAACATATAGGGTTATATGTTAGACTCTAAGTTAAGTGTATTAAATAGATTATACATTCTTTTTTAGTTGTTTTTTAGTATATATCATTTTGTATTAAGATAATACTGACACGACCAAAAGATTGATGTCTTCTTCCAAGTGTAAGAGTGTCGAAGTAATAAATAACCCGGCAAGACCGAGGTCAAACCATAGGGAGGTTAACTATAATAATAATAATAATAATAATAATAATAATGTTAAAGAGGACTTTAAGATGTAAGATTAATATGAGGACTCAACAATGATAAAAAGAATTGTCAAGGTTAGAGGATTCACTAATAGTATTAGAAATAAGTATAGTATAAACTCTTTTTATTAATCAACTGGAAACTACACACAAAGGAGGTTCCAATAGGATGATTTATCCTTAATAGTTCATTAGAAATTGTTAACATGATCGTATTAATTATCTTATTTTAGTAACACCATACTTTTAAATATTTCTAGGAATTCATGATGTTAACAACAAATCAAGTTCCTTTCATAGCACAGGTGTAGGTTATACCATACGGTTGGCTATGAAAGTGCCAAGCATTTGTTGTACCAAGTGTTATACAACACAAATCTAGATTAACCATTTAACAAGCAAGGTATTAAGAATTAATAAGATAAAAAAATAAGAAATGTTAAAAACAAACTTTATTGGATATAAACATTGAAGTCTATGTTGAGTTTACATTATACTTATTCTAACACCATTAGTGAAACCTTTTCACCTTGACATAATAAACTTAGCTAAACATAATGAAAAAGAGAAACATAAATAAACAATAGAAGAACATAAGTATAGTATTGGAAATGAAAAGCATAAATAAGAGATTAAGAAAAATATAACATGAAATAAAACTTAAACATTACAAAAATATAAAGAAAGAAATAAAGAGCATGATCTTGATCTAAACAATCAAGATGCCTAAATGCACGGCAAATGCCTCCTTTTATAGGCTAAAATTTGAAACTATTGATTTGATGACTAATTGTTAAGTGGGTGACCAACTCTTGACTTGGTGAAAATCCTTATCTTTTTATCTGAACAAAACGTCATTGATAACATCAGAATTGGAACCATATGTACGCATGAAAGTTCTAGGAAATTGTCTTATCTTTCCAGGAAAAAAAAAATTTAAGGTCATTTAGACTTCTAGAACTCGAGATATGGGTTGAACACTGAACAGTGTCTGGGCTGCAGGATAGATTTGGACTTCTCCGTTGTTGCTATAATTTGGACTTGAAAATAGTATTTTAAAATCTTAAACTCCCATGAAAGTTGTAGGCCTATGTCTTACCTTTCCATCCATATAAAGCAGACTTAAATCTGAACTCTATAGCTCCAGATATGACCAAATTACCAAACAGTATTCCATTTTGGATTGCACCTACATCTCTTTTCTAAGTTTGGCCCTCTCTTTGTCCTTTCTATTTCTGTATTTAAACTCATCAATCAAGCCTTTTATTTATGTGATAGGCCTACATTTAAGATGAACATTTACCATAAATTAAAGGTATCTTATATTATTAGATATGTTATTATAAAACATGATTTATTTAAGAAGTTAAAAATACTTCAAGTGCAAAATGATGATATAAAACCTTGATAAAAATGCACTTTTAAGTACTAATTAAATACTGATATTCTAATTGTGGAGCATTAGTAGGATTAATTTTGGTATTTGTCTCTATGTTATTTTCACTTTTGAGTCAAGTGAGTGAATAATTTTTTATATGCTAGAGTATTAGTATAAATACTTGAATTATTACTATAGAATTGATCGTACTACTTGGTAATTCTTATGTTGTTATTTATTCCTTATTTATGATTAAGCATGATCACATATTAAAAGTGAATCTTTAATATGAACCGTTATGTAATTCTAAATTGATAGCTCCTTATTTGATTAATGTCATGACTTGAGCCTTGATATATGAATTTATCTATGTGATTATGATATGAATCTATGGTATGCCAGTCAAAATACCCATGCTAACAAGGTAGTGTTAGTTTTTGTGCACATCGTATATGAACCCTAGTTGGTCGGGGAAGTCATCAACTTGTGGCAATTGATTATCCCATAGTATAGAGCATCATGCTCATTGCATTTTGATATTTTTTTTTTTTGAGAAAACTTAAAGCCATATTTGTATATATATTCTTTATTGTTGTATAACCTCATGAATTAATAAAAAATTATCAATTAAAAAAAACAAAAAAAAATGTTTCATTATGAATTACATAGCAACTGTAATATTTAACCACTCAAATGGATACATCCATCTGTACTGGACCGGTCCTCCAACTTTTACCTTAAATGGTAAATGTACGGGAAGATGCTCTATGTAGTCAAAAAAATGATGGAGGGAATATCATCTCAAGTTTGCATAATGTCTCGACGATAATCATTTCAAGCCTTTCAATGTGATCAACATTCACTTGCTGGAGCATATATCTCTGAAGAAATGACTGATCTTCGTTGGTGCATCCCATATCCTTTTTGGCAACAAATCATGAAAAGCTAATGTGATGAGTGTTTGCATAAACATATAGTAGTCATGATTCTTCATTCCATATAATCTGCATTCCTCCGTATTAACCAACCTTGATATGTTCGAGGCATGTCCATCGAGGAAACGCAGACTTTTAAGCCATTTGTAAACTAGTAGTTATATGTTTTTATCTAACATGAAGCTTGATCTTGGTTTTGCGACCCGTGACCCATCACAAACCAACTCTATATTTTTACGATTATAAAACAACGCTACATCCAATCTAGCCTTGATGTTGTTCTTTGTCTTCCCCTTCACATCCATGACGGTGTTGAAAATGTTCTCAAACACATTCTTTTCAATATGCATGACGTCAAGGTTATGGCGGAGAAGATTGGTCTTCCAATAAGAAAGCTCCCAAAATATACTTCGCTTCACCTAATTATGGGTCAAATCAAAACCAGAAAACTTATGCTTACCTTATTAGAGACAAAAACACAATGTCACCATACTCTAACACAACATCAAGCAATTCTTCATTGGAAAGACGTGGGGGTGCAACACCCTTTTCAACTCTACCAGCAAAGAAATCCTTTCTATTCTTTCTGTACCTGTGATTCAGTGGCAAGAAATGATGGTGACAGTAAAAAAAAGAAGCTTTACCCCTATTTGTTAGCGTGAATGCCTTGTTGTTCTCCATATAATATGGACATGCTAGCTTTCCATGCGTGCTCCAACCAGAAACCATTCCATAAGCTGGAAAATCATTGATAGTCCATATCAAAGCCACTCTCATAACAAAATTCTGTTTCCTCGAGATGTCATAAGTCAAAGCTTCAAAGAACCACAACTACGTCAACTCATCAATCAATGGACAAAGACAAACATCTATATTCCGCCCTCGACTGCTCGGACCTTGTATGACCATAGATAAAAACATGAACTCCAGCCTCATACACATCTCCGGTGGCAAGTTATAAACCGTTAATATAATCGGCCAATAAGAATAAAGAGCAGCAAATGATCCAAATGGGTTGAATCCGTCTGTACACAACCCAAGATTCATGTTCCTTGATTCAGCTAAAAAGTGAGGATGCATACTGTTAAAGTGTTTCCAGGCTTCGCCGTTAGAAGGATGCACCATCACTCCATCAACCACATGATGTGATTGGTGGCATGTCATGTGCCCAACAGTTCTTAGTCACATGAATAACTTTTGCAGTATAGGTGTGATTGGGAAATATCTAAGTTTTTTATATGCCACGAGAGTCTTCCTTCAGCTAGTTCTAGGTTTGTAACGGGAATGCCCATATGTCATGCACTCGGTCAACTTAGCATTTTCAAGGTAGTATAACATGCAAAAGTTAGGGCACATGTCAATTTTTTGGTATCCTAAACCGAGGGGTTTCATCATGGACTTGGCAGCATAGAAGTTCTCTTTCAACCTGTTCTCTTCAGGTAAAATGCTTCTTGCCCATTCAATAATCTTGTCATAACCAGCCTTACTCAATGGTTCATGAGTGAACACTTGTGATACAGCCGATAATTTACTGTGGTTCGTGCAGCCATCCCATAATGGTTCGTCAGAATCTTTTAATAGACCAAAAAACCTAGCTGTATTTGCATTAGATTCTTCTTTTATGATTGGACATTCATTGACATTACCTTCACTCATTCTCATTCCATCCATAACCATGTTCCTGTAAGGATTCCTGTTGTCATTTCCAACTTCATGCATGTTGCTAACACTAGAAGTTGACCCAACCACTCTGTCTACCATACTCTCATTAGGAACAAATAGTTCCCCGTGTGCATACCAACACAGGTAATTGTCCATGAACCCTTTGGTTAGAAGATGCATTGTTACAACATCTTGATGCAAAAACTTTTTATTTTTACACTTTCTGCATGGACACCTAATGCTGCCATTAATAAAATTTCTTGGGATAGATGTTGCGAAATTAATAAAACCCT
The DNA here is from genome assembly GCF_005239225.2 of Populus alba. NCBI lineage: Eukaryota > Viridiplantae > Streptophyta > Magnoliopsida > Malpighiales > Salicaceae > Populus > Populus alba. Next base: position 43,036,048 of record NC_133284.1, on the reverse strand, counting down.
AATCCCTGTTACAATAATCCATCCTCCGCAATCCTTGGGGTGAGTCCCGATACATCCATGAATGATCATCCATGACTTATGTCAAAAAATTATGACGACAACATTATTAATTAACTATGTTACATAAATAAACATAACAAAAATATTGGTTTGCCCCGTCATTATCCAACTAAAAAAAAGCTTAATTTAAATATTCATTATCAATTATCAACTATCAACATCCATATAAATTTATACATATATAAATTTACAGAAATCACAACTTCGTAATAGAATTGATAAAAAATAAAACGGACCCATTAAACAAGCTATTATTTATTTCATCACAACACATCTAATTCGGTTTAATTCAAACAAAGTTTCAACAATTTACAAACAAATATAATATGATAAATTCTAAAAAAAACTATAACAACTATAAAATTATACATTCATACTACAAGTTTTTTTGACAAATAACAATCAAACAAGTACTTATGTTAACAAAAAAAAAAATACTAAAAACAATTCAAATTTAAACGTTAAAATAAAAAAGAATATATTTACTTACAAAAAATGATAAAGTCCACAAGAACGAATATTATTGTTGTGACCACGTAAAAAGTATAAGAAACTTGAGTGCTTGTGTTCAAAAGAGGGGGAGAGTTGGGATGGGTGGTTGGCTACAGTTTGGGAGGGGAGAGGTGGGATGGGGAAGAAGAAGGAGAAATAAAGAAAGAGAGTGTCGATAGAGTGGGTATATATTGGCTTTTATCGATGGAATCACTGACGGACACATTCCATCGATGATTTCGTTGGTGAATTTGCCATATCACTGTATGGAGATCCCGATTTGAATCCATCGGTCATTTCGTCCGTAAAATCATTTAAAAAAAATCCATGTCACCACAACGTTGCAACTTTCCAAAAAACTATATAATCCGTTGGTGATATGGTCGGTATATATTGATGGAAATAGTCCATCAGAATATGCCGACCGTATCATCGACGATATTTTTTGTCAGTAAATACCGATAGAAGTAGAGATGAAATTTTTTTTATCGGTAATTGTTTCATCGATAATTCTGTTAGTTTTCACCGATTTTCTGGTAGTGCTTACTGAGTTGTTGGATTCACTCTCTCATTACTTATTTTTTAAAGGCTTATAACTTGCTAGCAAGTTACTTTTGTTAGGCTTCAGAACCTGCTTTTTTAGTTATAATTAGTACTTTTCCGTTATATCTAATTAATGCTCTAAAATTATGATATTTGTACTAACTCTTATATTGATATAATCAATTTATATTATGAAATTATTTATGTTATCATGTTGCGTAGAACTTTGTTTTTTTTATATAGATGAAAAAGCTTGTATGCAAGTTTGGATTTACATAGGTATAAAAACCTAGATGGGGACCTTGTTTATGTGTCGATCATGCATTCAAAAATCAGGTCGTGACATTAACCATTTTTGTGAGTTATCATATTATGAAACAATGTTTCCTTCCAAATATTTTATTTTAATGGACATGACTTTCATAAGCCATTACTACCATAAACCAATATAAGTATTCATTCAAAAAACATGTTTATTTAAATGCAAAACTTGTTACTTGTTATTATTTCTTTTTAGAATGTTGTTCAATGAATAATCACAACTGTGAAATTTCATAAATTAACAGAAATCTCATGCCAAAAACATTGTGCAATCCACTATGCACCAAGATATAATGCATCGTGGATTGCAACAATTCTACTTTTCCTTCTAATTTGGTCATTCGATTTTTTTTAAAAAAAATTATCATTTGACATTATTTTGGCATAGAATTTGGATTTGTTATTTGTTTTAATTTTTTTATCTACTAAGTTATTGTGGTGTTAAAAAAATCATTCTAACATCGATTTGGTTCTTAGTTTTGAAAAAACAAATGTTTTATTGTTTGCAAAAAAGAGAGAGTTCAGGGACTAATCTAAAAAGAAAAAGGATGCAAGGTTTCTATTTTTTGGTTATTGTTTAAACAATTAACCTTTTTTTTTCTTTTAGTGTTCTTCTATTTTGTTCACTTGTTTTTTTTTTTTTGCGTGTATGTCTTTTAACATTGCGGTTAATTAGGATTTGATTTAATAATTTTTATTTTTTTTGTATGAGGTTTTTAGGGTGTCAAAATAACATCCAGACAGGTCAATACTCAATTTTATACATAAAAAATTTAGTTTTAATGCTTGTAAAAAAATATATCTGGGGGCCAATTCTACCATAAGGTAAGAAAAAAAGGGCATTTTTTTTACTGTTGAAAACACGCCTTCTTGCCTAAATATATATGCCAAAAAGATTTTTAATCCTTTTAGTTTAACAAGTTAATATTTTGGTTTCAAATATTTTGTTACATTCTAGATTTTAGGTTTGAGAAAAAAGAGAGAATTATTGAAAAACAACGAGAGGGAGTTGTTAGTTGGCCATATTCTAATTAAGAAAAAATTTATTCATTCTTGATGATGTTAGCCAGTTTTATTTCATGAGTTGAGAATTTAGTCTATTTGAAAAGACGATTCTTGTAATGTTTCTCCAAAAGTGACCTTCTTAAAATGTGATATTCTTTAACATAAGGCATCGATTCACTGCGATGCACATTAAGAGCCACAGCTTTATTAAACTTTGAATTACATAACATTAAACAAAACTAACATTTCTAGCACAACATCCATTTTTCAAACCTTATCGAGAAAACTCCTTGCAATCTTGCCATTTCAGCCACAGTTGTGTTAATTACAAAGGTATTGGTTGGTGCAATCTACATTTATATAAATACAAATACATATTAAATCACACTAACATAGTTCTAATTTTATTTTAACATGATTACCTTATTTATGAACTTATATAAAAATTTAAATAAATTTTACTACATAAAGTTAGGCTAGCGAAAAACAGTTTTGTTGAATTTTGTATAGATTATGTGCATGTCTTGTAAGAGATTTGACCTCAAGCAATAAATAACTTCATTCATGTAGTTTGGTCCAAGGCTTCAAGCTTTACTTAAAATGGATGAATATAAAAGTATTGGTCGGTCCAATCTACATTTATATAAATACATATACATATTAAATCACACTAACATAGTTCTAATTTTATTTTAACACGATTGTCTTATTTATGAACTTATATAAAAATTTAAATACATTTTACTACTATAAAGTTGGGCTAGCGAAAAGAGCTTTGTTGTAATTTGTATAGATTACGTGCATGTCTAGTAAGAGATTTGACCTCAAGCAATAAATAACTTCATTCATGTAATTTGGTCCCAGGCTTCAAGCTTTACTTAACATGGATTAATACAAAAGTATTGGTGGGTACAATCTATATTTATATAAATACATATAAATATGTAAGAGCTTAAATAGTTCTAATTTCTTAACAAAATTCTCTTATTTATTAACTTATGTAAGAGCTTAAATAGTTCTAATTTCTTAACAAAATTCTCTTATTTATTAACTTATGTAAGAGCTTAAATAGTTCTAATTTCTTAACAAAATTCTCTTATTTATTAACTTATGTAAGAGCTTAAATACTTTTTACTACTATAAAGTTAGCCTGGTGATTAAAAGTTTTGCCGTACTATAGTGCATGTCTAAGTAATAGAACTGACCTCAAATCTATATATAGATTATGTGCATGTCTAATAATAGAACTGACCTCAAATAATAAGTAACTTTATTCAAGTAATTTGGTCCAATTATACAAGTTGTAGACATGAGGATTAACGAACCCCAAAAGTTAGATAGGAACTAGTGGGGGTGGCTCGTACTACACCATATATTAATGTATTTTGACATAAAAATATAAACAAGTATTAATATTCAAGAGTGTTAAATTTATCTGCAAAGCTAGACCCAAAAACCTTAGGTCTAGTTGTAGCGTATGATTCAAGAGTAATATTTATATTATTAATTGTAATACCAATAGTAATATTTATAATACAAATTAATAATAATAATAATAACAATAATAATAAACTTGTTTGATTCAAGTTTTTATAGTTTTTTTATCCCTTAAAATCAAATGTATGGTTTTTCTTCGATAATAATAATATTTTTTTAAAAAATTATTAAAAATAATGATAATGATAACAATAATAATAACAATATAAATAATACTAATGATTATAAACTTGGGTCTGGCGCCTTAGCCAAACCCAAGTTTTTAGGGTCTGGTTTTTTTGAATAATAATAAAACTAATAATATTTATAATAATAATAATATTAAATTTATTTGACTCAAGTTCTTATAGTTTTTAAATCCCTTCAAATCAAATTTATGGTTTTTTATTAGTAATAATATTATTTTCAAATTCAATAATAATAAAAATAATAACAATATTAAGAATAAGAATAACACTAATAATCATAATAACAATAAGAATAACAACAATGACAACAACAATAACAACAACAATAATTTTTAATTTTACCTTTCAAATCAAATCTATGATTTTTTTTCAATAGTAATAATTATTTTTTCAAATTTATTTATAATTATATTAATAATAATGATACTAATAATATTTATAATATTAATAATAATATATGCCTGACCCAAGTTCTTATAGTTTTTAAATTTTACCGTTCAAATCAAATATATGGTTGTTTTTCAAAATTAATAATATTTTTTCAAATTTATTAATTATTATATTAGCAATATTAATTATAATAAAAAATAATAATATTTATAATACAAATAATAATATTTGTAATATTAATAATAATATTAAACTTGTATCACCCAAGTTTAAATGAGTCTCTTTACAACACCAAGCCCAAAAGCCTTGGGTCTGGCTGCAACACCAGACTGAAGAGCATTGAATGTGGATATGACTATAAGGTCGTGTCATAAAAGTATGATAACTAAATAGAAAAATATTTAATACTAAAAAATAAAATTAAAAAAAAATTAATTGAAAAGAAAAAAACAAAGCAAAGAACTATTCCAATGAATAGTGCTTTGCGAGGAGGGGTATAGTAAACTCCCCTTATTAAATTATGATAATCTAATAAAAAGTAAACAAAACAAATCATAAATTTAATTCTTAATCAAATAGATATTAAAATATTAAATTAGAAGAAAAAACAAATTAAGAAAAAGAAAACAAAATATGAATCAACTGGTTAGCCTATCAAACTTGAGTTCCATGTCATGAGAATATGATAACTAAATAAAAAAAATAATAATATTAACTAACTAAATTAAAAAAAAATTAAAAGAAAAAAATAAAGAAAAAAGCAAAAGCAAACCTATAACTAATTATATTTTTTCAAATCTATTAATTATTATATTAGCAATATTCATTATAATAAAAATAATAATATTTATAATACAAAAAAATATTTTTTTTAATATTAATAATAATATTAAACTTGAATAACCTAAGTTTAAGTGGATGTGGCTACAATACTAGACCCAAGAGCCTTGGATATGAGCCTGGTTGCAAGTTTATGTCATGAAAATATCATAACTAAATAGAAAAAAAATTTAATAGTAAAGAATGAAATTCAAAAAAAAAAGAAAAAAAAACAGAGATTAAGCCCTTGTTTGTTTGCTGAAAAGTAGTTTCTTTTTGGAAAATGGTTTCTTTGAAAAATAGATTTATGAAAAGTGAATTATTTTTTTATGTTTGGTAGTATTATGAAAAATAAGTTGGAAAATATTTTTCAATGTTTGGCTATGTTATGGAAAATGAGTTGGAAAATAAATTGTTGATATTTTTTAAGTTTATTAAAATAATAAGGAACAAATCTTTCAAATTAAAAAAGTTGAATGGGAATAAAATAGAAAAACAATCTAATTTTATAAATTATCTCAAATAAAATAAATAACAATAAAAAGAATATGTACCAAATCTGATAGATAAAAAAAATTTCAATTAATAAAATAATAAGAGAAAAGTAAATAACAATCATAAAAATGAGAACCAAAGTTGATATAAAAATTAAATTCTAAGAGATGAAATTGAAAACAAAAGTTTCAAAACAAAATATATAGCAATCAAAAGTTTGAGGATCAAATTTGATATAATCAACAAATAACATAACAATTCTAAATTTTTCATATTTTTTGAAAAGTGTTTTCCACCCAAAATAAATGGAAAACACTGTTCTAAAAACCAAGCCAAATTTTTCTTTGACTAGAAAGTGTTTTCCGTTAACCAACTTTTCTAATGAAAAACAAATACAAGAAAGTTTGGAAAGTGATTTTCAAAAACCTATTTTCCATGAAACAAACGAGGCCTAAATGGAAAGGAAAAAAACGAAGAAAAAAAAACAAAGCAAAGCACTATTCCAATGAATAGTGCTTTGTGAGGAGAGGTACAATAAAATCCCCCTATGATATCACGATTATCTAATGTAAAGTAAACAAAATAATTCATGAAATTTAATTTTCAATCAAATCGATATTAAAAGATAAAATTAGATGAAAAAACTAATTAAGATAAAAAATCTGAATCAACTGGGTTAACCCGTCAAACCCAAAATCCGTGTCATGAGAGTATGATAACTAAATAATTTTTTTTTAATATTAACGAACTAAATCAAACAAAAACAAAGATTAATTAAAAAAAAAAAAAAACAATGAAAATGCAAAAATAGAATCCTATAACCAATAATATTTTTCAAGTTTATAAATTATTATATAGCAGTATTCATTGTAATAATAATAATAATAATAATAATATATAATAATAATAATAATAATAATAATAATATTTATAATATTAAACTTACATTACCCAAGTTTGAGCGGGTCTGGCTACAACGCCATGCCCAAGAGCCTTGGGTGGCTGCAATACCACACCGAAAAGACTTGGATATAGGTTTAGCTGCAAGGTCGTATCATGAAAGTGTAATAATTAAATAGAAAAAAATTTAATATTAAAGAATAAAAATTAAAAAAAATAACTAAAAAAAAAAAAACAAAGCACAACACTATTTCAATGAATAGTACTTTGCGATGAGGGTACAGTCAAATCCCCTCATGAGATCACGATTATCTAATGAAAAGTAAACAAAACAATTCATGAAGTTTAATTCTCAATCAAATCGATATTGAAAGATAAAATTGGATGAAAAAAACTATTTAAGAAAAAAAAAATTGAATCAACGCGGTTAATCTACCAAATCATGTTAACCCGTTAAACCTTAGATCCGTGTCATGAGAGTTTGATAACTTAATAAAAAAAAATTAATATTAACAAACTAAAATCAAACAAAAAGAAAGAAAAATTATAAAGAAAAAAAATAATGAAAAAAGCAAAAAAACACACAACGAATAATATTTTTTTCAATTTTATAATTATTATATATACCAATATTTATTATAATAAAAATAATAATATATTTAATATTAATAATAATATTAAACTTGTATGACTTAATGTTAAGTGGTTCTGTTTACAATGTTATGCCTAAGTGCCTTAAGTCTGCCTACAACACCAGACCGCAGAGCCTTGGATTTAGGTTTGGCTGCAAGGTCGTATCATAAAAGTCTGATAATTAAATAAAAAAAAATTAATATTAAAGAATAAAATGAAACAAAAAAAAGTTAATTGAAAAGGAAAAAAACAAAGCAAAACACTATTTCAATGAATAGTGCTTTGCGAGGAGGGGTACAATAAAATCCCCTAATGAAATCACGATAATCTAATAAAAAGTAAATAAAAACAAATCATTAAGTTTAATTCTCAATCAAATCGATATTAAAAGATGAAATTGAAAGAAAAAAACTAATTAAGAAAAAGAAAAGAAATCTGAATCAACTAGGTTAACCTGTCAAACCTAGGATACTGGTCATAAGAGTATGGTAACTAAATATAAAAAAATTTAATATTAACTAACTAAATAAAAGAAAAAAGATTAATTAAAAGAAACAACCAAAAAAAAAAAAAAACTTATAACTAAAAGGCACCCACCTTTTACTATGGATTTGCATAATGCGATCCACAACGAAAAAAAGAAGAAGAAAAAGACTATAACTAATAATATTTTTTAAAATTTTATTAATTATTATATTACTAATATTCATTATAATAAAAATAATAATATTTTTAATATTAATAATAATATTAAACTTGCATGATCCAAGTTTAAGTGTGTTTGAATGCGACGCTAGGCTCAAAAGCCTTGGGTTTGACTGCAACACCAGACCCAAGAGCCTTGGATGTGGGTCTGGTTGTAAGGCTGTGTCATGAAAGTGTGATAATTAAATAGAGAAAAAAATACTAAGGAATAAATAAATAAAAAAGATTAATTGAAAAGGAAAAAACAAAGAAAAACAAAGCAAACCACTATTTCAATTAATAGTGCTTTGCGAGGAGAGGTACAGTAAAATCCTCTCATGAGATCACGATAATCTAATGAAAAGTAAACACAACATATTATGAAGTTTAATTCTCAATTAAATCGATATTAAAAAAAATTGAAAGAAAAAACTAATTAAAAAAAGAAAAGAAATCCGAATTAACTAGGTTAACCTATCAAATCAAGTTAGCCCGTCAAATCTGGGATCCGTGTCATGAGAATGTAATAAATAAATAGAAAAAAAATTAATAGTAACGAAATAAATCAAATAAAAACAATTAATTAAAAAGAAAAAATAAACAAAGAAAACAACCTAAAGAATTAGATTTTTTTTTTTTACTATGGATTGCACATTAAAATCACGGCAAAATGCTGATCTAGTTATAGTATATGCCTTCATTGGTTAATTTAGTTGTGTTTACAATCACTACAAGACTTCATAGTTTTACCGATGGAAATATTCCAATAATGTGTGATTGAGAGTATGTCAGTAAATTATTTACCAACGGAATAAGTGCGTCAGCTTACCTTTCGTCGATGGTTCCACATTTCATCACTATATCGATCGAAAAAACAAAAAACCATTTGCCGACAGTTTTACAGACAAAATTTGCGCCCCCAAATTTTTTTTTTTCCATTTGAAATATACCAATGAATTTTAATCCCTCGGTGATATCACAATTCACCGATGGACAGTTACCGTCGGTAATTTATCGGTGAATGTTTGAAATAGTGACCGAATGTATCTGTCTGTAAATTCGTCGATGATGGTGGCGGCTACTGTCTAATGCCGATAGATTAATTTTATCGGTAAATCCCTTTGTAATTTTTTTTTTTTTTAAAAAATTATTTAGAATACATAATATAAAATGATATAAATTAATGGTAATAAAAACCAATATGCAAATAAAAATTTATATTAAGCATAAAAAAAAAATCAAAGTAAAATAATATTCATTAAGCGCCCCCAAATTTTTTTTTTTTCCATTTGAAATATACCAATGAATTTTAATCCCTCGGTGATATCACAATTCACCGACGGACAGTTACCGTCGGTAATTTATCGGTGAATGTTTGAAATAGTGACCGAATGTATCTGTCTGTAAATTCGTCGATGATGGTGGTGGCTACTGTCTAATGCCGACAGATTAATTTTGTCGGTAAATCCCTTTGTAATTTTTTTTTATTTTTTTAAAAAAATTATTTAGAATACATAATATAAAATGATATAAATTAATGGTAATAAAAACCAAATATGCAAATAAAATTTATATTAAGCATCAAAAAAAAAATCAAAGTTAAATAATATTCATTACAAAATGAATGTGTTTCAAAAAAATATTAAATGAAATTTTAAAGGTAAATAATGTTTATTAAAAATTAATATAAAGGTGGAGGAGGAGGAGGAGGAGGAGGAGGCTGCTGGTCATACTGCCAAAAAGGATTAGGCGCACATGTTCCACCTTGTGCCATGTTTATGACCATTTCGCAAAGCTGTTCGTAGGCTGCTCTTTGTTGTTCAGACTCCACTCTTTGTTGTTCTTTGAGTTGTGCATACGCCTCTGATAGGTGGTCGTATTTTTTGGTGAGTTGAGCCATGTGTTGCTGCAAGGCTACGAACTCCTTAGATTGGGAGCTCCCGACGATTGAAGCACTACGGGCCAACCGCAAGTTGTCAGCTGTAGTGTTGGAGAGCTCGTAAACCCGATTTTTATTGGGTCCACCTGACGATCCAACCTCCATCCACAAATCTGGATCGAATTCCGGATGGGTCGTTGGATGATCCCCGTATCTCTCCCTCAACCAATTATTATAGGTCTCCTGAAAATAAAAAATAAAAAGTAGTCATCATATTCAATTCAATAAACATAATAATAACTTACAAAATAAAATGGTTGAACAAACATACCACAAAATGTTGAGCACGGTTGTCAATGAACTAGTGCGCCCTCTTTTGGTGGTCTTGACTCTGTACGTGCGTCTCCACAAACAGCTCCACCAGGCTCGGCTCACGTCCAAGAGACATACCTATAATGAAAAAAAAATTATTAACAACAAACATTTTGCAATTTATTAACAAATTAATTGAACAAAATATTTCATTTAAGTTAATCTTACCATCAGTTTCGCATGTGCAGCAAACGGAACGGAGCAGCCAGTGTGCGTTGTCACCGAGCCATGAATTGGCCAATTCCGGTTGCCAGAACCGGACTGTGAGCGTCATGTAAACCGCTAAAATATCACGTGCTGAAGATGGTGTGGCCATATATCTTTCGGGATGTATATCAGTTTGAAATCCCTCCAAACCGCAACATCGTTCCAGCCTTGGAACCCCTTATCCCTCGCTGTTTTTTTTTTGCCGTTTTTTGGGCTTAGTACCAAAAATCACGCAACCAACTTCACGCAAGAAAAAAATTACAATCGAAACATAAATTTTTTTCTAAAAAACAAATTGTTTTGTTTTCGATGTTACCTGGTTGCCGCGTGATTTTCCTAGACCCTCCTCACAACAGTGTTATGTTCATTGTTCCAACAGAATCGATCATGTGTATAAAAATTTATTTTTTAAAAAAAATAATAATTTATTTACAATTATATTAATAATTTATTAGAAATAAGCTAAAAATTATATATTAACATTAACCTCAAATCTGGAAAACCATGCATTGATTTGAGGCATCCATTCAGGATGTCTTAATATCTGACTCCATTGGAACAATGGAATCTTCATCGACGATTTAAACGCCAATGATATTACTCGGGCGGCCTCAATGTTTGTGAACTTGAAAATAAATGAAATAGTGATTACTTCATAAATTATGTTTTAATTTTTTAAAAAAAACTAAAACCTTAACAAACTTACATTAAAAGGTTGTCCTTCCACTGCGAAGGCACGCTACATTTGCACTATGAACCAGTGCTGGAAGAGGCAGCATCGGTTGACAGCGCAGGTGGTGTAGGTGCCTCTTCTTGAGAGGCACCTAAGGAAATATCGTCCTCGCTGCTAAACGAACTTGTTGCGATTGGACGTGAACGAGTAGCTCTGATTTTCATTCTCCACATCTACCCAATTTTATATAAACAATTATATAATTAAATGCAAATGTTAAAAAAAAATCGACAGCACCTTCCCTATACTGTATACTACCCAAATCCACAAACCTGTAAATATTCACAAATGCCACAACCAATTGACTCAATCTATACTAATTATTCCAACATATTCAATTATTAATCCTAAGGTAAATTCAACATTAACAATTATAATTCAAAACATTATTCAATAATTATGCCAATACAACAAAACAATAAATTCAAAATGAATGGAAACAATTAAACACAAATCATGTAATAATAAAGTAAAATTAATAATTATTCCAACATATTCAATTACTAATTCTAAGGTAAATTCAACATTAACAATATTAATTCAACAAATTAATTAATAATTATGGAAATATAACAATAAAATATATTGAATAAATTAAAAAAGAATTATAGACTAACAATTAAAATCAATGGAAACAACTACACAAATCATGCAATAATATAGTAAAATTACTAATTATTCCAACATATTCAATTATTAATTCTTAGGTAAATTCAAAATTAAAATATTAATTCAACAAATTAATCAATAATTATGGCAATACAACAATAAAATATATTCAATAAATTAAAAAAAATTATAGACTAACAATTAAAATCAATGGAAATAATTAAACACAAATCATGCAATAATAGAGTAAAATTACTAATTATTCTAACATATTCAATTACTAATTCTAAGTTAAATTCAACATTAACAACAAATATTCAACAAATTAACTAATAACGATTATGCCAATACAACAATAAAAAATATTCAATAAATTAAAAAAAAAACTATAGACTTTAGGAAAGAAATATACATACCTTAATAATGTGTTGAATTCAAAACTTTATCTACATTACAAAAAAATACACCAAAAAAAAAATATAACAAAAATAAAAATAACTAAAAATAAAATAAAATAGAAGAAAACACATACCTGTTAATGTGATGAAGATTCACAACAAATCTTGCGAGAGATTCTAGGTGAAAGCCTTGAAGGATTGAGAGGAAAAAAATCAAAATTTTGAGGTGAAAAACAGAGGAAAAGAAAAAATGAACTGAAGGGGCAGCCACTGGAATTTATAGGACAGTTTTACCGACGGATTCACCGACGGAAATAAAAAATTATTATTATTATACTTAAATCCGTCGGTAACGGGTTAAAAATACATTGGCAATTTTTGAATTTCACACCGAAATTTTTAATTACCCTCCATATTTTTCGCGGTCTGTCGGTAATCTAACACGGTCAAAGGTGCGTTCAATACACACCCTTTGGAATTCGCACATTCCATCGGTATTTGTGTCTGTAAAATTTGTCCACTGACAAATTACCGATGAAATAATTATGTCGGTATGGGCATCGGGGATTATGGCATTTTGTTGTAATTATTTTTGAACTCTCTATGATATGCCGACAGACAGGATTCCATCGGTATGGACATCGGGAATTGTGGCATTTTTTTGTAATTATTTTCAAACTCTCTGTGATATGCCGACGGACAGGATGTCGTCAGTATGGATGTCGATGATTGTGGCATTTTGTTGTAATTATTTTTGAACTCTCTGTGAGATACCGACGAACAGGATTTCATCGGTATAGACATCAGTGATTGTGGTATTTTTGATGTAATTATTTTCAAACTCCCTGTGAGATGCCGACAGACAGTGGTCCGTCGGTATGAACATCAGTGATTGTTCAATATACAAGAAATGTTGTATTTGTATTTCTTGTTTACCTTCCTGCAAAAACTTCAATGATAAACTGTCCATCGCACAAAACAATAGCAATAGTGCTTAAACAATAAATATATATTTTGTGTTACAAAATATATTATCTATAATGTAAATTACATGAAGAAAAGGGTTTTACACAAGGCTTTGTTTTGATAGTTAGTTAGAATTTTCTTCTTCTTCGTCGTCAATTGAATAGTCATCACCTTCATCTCAATCTTCAATATGGATATCATCTTCTTCATTGACATTTGCTTGTCCGCTAGAGCTCAAAACAACGTTCAACTCCTCTATGTCAACATCAACAAGACTATCATCGAAAACATGAAAATTTGAATTTTCTTCCAATTCAATCGAAGAAGCAACTCGATATGGTTCAACCAACTCACTAACTTGAAAGACTTCATCTCGCACACTTGTGTCTTCGTTCTCATCCTGAACAACCTCGACACGACGCCGTGATTTCATTTTTAAAATGGATAACCAATCAACTTTTGATCGATCCTTTCTAAATGAAGGGGTGTATGTGTAATAAACTTGTTGACATTGCTTTGTGAAAACATAGACATCATTTATGTTGCGGAGTCTAGCTTTTGAGTTGATTTCGACCAGACCATAGTGCATATCAACTCTAATTCCTCTACTAGTCATGTAATACTAATAACATTTGAATAAAAACACTTTATTCTGCTCGCTATGATATTACAGTTCGACGACCTCTTCTGATCTACCATAGTAGTCAGCTTCTAACTCATTACTAGTGGATCCCTTAACACAAACACTGCAGTTGTATGTCTTTCTTCCTTGCCTGCATTCTTTAGTATGAAAAACATATCCATTGACAAAATACCCGTTGTAGCACTTAGCTTTTTTTTCAAGCCCGAGGCTTAGTGAAGACAATGACTTAGGCGCACTCCTTCCCATTTGATAAACCTTGTATATATGTAATATACATCAATAAACAGTAAATAAACTTGAATCTCGTAATGACATGCATACGTACAGTAATTTTGCAGTTAGAATGAGTTTGTGATAGTGCTTACATGTGTTCTGAACCACGTAGCGAATTGTTCATCTTGTAATTGAAAGATCTGGGATTCGGTCAGCTGTGAGTTATTGGAGAGCAAATATTGTCGATGCTGTCTGCAAGTGGTAATGAGTGTATGATATTACAATATATAATTAACAGTATATTACTGACAAAGTTTAATTAGTATTACACATATATAAACTTACTGAATAAAAGGTCTCAAGCTCATCACAGTTAAATAGAACATAGTTATGTGCATGTTTGAATTCTATTTTCGACAAATATCTTCCTCTTACAGCATTTTTAGGTGTGGGTCATCCAGTATTGGAGAATATTGACAAGTTCCCACTAGAAGGCACTTCACCGCCATCATCATGCCGTGGAACACGATTGATTCTTGTTCTCAGATAAGGTTCGAAATAGTACGAGATAAATGTTGAGATCTCCTCAACAATATAGGCCTCACATATCAAAGCCTCAATATGCACCTTGTTCTTCACCTTTTTCTTGAGATTAAACAAGTGCTTGCATTGAATTACAATTCAAGTATTTTCAATTAAGAAAAACATAGAAAATACTTTTATATATGAATTACATTGCAACTGTAATATCTAACCGTTCGAATGTATACATCCATCTATACTAGACCGACCCTCCAGTTTTTGCCTTGAACGGTAGATGTATAGGGAGATGCTACATTGAGTTAAAAAATAATGGAGGGAATATCATCTCAAGTTTGCATAATGTCTCAATGATATTCGTTTGAAGCCTCTCAATGTGCTCAACATTTAACTTGCTGGAGCATATATCTCTGAAGAAATGACTGATCTCTATCATTGCATCCCATATTCCATTTGGCAACAAATCACGAAAAGCTAATGGGATGAGTGTTTGCATAAACACGTGGCAGTTATGACTCTTCATTCCATACAATCTGCAGTCCTCTATATTAACCACCCTTGATATGTTCGATGCATGTCCATCCAGAAAACACAGACTCTTAAGTCATTTGTAGACTAGCAATTATGTGTTTTTCTCTAACACGAAGCTTGCCCTTGGTTTTGCGACCCATGACTCATCATAAACTAATTCTATATTTTTACGGTTACAGTATAAAGCTATATTCAATCTAGCCTTAATGTTGTCCTTTGTCTTCCCCTTTAGATCCATGACGGTGTTAAAAATGTTCTCAAACACGCTCTTTTCGATGTGCATGATGTCAAGGTTATGGCGGAGCAGATTGGTCTTCCAATAAGGAAGCTCCCAAAAGATACTTCCCTTTACCCAATTATAGGTCAAACCAAAACCAAGAAACTTTTGCTTACCTGATTGAAGGCCAAACACAATGTCACCGTACTCTGATACAACATGATGCAATTCTTCACCAGAAAGACTCGGGGATGCAACATCTTTTTCAACCCTGCCAACAAAGAAATCTTTTCTATTCTTTCTGTACCTGTGATTAAGTGGCAATAAGCGACGATGACAGTAAAAAAAAAGAAGCTTTACCTCCTTTTGCTAGCGTGAATGCCTTGTTGTTTTCCATGCAGTATGGACATGCGAGTTTCCCATGCGTGCTGCAACCAGAAAGCATTCCATAAGCTGGAAAATCATTGATAGTCCACATCAAAGCCGTCCTCATAAGGAAATTTTGTTTCCTCGATATATCATAAGTCAGAGCTCCAGAGGACCACAACTGCGTTAACTCATCAATCAACGGTTGAAGACAAACATCTATATTCCACCCCGGGCTGTTTGGACCGGGTATGACAGTAGATAAAAGCATGAACTCCGGCCTCATACACATTCTCGGTGGTAAGTTATAAACTGTGAGTATGACCGGCCAATAAGAATAGAAAGCAGCAAATGACCCAAATGGGTTGAATCTGTCTGTACACAACCCAAGACGCACATTCCTTGATTAAGCTGAAAAGTTAGGATGCACACTGTTAAAGCGTTTCCACGCTTCGCCGTCAGAAGGATACACTATCACACCATCAACCGCATCATGTGCTTGGTGCCATGTCATGTGCTCAATAGTCCTTGGAGACATGAATAACCTCTGCAGTCTAGGTGTGATCAAGAAGTATCTAATTTTTTTTTATGCCACTACAGTCTTTCTCATGCCAGTTCTGGGTTTGTAACAGGAATGCCCTCATGTCATGCACTCGGTCATTTCAGCATTTTCAAGGTAGTATAACATGCAGAAATTAGGGCACATGTCAATTTTCAAACTGCGGTATTAACTTCCATGTATGAAGCAAGTGGTATTAACTTCCATGTATGAAGCAAGTTTAAGGTTTGCAATTTATTACTTTAGAAGCCATTGGGGAAAGAAATAATTTTAAAATTGTTGTTTCTTATTCAGGTTTTAAAATGAAAGGACTAAAGTTGATGTTTAAATTGTTATACACTTGAACCAAAGAAAGAAAATGGGTTAGAGAGTAATTAGACATCCCAAGATCAAAGCAAATGTAATTTGAACTTAAGGATGAGTTCTTTTTAATTTGTAGAGACTCATACAAGAGATTTTCTGCTAATATACAGTTTATATTAATGAGTATAGCTTTCAATTTGGTCATTGGATATAACTAAAATTTTGATCGAGGGTTCCAAAACCTTGTTTTCTCAAGGTTAAATAATTCCATACCCATCAAAGTTCATGAAGGCCATCAAATAAGGCACAAAAGTTATTGTTTGAATTTTTTTATATTTCATAATTGTTTTAGGATTCCTTTTCTATTTGGTTTGGAATTCTTTTATTATTTTTTCAGTTATGTTTAGGATTTTTATATATGTTCCTTTATTTTCAGGTTTTCAAGTTTGTTTAGATTGCATTTCATATTTATTTTAGAAATTATAAACCTTTTAGAAAGACATATTATATAAAGAGAAATTTTCAATACTAAATATATGAATTAAAATTATGTGTGATAATCCTATTCGACTTCATTTATGTCTTTTTAGCTAGTTGTTTTCTTGTTTGTATTTCTGTTTATATTGAATAAAAACTGAAATTATAAAATATTTAAAGGGATATTTATAAGAAAAAAAAAACTTGATTATATGCTTGTTATGTCCAATATGTCCTTCATTATTAGAGGGATAAGAAAATTAGCTAAAATTTATCCATGAAACAAAGATAAAAACTCATTTTTATCATTATGCAACTAAATATATTTTTGTTTATCGTGTCTATATTTTTTCTGCCGTAGTACGCCAACCAAACACTATCATGTAATTAAGGTGACTGTACGTCTGGTGAGAAACAATGCGTCTTTCATACCTAGACACATGTAGAGTATCTAGCACCAGCCATTGGACATTTTCTCTATAAAAGGGTGCAACTAGCTTGATCAACTGAATTGGGTTGATTGTAATCAAGGTTTGTACTCATAGCAATGGCTGTACCATCTCTTCTAGCTACCGCCGCCTTTCTTCTTGTTCTGAAAGCGAACATGATCATGGGTGCTCCATATTGTGGACCGGTTATTCTGGCTAGTGATTTTGATCTAGTCCAGGTCGCATTGAACCTGGAATTCTTGGAGGCAGAGTTTTACTTAATCGGTGCAAATGGTGAAGGTCTTGACACCATTGCCCCGAACCTGGCCCAAGGTGGACCTCCTCCAATTGGGGCTAGGAAGGCTAATCTTGATGACACCGCTCGTCGGATTATTCAGGAGTTTGGCTTCGAGGAAGTCGGTCACATTAGGTTTCTCCGATCTTGCTTTCTTAGTTTAGTACAACATATATATATATATATACACACACAGTGGATAAATTTTAGTGACTTTCTTTTTTCTGTTCATGCATAGACATACTTTCCTTTTTCCTCCTTTTTTGGATCTCGGTAAAATTATTTCTCTGCATTGAATTTGATAATTGAATCAGGTGTTGAATCTAAATTTTATTTAAAATACAGTAGGTGAGTGATTCTCAATATATATATATATTCCGTTTTAGCGACACTTACACATATTTATTCAAGTGCTATTATATATATTGTGAAGGACCGGCCTTTAGTGCTATTATATTCCCACAAATATTATCCTCAATCTTCCTGATCTACAATCTGTTCTTATTATGCCGTTCAGGGCTATTTCTTCGAGAATTGGCGGATTTCCAAGACCACAGCTAAATCTCAGCTCCCAGAGTTTTGCCACAATGTTTGATCAAGCAGTCGGCTTCCCCTTGGTGCCTCCGTTTGACCCTTATGCTAACACGATCAATTATCTCTTAGCGAGCTACCTGATTCCATACGTGGGGCTCGTAGGTTATGTTGGCACTATTCCATCACTTGTCACCTATAATGCTCGAAGTGTGAGCACCTCTCTGTCTTTTAAATTGTCTTGCTATATAATCCTAACCTATCGTGTTCGTTTTTGGTTCTTTCCACCTGTTTTTACTAATTCCTGGTCAATTAATTACTCAGTTGGTGGCGTCTCTCTTGGGCGTGGAAGCTGGACAAGACGCGGTTATAAGAACTTTGCTGTACGACAGAGCCAACGAGACGGTGTTGCCATACAACTTGACCGTGGCAGAGTTCACTATCAAGCTGTCGAATCTCAAGAACCGGCTAGCCGGGTGTGGAAACAAAGATGAAGGACTAATTGTGCCACCGGAGCTTGGTGCTGAGAATCGAACGACCAGTAACATCTTATCAGCAAATAGTGATTCTCTTTCGTATGCAAGGAACGCCTACGAAATATTCAGGATAATATACGGGACCGGTAATGAGCACCAGCCTGGTGGATTTCTTCCCCGTGGTGGAAATGGGAACATCGCAAAAGGCTTGCTCATTAAAGCGTAAAGACAGCTAGCTTTAATTAGTAACTAATAAGCATATCTGTCTAGGTATTAATAACGGCTGTCAGCCATGACTCCGAGTTTTCATTTGAATAAAATTACAATATTATGGTATAATTAAAGAGATCAAGAGAGGAATATGAAGCTAAGCTGTTGTTGGCATTTCACGATGTTAATTACTGTATGAAGCATCATCATAAAGTGCGAAATGACGACTTAAAATCTCCAATAATTACTTCTTCCCCGCCATTTTTAATATGACAAACGTTAATGTCCCTCAATTTTATAAATCTCTAGGACATATTTCTCCATCCAAGAAAACCCTAACCCTTTCTCTGCACACGCCTTGTTTCTCCCCAACGAAACCGGTATTTTCCTTTCTATTTTTAGTTTTCATCTTGGATTATCCACCACCATGAATGGCTAGGAAAAAAAGAATAGCATTTGAGTCCTCGTATCATACTAAAAACTTATATAATTATTAATTTTAGAATTTATAATATTAATAAAAATATATTCAAGATGATCCAAATATTCACGTTAATAATACTAATAATAATAAAAAGAATAGCACACAAGATTATTATTTAATTACGAGCAGCAAGATGAGAATTCATCTTTTTCATTAACATGTTGGATTTTTTGAAAAAGATCTTAGTGTTGGCAATTAAAAATGAAGGTAAACAATATACCTATGCGTGAATGTGAATAAATATTTCGTAGGAAACTTAACAGTACGCAACAGCCAGGTTCTTAAAATTATTATTAAAATTCAAACTTTTCGTCTCCTCCTAGTTTCTCTTTGTTCCGAAGAAGAGTTTCTCCACATCTAAAATGGTTTATTGTCCACTGTTATATATATATATATATATATATATATGACAGTGGACAAGAGTTTTTATATATTATATTGTGTGTAGATTAGGTGCATGTCTAGTAATAGATCTGACCTCAAATTATAAATAACTCCATTCATGTAATATGGACACGAATCCCAAAGATTACATATCAAATGGTTAATTTAGTTGCGTTTACATCCAATACAAATGCTTCATTATACCCCAACTAGAAATATCAATTAGCCACGTGGAATTGGCAAGCTTTTGGGAAAAACGTTGACCGATAATTGGTTGTTGTGAATCAAATGCTCTTTCTTCAATAGTAATTATTGGACATCCAATTTTGTTAACTTGACGTGATTAATGTTATTAGCATTTCTGTTCAATAACTAATTCGTTTTATCCTTTATTTTAGAGGATTTTAGATGCAATAAACTCACTTGAAATAAGCATTCATGAAAGATTTAATGTCCTTTTTATTCCAGGTCTTCGTTTCCATAAATTGCCTAATTACGATTTCCTTGTTATGATTTGATCCTTAAAGTCAGTTTACAAATTAATTCCATATGAGACAAGTAATTATGGATAAACTCCTTTTATTGTTCCTATAGTTATCAAACTCAACCCGGTAAATGACTTGAACAAGGAGCCAAGTTCTGGGTTTCACGATTCAACCTGGAAAATTTTAAAAAAATATATTTAAAATTTTAGTATTTCATATAAAAAAATTAAAAAAAAATCCATGTGAATATAGGCTATACATGTTGTAAATAATAAAGTTTAAAATAATATTTTAGAAAGTTTTTTATCCCACATTGAAAAAATATAACTTCTATCTTGTGAACATAGAGTATATATACTAAAGGATTTCAAATCCCACATTGAAAAAATAACTTCTTGTGAACATAAAGAATATATATTAAAGGGTTTCAAATTATACATTGAAAAAATATTATGTTATTCTTTTAAGTTGCAGTATTTAAATCAAAAAGTTTTTTATCCTATATTGAAAAAACATAACTTTTTTTTTTATGAACATGGAGTATATATATGAAAAGATTTCAAATTCCATAATGAAAAAATATAATATTTTTTTAATATTTATATAGTGAACATTAAAAAGTGTTAATAACCACATAAAAAAAATGAAAAAAGAGGGATTTAGGAGAAAAACCACATTTGATAAAAAAAAATAAAGGGTCTTGTTTGGGTTCGCCCCAGTCATAAGTTGACCCACCGGGTTGACCAGATTTTACCGAGTTATTGTACCGGCTGGTCTTTTAAGAAATTAAGACCAGTCTAGCCACTAGGTTGACCGGGTCCTAAGTCGACTTGTCGGGTCGGTTCGGGTTTAATAATTGTGATTATAACTAGTTTTTTTTCCACATGTTAATTCAATTATATATTTAATATTATTTTACTAATTTTATATAAATTTATTCAATAATAAACCGTTATTTACTACTAGTAAATTCACAAATAAAAAACAAAACTACTAGCAATAATGCAAAAAATAGCGACAGAAAACTTCAAGCAGAAATTTTTGATGATATGCATTCTATAGGTAATTTTTGACAAACTAAAAAATAAAAAATGAATAGAAAAATCCATCATCACTTCCTTCGGAAAGCCGACATGTCATTATTTACCAGTAAAATTGTTGTCAAAAAAATTCCGTTAACAAATGTAAATAAGTTATAATCCATAATTCCCTCTTCCTTTCTTTTTCCTCTTACCAAGAAAATACCAACAACCCTCATCTTGAATGGTCTATTTGTTTTTGCATTTCAAACGCTCATTTAAAAAAAATTAATTTTTTTCTTCAAATTAATATATTTTTTTGTGTTTTCAAATTATTTTAATGTACTGATGTTAAAAATAAATTTTAAAAGATAAAAATATATATATAATGTAATTGCATGTCCGAGCAAAAAACACATTAAAAAAAAATCGCTACACTCTCAAACACCCTCAAAGAAATGCACCAATGGCCTTTGTGTATGAGTTACCATTAGTGAATCCTCTAACCTTAATAATTATTTTATATTTTTTTTAATCTTTACATTAATATCATATTTCAAAGTTCTCTTCAACTCGGTTTCTTTTATTATTTGTGGTTTTGTATAGTTAACATCTTTGTGGATCGATCCCGGTCTTATTGGATTATTTATTACTCTGACACTCCTGTACTTGATAGAAAATATCAATTATTTGATCATATCAAGTTTTTTAACGTTATTGTCAAGTAGGTAAATCACTGTATAAATTATAAATTTTATTTAATTTAATTTTTGTTTCTAATTTTTCTCTTTTCTTTCTGCACTTACATTAGAGTTTGATCATACATATTAAGTGGTAGACTTTCTAGAAAATCTTCATCGTCTTTAAAAAAAATGGTTGAAAAGGATAACTAGACACTTCATAATAAGCGTAACCATGTTAAAACACTTAGAGACCATGTGAATTCGATAAGTACAAGTGCGCCATTATGTATAATTTTCCCTGCTTATGCATCTTACTTCAATTTTGAATAAGGTATTATTCAACTTTTACCTACTTTTCATGGCTTAGATCTAGAAAATTAACACTTGCATTTAAGAGATATTGAAGAGGTTTGTAACACTTATAATGACTTAAATTGCAGCATGAGTACCATCAGATTAAAGCTTTTTTCTTTTTCTTTAAAAGATAAAGCTAAAACATGGTTACAAAATCTTAGGTTATGATTCATTCATGCTTAGGATGAAATGCAACAACGGTTTTTAAAGAAGATTTTTCCTTCTTATAGAACAAACTCTTTCAAAAAACAAATCACCACCTTTAATAAAAAATTGTGAGTGCATGTTTAACATGAGCCAGCGCGTGAGAGATGCCAGCACACTTTGGGCGGCGTATATAGCACCTCTTGATGGTTAAAGCTACCCAACCGCCATATAGTTAGATATGTCGTCACATCCTTTTTATCCGGTGCAGCACATGTCATAAATGGTTTGGTAGTTTATTACTGGTGGATCTTTTTTTTATTTTCTCTCTCCTCCCACAAAAAATACAAATTGATTTTCTTTATTTTTGGTATTTGTGCTTTGGACAATTTTATTTTTTTAATTTCTTATTTTTATCCTTGACTCTTTAATAATAGTTTTATTTCCTTTTATTTTAGTCCTTCAATTTCAATTTATGATATATTATGCTTTTCAATTTGCTCCATATTCTTTTTAATTTGTGATATATTCACTTTATCATTCAGTTATCATTTTTTATTTTAGATATTTTTGTGTAGTTAATTTTTTTTCCTATCATTTTCTTCCATGTTTGTTGACCGGTCTAATTTTTTAATCCAATTTCATGTTGTCTTTGTTTTTTTTTTTTTAAGGTATCATGATATTAAAAAAAAAAAAGATTTTTTTGATTAATATCATTGTCTAAAATAAAATTAACTTATTAATCTGAGTTGGTGTTATAACTCCGATCATCAATTTCTTTTATTTCTTTAAAACATGTTTGGATCATCTAGGTATCATTTTCTATGAAAAATATGGACCGTTCGATCACCTAAGCATCATCTCTACAACTTTTAGAGATGGCACGGAAAGATTTGAAAGATAAAAAAGAAGATAGAGAAATCACAACTTAATTGAACATCATTATGTCATATGATTCTTGCCACAACGAGCTATAGCCATGCTCCTCCAAAGCGGCTTCATGACCAAATTGAAAATAGTTCCTAACACCAAACTCAACGATATCACTCTCTGAAGGTTCCATGTACCAATAATTCATGTCATGATCGCTTGGCGAAGAAGGCACCACCTCCATATCAACCAGTTCGAAGTCAAGACCAAGTGGTGACTCCATTTCTGCCGTCTTGAACAATTCATTATAAGTATCATCTCCGTCACGAGGCATCTCAGGTGGATCCATGGCTGTTTCTTGGCCGTCCGACGATAAACTTGGGTTGATCTCTGCTTCAAGAGATTGGATCACACTCCTTAATCTCTCTTCATTGCTCTCATGATCTCCTTGCGACTCTTCTAGCAAAGACATGAGAAGGGCATCATCATCAAACCTTTCAATTCCTTTGAAGTCATCATCACCAGTGTTGATGCTTATGTTTTCAGGTAGCAAAGACGCCATTATTGTGTAGTAGAAGAAACTAGGGAATAATAAGGAAGGCTGAGCACAAGGCAGAAACTAGGGAAACAGAGGATTAATGGATGAATTAATCACAATGACTCACTCAATTTAAAGAGTGTCTTTAAATAGGGAATGCAAAGAGGGCATCCCTAATGGGAAGCCTCTTAGTCGGTCCACTAATCAAGTGCTCATGTGCATCTACTCTCTGCATAGTAAAACTTAGTATGAGGATTTCAAATAATCAATTTAACCTAAAAATTTAAGTTATTAAGTGATGTTTCAAGATATGATTTATATTATTCTCTAATATACTATTTCAAGTGAAAGCCCTTTGGACTTGAAACTTACATAGACTCATATTACATGTGCTTAATTTTTATCAAATAAATAAAAATGATGAGATTCGAACTCATGACCGCTTGGTCATCAAGGCTCTGATACGGGTCAAAAAATCAATTCAATCCGAAAGCTTAAACTATTAGGTAAGGTTTCAAAATATGATTTATATTATTCTCTAACAGAGGGTGCTTGAGAATGAGATAACAGCTATTTTTAAGAATATTTTTTGCTTGGAAATAAATTAAAATAACAAATAAAATAATAAATGTTTGGAAAATATCGTTTCAAAAACGTCGCCACTTGGCGTCCAAGCATGCCAAGTAAAAAGATAAAGAAAACCAAAAAAACAAATTGGCCGGTTCCATGCATCCGTTGCTGTAATGTTGCTTTAATTAACAACATTATGTTTTCTTGCATCATGAGCTCTCCCCTTAATTTCTTGTCCCTTTCAGAATGTTATATTTTTATATTCAGCTTAGTTCTTGCATCGACTGTGTTCAATGTGTCTGATCACAAAAGCAGAAATAAGAACACATGCAGTGCAGAAACCTTTTTTTTTTTTTTTTTTTCAGAGAACTGGAATTTCGGAATTGGATACATAAAGCTTCTTCTTCCTGGACATCGTGGATCAATATAAAAATGAGATAATGCGTATGGTTCGTACTTCACTCCCACCGTGGCTACATGATGAGAGCTATAAATCTTATGACATCTGCAGCAATGTTAGGTAGTGAACTCCATTTTCCATATTGCAGACTAGCTATGGCTACTGCTGAATATTGTAATTGTACCCTGGAGGTTTTATACAGTAAAAGCTGGTGGTTCTGGAGAAAACAAAAACCCAATAAATATTATAAAATGAAAATTAATGTTTTGATTTTTAACGGTATAAGCATTAATCTTTGGGTGGATTATATGTAAGTCATGTACGTCCGAATTGATGTTTCTAGTTTTTCCTAGAGTTTCTTTTTTAAGATACTAGCTAGAGCTAGATAGAATAATAATGAATAACATTTTTATTATTATTTTTGTGGTGTACATTATAGTGGGCTATTAAACTCCAATTTATATTCTGATACCGTTAATTTTCTCCCCTCATGCTCAAGTGCGCACCTTTTAAGGCTAATTGAGCTTCCAGCATAAGCATTACTTATTTTATTTTGGTGGCCAAGAATCAACAATAATAGTGTTATTAATTATTATCATAATATCTTGTGAGTGGGGCTTGAATATATGCTACAAGGACAACATCTGTCACGCGTTGAAGTGGGGGGTGTTTGAGAAGGAAAATTTTTAGTTTTAATTAGATTAATTAATCATATTCTAAATTTATTTTTAAAATATTATTAATTTAAGAGTTATAAATCTTAAAATCATTGAAAATTTACTTGATCATTAAATTTTAAAATCTTAAAAGATTAATCAAGATATATTTAAACTGACTCGAACACCCATAATTATATAAAAAAAATAAAATGCCTCTCCATCTAATCTAAATAATAGAAGTTTATCACCCATTTTTTTCTGGCCATCCAGCCGACACTTTGACACACATGGTGCCACCACAAAATGTTGAGTGGAGTGGGCTTTAGATCTCTCATAATTGAGAATCTCCTTGTGCCTTGATGAATGGTGAATGAAGCACTCGACACTCCCATGTGTTGGTGTCCAGCAAATGAATCAATCCCAGCCCCCTTTGACTCGCCATCTTTGAGAATTGTGATGTAAATCTTGCAGTATTATATTGGCGATTAGGCCCCCATTATCTTGATTTGTCAATCTCAAAGCAAAGCATCAATGGCGCCACCGTCTCCTTTCCCCTAAAATAATTGAAATTGTTGTGATTACGAGACAGCGCACGTTGCAGAATAAGAGACTGGTCGCTGTAATCCCAATGTTCTTCGACATAAACTATGGTTTAGGGTGATTATTGCAATTTTTAATTAAGATTCACGGTTGTTGAAGGTCCTTAATTCTTTACGTCAAGAATGTCCCCTTCTTAGCTTATGGGAGAGTTACACTATGAGCAATGAGATTATATTGTATTGCCAATCTTCGCATCTTTATTTTGGTCAAAAGATTAATCAGTTTTCAAAACACTAGGGTATCTCGATTGCTTTTATATATATATATATATATATATATATATATATATATATATATATATATATGATCAAGTGATATTTTCCAGCCAGTGAAGAGTTTATTTTCGCAATAAAAAAAGAAATTTGATATTCAAGACATTTCTTACAACTTCCATGATCACCTTTGAACCTTGATCGATAATAGCTAATATACACACACTTAAGTTGTTATTCTAAAAGAGATGGATGATATGTATATTTATGGATTTAGATCTTGCTACTGGAAGTTGGATGATCTAGCTATCTAAAGTATATAAGATTTAGTGTCCAAGAATAATTTAAGATTATTTTTAATGTTTTAATGGCAGTTTAAGTTTATGAATTTAATTGTTATATATATATCAAATAATCAATTCAATCTAAAAGTTTAAACTATTAGGTAAAGTTTCAAGATATGATTTATATTATTTCTTAACACATTATCTAAAATCAAAGTCATTTGAGTTTAAAACTTGCACAGACTCGCATTACTTTGTGCTTAATTTTTATCAAATAAATAGGAATGATAAAATTCTAACTCATGACCGCGTAGTCATCAAGACTTTGATACCTGTGTTAAAGAATCATTTTAACATAGAAACTTAAGTTTTTTGGTGAGATGGTTTCATGTTAAAAAATCAATTCAATCTAAAATCTTAAGTTATTAGATAAGATCTCAAGATATAATTTATATTATTTTCTAATAATATAAAAATTTTATTAATTAAATGAGATAATATAAATGATTTTATCTTATTTTTAATATACTTTCTCAAATCAAGATTTTGATTCGGAAGGATTGTAAGGTCAAAGTAATACCTTTTCTTCTTACATAAATTTATTTATTAAGGACAATATAAATAACTTAGTAATGAAATATCGATCATATTATGACAAAAAGGGAGTTATTTACAATACTATAAACTTTATTTGTGAGAATACTTGTACATTTTGCAATTCAAATTAATTATAAATTGCATTTTTGCTTGCTTATAATTTCGACACTTCAGCTATACATTGGTTCCTCACATGGCTCTTGCCACAAATCAATGTTGCCATTATCAAAATCCACTCCAGAATAAATTTGGGAGCAATTTCTCAGACCTCCAAACTCGGTCATGGCATCCATCTGATCTCCAATAGGATACCAAAATGAAATGTCAAGATCATCGTGATCACTTGATGATGTTGGAGAGTCCATCTCCATATCAATATTCCAACTTATCAAGTCAGCTCCCCAGCAATCATGGCCTTCCACTTGTCCAGCATCGCATGTTTGACAGATGTTGGGATCCATCATAGGCTCCATTGATGCATCACCGCCATCCATTCTTTTGGGGCCAATCTCTGCTTCAAGAGATTGAATCAGACTCGATAGTCTTTCACTATCATAATCTTCACTCTGTGTTTCTTCCAACAAGGACATCAGAAAGCCAGCGCTGCTGTTCATTTCCGAGACTTCGCTTCCTCCAGAACTATCAACGCCACCATTGATCAACACCCAATTCTCAGACACAGAAGAAGAAGCCATTTTCTTTTCGAGACGATGGTGATTTCTTGAAACGGGAAGTAGAGAAGTAGAAGAAGCAAAGGTAGTGGAGAGAATGAGATAGAGCTGGAGAGATACCTCCAAGACTCCCGCAGCAAGGCTTTTATAAGGAAGAAGTGACAGCAAGGTTGCTCATACTTGTCGCCAAGAGCGCAACTTTTCATGTTGACCCACCATGCATGTGCACCTAATATCTTTAAAATTGTGGGAAAAACATAATGGTGTAGCATTAACCAGACAGAGGAAGAGTGTTATTCAATGGACATGATGTGGGGCAGGAGGATACAGCAGGAAAGATTTGTTTGAGATATGGAGGATGCTTATCTTGTCCATCACATAATGCACTAAAACGAAGAAATGACTTTGTTGGAAATGAAAGTTGTCAAGAGAACAAGAGGAAGAAGTCTTCATAAAATCAAGATGAGGATAGAAAGAAACTACGCGAGGAAAATAAATCAATTTTCTGTCGAAGAAATGTCGGCAAATGTTGCTTCGGAATTTGGATAGCATCAATTTCTGTAGTAATATTCATTTAATTGGATGAATGTTTATAAATAAGTTATTTAGCAGCTTAAAACTATAGCCAACCTCGTATGTATGTATGTATATATATATCCTGGATAATACGGATTAACCCATTAAATATGTGACCCAGCTTATAAACTCAATCAGGTTCAATAATTTTTTTTAATTTTTTTAACCCAAACATAAATAACAAAAAAAATAAAAGAAGCTCGGACACGTGGGCCTAGTGGCCTAATGCACATATGCATTAAAAAAAAAAAAAAACAACAACAACCAATCCAACCCGTGCGTCTAAGCCTATTTTTATTTTTTTAATTTCTAAAGTTATTTGTCCTTTAAAAAACAGAGAGAGAGAAAGATGATGACACGTCGTCTGCTTTTTATAGATTCTAGTAATTAGAGGTTGCCAAAAAAATAGGGTGTCAATTTTCTTGGCTTAAAAACCCATTTTTTACCTAAAAAACTAGAAAACAACATAAACACCTTGATGAATCAATCTATAGCCTTGAAAATCTGAAATTAATCCAAACCCAAAAACATTCTTACAGTCAAATTTGCCTCCTCAAGCAAGGAGAAGGATAACAAACACCTAGGTGAAACTACCCTAATGAAATAGAACCTATTTAAATTTATTTCAATTATTTTAGTGGTTGGAATCTTTGTTATAGGCAATCTTTTTTCTTTAGGTTGGAATTTGGTGGTTCTCTCTCTTGTCTCACAAAAAAGAACTGAAAATAAAGGAAATAAATTTTGGTACTAAAATAGAATTTATGGAAACTGAAGGGATCAATCACCTATAAATAAAAAAAGATGGGAATCAAAATAAACTTTTCAAATGAAATTTGAAGCCACCACCAATTTTATATGTTATTTTTAATTTGATCCTCTGATTTTTAATCCAACCCTTCCTTAAAAATATATACAATAGAGTGCTAGTTTGGGTTTAAAAAAATTTAATTATGCAAAACAAATTCAAAAAAAAAATTTAAAATTTAGAGAAAAAAAAAACCATTATTTTAATTTATTATGATTTGTGAGAGAGTGAACAGGAGAAAAAAATGTTATAGTGATTTCTCCATACAGCCTAATTTATTTTATTACTATTGTTTCAGTATACACATCTAAGATTTTGAAGTCCAAACAGAAAGCCAAGATTTAAAATTTCTCGTAGCAATGAAAAATGATTTCCTAGACAAAATGGAGGATTGACAGCTCTGATCTTGAAATTCTTTGTCAATGAAGTAAATGTCTGATTGAGTATACTTAGAGTAAATTTGTATTTATTTTTTAAAATATTTTTTATTTAAAAATGTTTCAAAATAATATTTTTTATTATTATTTTTTAAAAAATTATTTTTAATATGAGGGTATTAAAATGATCTAAAAACACTAAAAGATATTTAAAAAAATTAATTTTTTTTTAAATATTTTTAAAATATAAAAACAAACAAAATCTAAAATGATAAAACAATATTACGTGGATTTCATAACACATGTTTAGGGATTATAATGACAAAACAATTAAAGATAAGAAATCGAAAGATATTTCATAAATCATGTGGATTTCCAGAGACCCGTGACTTAGATCTGGACCGTCAAACCTGGGCTCGACCACTAACATTATTGAGCAATCAAGTACAGGCACCACGGGACCACTTCAATCAAATTTGACAGATTTTGAGTGCAAACCAGATCTCCTACGTGTCTAATGGAAAGGGGAGATTTCCAGGTTGGTAGAACAAGGTTTTGAAATAATAATAAAAATAATTATTTAGATTTATATTTTTTAATAAAAAAATTATAAAAATAATTGCTTCCATGATATATTAAACACGCTTTAGAAACACTAAATAATTTCTTAAAAATATACATTTTTCAATAATAATTTATTGGTAGAAAAAAACGTAAGAGTATTGAAATTGATTTTTTTTATTCAGTATTTCATCAACTTAATAAAACCTAAAATGTTGTAAAATCTACAAGTACATAAAAATTTGTATATCTGTGTAGTTAGTGGGAGAAAACTAAAAATATTGAAAGAATATTTTAAGTTTATAAAATTATTGGGGTCTGTCAGCAAAAAAAACAAAAGAAAAAGGAAAAAACAAAAGTAATAGGATCATCCAAAAACCGAACTAAAATCGAGTCAAACCGGTTTGAACTAGTTTTTGTTTTAAAAAATCAAACCAAAACAGGTTGATTTGAACCGGTTTTGGTTTTTATTTTTCAAAACAATTAATTTAATTATTTTTTTTATAAAAATCGAACCAAACTAAAAATAATCATACCTAATATGATGCGTTCATAATATATATATAACCCACAATATTCATTCACACCCCTTTCTAGAATTATCTGAACACTCTAAAAGAATTGGAAATCATTATAATGTTTTATTATTTATATGAATAATAAAATATCTTAGGATATTTTTTAAGTTGGATCATAATAATTAAATAGCTTAGCATGGCTGGTAGCACACTAGAAATCCACGACATCGTGTGTTCAGATATGGTTGTCAATGTTATATTTTAACAGACAATATGTCATTTGTTTTCTCTTTTAAAAAAATACAACAAGGTCAGGTGAGGGCCTAGCTCTTTTCTATTTTTTATGTTTAAATCTTATTATAAATTTATACTTGAATTTAATGATTTTATTTATGTATATGATAGAAAAATATTAATATCAATAATAAATTATTCATGAAAATCAATTTAAGTCTTTGTTATGCTTAAGATTTTCAAATATATTTTAAACATGATGTTATCAGATTTTTAGATTTCAATCACATAAAATATAGTATACTATTTTGATATATTTTTTAAGAGGTTTTTTAAAATAAAAACATTATTTCTTTTATGATTTTATTTTTTAAGATTATATTTGTTTTAAAATTGAACTTGAATATTTAATCAGTCGATTTTAATACAATCATCCTTTAAATTTCTTTTTTATACATTAAAAAAATATAACTATACTATTGATATAACACAATGTCATCTATCTAATAATTATTATAAACAATAGTAAGTTCAATGTTATTAAATTTAATATATTATTACTTAACTCACTGGAACTTATTTCCCATAATTTTTTTATTATTCTTTTCTTTTTTGCTACTTACCTATTTTTTTTATTATCCATGCTCTACTTAATAAGGGTGTGTACTTGTAGGAATTGCAAAGGTTATTTTATTTAATAAATAAAGAATTAAACCCTTGATTTAATTAATTAACCTAGTCAAGAGTTTAATTAAATCTTTAAATCCAATCATGTTGTTTTTATTTTTTTATTTTTTTTTATTTTTTTTAAATAATAAAAATAAAAAAGGTCAAAATTGGGTTATGACAAAATAATTTAAATATATATTAAATAAACTTGAAAAAAAATTTAATTCATTATTAAATTATTTTCCAGTTCATTTTCCATAACACAACCAAACACGTTTTCCAGTTCATTTTCCATAACACTACCAAACATCGGACTTTTCGGAATTCATCCCCGGAATTCACTTTCCAAAAGGAAACCACTTTCCTGCAAACAAACGGAGCCTAAGATTTACAAGGCTACCTCCGCTACACAACTTTCCATGCGTGCCTCAGCCCTCCACATGAACAATGGCATTTTTTTCTTTGTTTAAATTTAGAGAAATTACAAACAGAGTAGACCACTAAGATAGTGGCTAAAACATAACCAAATCACCCAAGTAGAAATGTCTGGAAGAACAACAGAAAACCAGTAAAAAGACCCAACAAAACCAAAGACCAACCAGATGCCAACACTAGAAATGCAATTCGTAAGCACCAGCAAAGGAGATTTGCAAGCCAACACTTCCAGCAACAAAACACAAAACAAAGACCTCTGTGCCATAAAAGGAAACCAAGGAAGAGCACTGGAGAAAAAAAACAGAGCACAGAAGAGGATATAGCATATGAGGAATTCGAAATGCTTTTTTTTTTTTTTTTTTGAGATTCCTGGAGGAGTTTTTGGATGACCTAGGAGGTTTTGATCAGGGGAACAAAGGAAGAGAAGAGATTGGAAGCTCAGAGGCATAAGCAGAGGGACTTGGTATCATAACCTTTGATAAAAATCAATTCAATAAGATCTGGAAGATGGTCCTGGTGATTTTGCTGTTCTTCTTCATTTTGTCCTTCCATTTCTCTGTGTTGTGCAGCTGCTGCAAATATAGAAAATGCCAAGGGAAATATGTGTTGTATTGTTTTCTAAAACTCAATTGAGTCATCCACTTAAGAGCTTGTGTTCATGCATTGTTTCAGTGCTTTGGCCAAGTCTTACCATGTCACTGCTCTGGGAATCATCACCGAACCCCTCTCAAAGTGATCGCCAAGAAGTGTTGTTCTAGTAACAAACAGGACTTTGCACAGTCACTGACTTGCCTGTGAACCGAGCTCATTCCACAAACAGCCTCAGAACAAAAACGAATTTGCAACGCACAAGAGAAAGATAAAGATTTGAGATTCTTACGCTAAGGCATCAACAATGAAGGCTATATAATTTAAACTGATACATAGTTTGAAAAACAAAATTGAACAGCACAGGGCTCCGGGTATGATATTCAAAAGCTTACAGAAAATGCTAACTTGTGAGGAACATGCTCGCCATAAATGCCTTCAATCCCTCTATGCATCCTTCACAAAACCATAACTGCAGAAGACAATACCATTTTGCCTTTGCCTTCATTAGCAGGTCCCCATTCCAATCCGCCGCACACATAATAGCAGTACAGACAGCACAACTGACCAGAAATAGTAGAAAGGACATGGAGAGACGAACTGCACATTCACCTTTGATATGCCTTGATATCTTCAGATTATTTTAAAATGAAATGAAGCAGAGAACTAGATATAATAAGATTGGCCACACTCATGTACAAAGAGAGAAAAAAACAAAGAAAAGAAAAGAAAATTCTTTGGAGTCGTCGTTGGAGAGAACAAACGTTGTTGTTCTTGCATTCTGGAGAAGTAGATGTATGGGTAACAAATAAACGAGTATAAAATGGGGGGGGGGGGGGGGGGGGGGACGACAATAGAGAGAGAAAACATATCTCCATAAAAGAAGACACGATTGAAAAGTGAAAGCAACAAATAAAAGGATGCCTTTATTACATGGAATTACATGGAACAGGAAAGGCTTTCTTGAGATTCAGCTGAATGAGAGAATCAGCAAACCTCAAGAAACTCTTCCCTCATTGCGAAATGATCAGGCAAGAATGTGATCAGCGGAGGAAATTTCTGCTTGCCACTCTCCATCAACATTAAAATTATTTGGTGGCTAAAGTACCCACCAGTTCCTTGTACGTAACTATAAAAGGTGTATTTAATACCTGAAAACAGAAAGAAATATTCACAATAAGCTCAAGCACACTGCCAGACATATTTTAACAGACATGGTGGATGTACTGGTAAATCCTCATCCACGTGTTAAGGTATCTAGCCATCTCTCCAAACCAAAAATTGAAGAGATTAGAAGAGCGATGGATGGTACCTCACTCGTTTAAAAACACTGTAAATAAAAGTGAATTAACAGTAATCATAAATACTCTGATATACTTCATGTTAATAAGCTATTCTTAATTTCCTTTCTTCTTCTTTTCTGGTCATAATCTGCCATTCTTAATCTATGGACCTGATAAATTTAGCAAATCAAGCTTATACGATCTCATATTAGAATCTAGTTTGCAGTGATTCATACTTGTAATTCCAACAATCTCACATGCTCCCCGTTTCAAAGCTCAAGGCAGTTCCCAATTATCCCCTTTCCTATGCACAACCCTGGGTTCTCAAGGATGACATCGACTCTTTGTAATCACTGACTTCCAACCATATGATACCGACTATATCAAATTCTTTTGTAACTTTTCTAGAACAACAAGAACACTATCCAACAGATTTGGACGGCATGCAAGTTGAAGGTTTTAACACTTCCAGCTAATAGCTACTGCTTAAAAATCTGACATTTTACAGATAGGAAGCCAGCAATCTGCTACAGATAGCCTTCCTTAGCAAACAGATCAAAAAATTGCTCTAATTTTAAACAACACAAGCAATTAGTCTCGTAAACTTGAAACTCAAATATCATATATGGAGAAGGAATCAGTTGCAGATGATTGGTTTAGTCATGTAGACATATCATAGAAGCTCAGCACAACATCAATATATGCTGCACCAGGAGAACATCTAGATATGACAAGCTATCATAAGTACCTGCTTTATTCATCAGTTTCCAATCTGCCCATTTCTTTATATTTCAATTAAAGAAAAACCCAGAAACATAATAAGCCAACTTCGACCTCAAAATCAAGTTTTCCCATCATTTACAAAAAAACAAAATAAAAGGACACTCAGATGAGTAAGGCAAACATCAAATGCTGACCCAGCCATGTAACCACCACCTGCAGCAATACGCTGGGCAGTCTGCAATTTGGCATGGATTAGGATCAGCCGCATTAATTGTTTCCTCATGGTCCCTTATTTAAACTTTTGATCTAATACAAAAAAATAAAAAAAATAAAAACTGTTCACGAAGTACCGTGCTTTAATATAGAGAAACCATGTTTTGAAGAAAAAATAAATTTTGGGTCAGTGCAATTCCATATCAAACCTATTGATTCTATGACTGACACGATACTAAAGCTATTGCATTGTGGAGTCCTCTTCAGTGAGTATCAAACAAAGATAGAATGCACGCAAACAAACACTGATAAATCTTCATATTCGTTTATAGTAAGAAAAAACAATTGGGAGTTTATAGATAAGTGAAATCCGTAAAAATCTCAAATACCAGTGACGAGAGAAAAGACACTGAAGAAAAGGAGGAGGAGGAGGCAGGCAATGGAATTAGGGTTTTAATTTGAATTAGGATTGGCCGTTTTAAAAACGACGATGTGGCCTTAAGTTGTGCGTTTGTTTATATGTCGTTTAGATATGCTTGTTATTACTTATTTGGCCCTGCAAAGATGGGAAATCCCCAACTTAACCGGGTAAATATCGACTTTTAAAAGGCATCTCTCATCTCTTAAATTTCTCAATCAAACCCTTGACTGCTAGTCCTTTCACACCGTTAATCCTTCCATGGTGCTCTTTGGTCGTTAACTTTAGAGTATTCTTTGGAATATACTTTTTAAGTAAAAAACAATCATAAAAAATAAGAAATATATAAAGAATTAAATAAAAAATATTTAAACAACAAATATAAAAATAAGATTAAGAACCGAAAACATAAAAATTGAAAAAAGCAAGTCCCACCAATCTTGTCTTTCCTTGATTTATAATTAAATATTTATTAATTAAAAATATGAAATAAAATAATTGATTATGCACCCTATACATTCCGTCTCCGATCATCTCACCTCAATTAGGATGACATGTTTGTTTTCGAGGTTAATTTGTTTTTTAAAATATATTAAATTATAACTATCAAGCAATGGTAAACAATATCCAAGATTATGGCCTTGTTTTGGAGTACAACCCAAACATAAATTTATTAAAATTTAATTTTTTTATTTAAATTTATTATATTTTTATATTTTTTAATCATTTTGATATATTAAAATAAAAATAAATTTTAAAAATAAAAAAAATTATTTTAATATATTTATAAATAAAAAATTACTTTTCAAAACAACCCTAGCACCGATATCCGATTAATTGGAGTGGCCAATCCCAATCTCCGCATTTGTGGTTGCCATTTGCTTTCTTGTATGAAGATGATAATGTTACACGTGTTTTCATAATAGCCACTGCTGTTATCCAACAAATTTGTAAATCAACCTCTCCACTCTCTACAGTGGCTGCAAATGCTAGATAATTTACATGACGGCTTCATTAATTATTCCCCACAAAATCCTATAAATATGTGGATATACCTCTTATCTTCCTCTTGAGGCAGAGCGCTGAATTCTCAATATCCCTTCTGCTACTACAAATATCTGGTTTTAGCATGTTGAAGCTATCATTTCTCTTGACCCTTCTCTCAAGTGCAAGCTTTGGCTCCTGGCATGATGAGGCCAAGAGCAGCGGCGTTGGGATATATCCACCTGCTTGCACCAGCATAGAATGCCCAGTGTTTGATGTTCTTCAACTTGGCAATGGCTATGAAATTCGTCGCTATAACTCTTCTGTTTGGATGTCCACCTCTTCTATCCAAGATATCTCCCTTGTTGATGCCACCAGAACTGGATTCTTAAGGTAACTCGCAAATCCCCTCTCTCTCTCTCATGGAGGATTGTCTTAATTATACATCCAGAATACTTTTTTCTCTATCGATTATACGATTAAAGAATTTTTATTTTTCAATTTAACCATTTTATTAGATGTATTGAGAGATTTGAGATTTTAATGTCACGTGGAGCACATCATTTTTAATTCTTTTTTGTGACAATTGATTAAAAAAAATAAAAAATTGAGTGTGTAATTGAAACTACTTTAATAGTTGGATGGTAAATTTGAGGTTTGCCCTTTATCTAGTTAAACGAGAGGGTTAGGGTTTTTTTATGATTATTAATTACCAATTTCTTAATGCTTCTAGCCCTCTTCCGAGGCAAGTAAGTATTATATAAATCATGCTTTTGGAGCTAAATTGTTTTACTTTACTTGCAGGCTATTTGACTACATCCAAGGGAAGAATAGCTATGAAGAAAAAATAGAGATGACAGCTCCGGTGATCACTGAAGTATCACCCAGTGATGGACCCTTCTGTGAATCCTCATTCACTGTCAGTTTCTATGTCCCAAAAGAGAACCAAGCCAATCCACCTCCGGCGAAAGGCCTCCATGTTCAGAGATGGAAACCGACATATGTAGCTGTAAGGCAATTCAGTGGATTTGTCACCGACTCAAATGTTGGAGAGGAAGCTGCTGCCTTGCAAGCTAGTCTTGCTGACACCATTTGGGCTGCTGCCATTGAGAAAAGCCGTCCTGATTCCACCACCGTCTATACTGTTGCACAGTACAACTCTCCATTTGAATTTGACAACAGGGTGAATGAGATATGGATGCAATTTTACATGGAAGACGAGCTGCTAGTAATGTAAGAGGCGATCACTGTGTTGGTCACTGTAGTGCGAGAATAGATAAATATATCCTCGTGAGAAATCCTAGGCAGCAGCTACTTGTCATATTGAATAAAATTCCCTCTGTTCGTCTAGTCACATATATCTAGTTAGAAACAACAATCGTATTAATATTCAGACATAGGACTCGGGAATTGATTCCACTTTCAAGTCAGTTGATATCTGCTTGCAGCAAGCAGTTTACAATATTCAAGTTCTTCCATGAATGGCAGGAGAAATTTCCGTCGTTCTTCCATGCTTTAAGGTATGCAGTCCAGTTGAACAAGAAAAACATTTTTGAAACTGCTACAGGTTTCTTGCAACAGTTTCTGTTAATTCAAGTTCTTGGTAGGATCAGTGTCTTTCATCAAGTATAGAAACGTAGTAATTTGCTCTGCAAAACCAGAATTTCCTAGGAACTATTAACAATGCCTACGAGAAGCTCACCTTGCTTGTTTGATTATGAACATTTAAATTCAAATGATGGCAACCTAACCAAATCCTAAATAAAAACTGATGGAAAGCAGTCCCAGAACAGGAAAGAAAACTGTCAGTCATATTTCATTGCACATCAAATTAGATTGAGAAAAATATTGACCAGGCTAACAACTGTCAGGCACAGATTCACTCTCAGCTAATATAATATGAGCCAAGCAAGTGAAAAATTAGTTTTCTATTAGGATTATAGAAAAATACTAACAAACTAAAACAAACGGGGACACTGGATATGCTGGCACTTTACAATTTTCAATAATAACAAGAATATTCCTTTCCTAGGGACTCTAAAACAATCCACATGCCCCAATCAACCAAGTATTGAAAACAAAAATTTTGAGGTACAGCTTCTACCTAGCCAAGTCACTAGTCATGATTAGGGATTTACACACTATAGTCTCTGCAATGGCCAGAAGATCAAACGAGACCATACTTTGTGATTCTCCCATTTCCTACAGACATGGTGCAGAAACTGTCCGTGAGGAATTGGGTTGATGAATCACAGACCTGTGTGGAATTCTCTCCTTTCCATGCCCTGGAGGTTGGGTTGATGAGTATGAATCCAAAACATGGCCCGTCTCCAAGATGAACCTAGTTTGTGGCCTACTATATGAAAATGTTCTACGGCAAATAGTATTCCGGTAAGATGATTCTGGAGCATACAGATCATTGAAAATTGAGGAGAACGTATCTACATTGCATGCATCAGCACAATCTATAGTACTGAAAGAGTCTCTGGTGCTCTCGGTTGTGAAAGATGCCTCGTCTGAGCTTGTAAAAATGGACCAATCACTTGAGGTAGCATCAGAGAAATCCATCACCTGTGTGATATTTTTGCTTGCACTCCTCCTTGGAATGCCATTAGCATAGTTGGCAAGGCCAGAACCATTTTCTGGTTTGAGATCCAATGAAACCTCTGGGCCAACACAGTAGCTGCTGCATCTTCTCTGCCCTTGTCTTGAAGGTTTCTGAGTTCTTGATGTACAGTGTCTTGAAGATACAGGAGCTTGTTGCCCAATAGGTTTCTCACAAATTAGCTTTTGAGGGCGAGTACAGGACCTAAGAAACAAAAACTTGCAAGAAGTTGAGGGAAGCATGGACAAATGTAAACATATTAACTAGCAGTAGAATTCGTGAAAAGAAGAGACCAAGTAATTGTAGTGGATTCAACCCAAATATCTACCTCTTGTAAAACAAGATGTATGCTCCTTCCAACATCACCTGGCTCATTGATACTGGATGAACCTGTTATGAAAGTATGATCCAAATCATTGAAATCCCAATTTGCAATATAGAATCTTATGGAAACAATTAAAACACCCTAATTTTAAAATGTAATTGATCTAGTTAAAGTTAATATCAATATGATGGGCAACCATGTGAGCAAGAAAAAATGCAGGCAGAAGAGAGGGAAGGAGAGTCCACTTTCATGAATTTCATCAGCTGTGTAGGGCTGTATATAAAAATGGAAAGATAAAAAAAAATAACCTTAAAGGGAACAGTTTTAAACCTGCAATGCAAATAACAAAAACAATTGAAGAAGGTTGATTTTTGCAGACAGGCGATAAATTAGATGATAGACAAATAGCAGTTCTAATTTCTTGCCACATTGGACATGCTAGATGCACAGCCAATCCAGAATATCATGTCTATAAGATGCATGTTAGTCTTAAAACCATATATTGTACAGATACAAAGGAATTGAGATAGCAGCCTGACTGTGGAGTAATTATTATAAGATTGTAGTTTAAACATCTCCACTCTTCCATTTGACTGGGATCTTCTTCTACTTTCCATCAAACCCATGACCCTAATCCAAACTAAGCCAACTCCATCATCTCAAAGTTGGGTCAGCAGATGGAACCAAGGTAGATAAGTTAACCATGAAACATGACTCTGAATTATATGTTTTTACCTTTTCCGGAAAACAAATATGCAACAAAGCAAAAACATCAAGCAGTTATTGTTAAAAAAATGAAAGAAAGATGGATGAACCAAATACTACAAAAAGGAACTGAAATAAGGAAATGGGTGTACCTCAGTGTCATCTATCTTGAACCAGCTGCCTCGCAAATCTTTTACATATGCAACGTAATGTCCAGAAAAAGATGCATTCAGGGTATCCAAATGTACCACAACAGCATAAAGCATGTAAAGAGGAGGGACATCACCCGTTCCAGTCATAAATGGGATCATATCCAGCATGTCAGGAAATGTGATACATTTGTTTATTTTCCCATATTTTCCCTCCTGGTGAAGCAAAACCAGCAATCAACAAAGCAAATTAGTCAGACAATTAAAATCATTCATTCATGAGAATAAATAATGTTGATGTGCTAGAAAGGGGATCAAAACCAACACAGTCTAGGTGGGTTGGAAACAATTAATTTTGTAAATTGCTGCCTAAAACAAATTCAGTGATCATACCAAGACTCAACAGATAAAGTATACTTAATACCGGGGGCAGGCAACATTATAGACTTCCTGCAAGTAGATTGAACAAATAACAGAAAGAACATCATTATACTCAAATATGCAAGTGATACCTGGAATCTCTTCAAAACAATTGTCAGGATGTTTGGTGCCTCATGTATGCTCAACTGCTTCCTGGCTCGTACATATGCAGCACACCTTTTCATCAACATATTTTCAGAGCCGTTAAATTACTTGAGTGTTTTAACCTCCAAACCTTTAACACATGCAATGGCAGTAAAAACACAAAAAGAAAAGAAAGAAAAGGGTTGCCCCACCTTCCACATCTGTACATGTTTTCTCCATCCAATTCTTCAGGGGTTGTAAACTGAGTCAACGCATCTTCAAGCGACTCAACCCAACCAAATATCTCTAGAGTAAGGTCCATAATATTCTCATATCGCTCTGACTCATGATGACACCTCAGACATTTGACCTAGTAGCAAAAAATTGACCTCTTCATGATTGTTGTGTAAGAAAACAGTCTTTAACTAAAATCAAAGAAACAGAAATGCACAGAAAGAAAGCAAAACATTTGCAGTGAAACGAAACGACAGTTCAAAGAACCAAATGAGCAAGCACCTTTGACCTAAGAAGCCCACCAAAAGTATGCTGTATAAAAGTTGTTTCTTGCAATCTAGGATCAACCTTGTCTTCACCACCCAGTCTCTCCAAGCATATGGATTGCATTGATGCAATCAGAAGCCTGGATGAAGAGCACTCATAAATAGGAGTAAATAAATATGAAGCAAAGTGGGACTAGTATCTCCAAGATGAAATTTGGAACCAAGAGAAAAACATCAGCTAGTAAATCTTCGGAAAACCTTAAGAACTCGTGTGCATCTTCCTGACTTCCATCACCAATCTGGCAATTACTATTACGCATATGAAGAAGGATTCTACTAGGAGATAGAGGGCCCCCACATTCTCTTAACATCATTACATGTTGCTCAAGTTCACACATGAGACACCAATCCTTCCCACAACCTAACACGCATATGCAGATAAGAAAATTAGACATGTCCGAGCAAATTACTATTGTTCTTTTTAAATACCCACAACAGGAAAAACGAGAATAGAAGAGTACATGCTCTTGAATGTGATCTATGAAGCAAGAAGATGATCAGAGGTTTAGTGCAGGTTAAACATTGAAGGACAGCATTGGCATAGCAACTGCAAAATAGAAAAAGTGAGTAACAAAAAGGCACGGGAAAATAATCATCTTGTAGAAGTTCTTTGACATTCAGAAATAAGAGACCAGCTTGTTACAAAATTATATAAGCTCACTCCTTCTATACTTGAATTTACAATCAAAAAAGGTAAAATAAAGTTTTGGTTGGTCTCATCACAAGTAGATGTCAACCTTCATCAATTAAATGTAACTACCTAGCATATAAAAGTCAA
This sequence comes from Populus alba, assembly GCF_005239225.2. Taxonomy (NCBI): domain Eukaryota; kingdom Viridiplantae; phylum Streptophyta; class Magnoliopsida; order Malpighiales; family Salicaceae; genus Populus; species Populus alba. The sequence goes on along the minus strand of NC_133284.1, from coordinate 42,994,104 downwards.
AATTCAAACACATGATTTATAATACAAGCAATCCCACATGTTAAAGTTGATTGCTCATAATCAGTGATCAACAGCAGTAAAATTCAAAACAACAGCTACCCCATGTTTAAGTTTATGAACAACAGAAGCATGTGATATTGACATTCTCTTCATTTTACTTTAGTTCACAAACACCACTGCACACTTCTTTATTCTGCATCAGTGACACATCCAGTCATACCTGTTTCCACAATTTACAAGTCCTCTGGGTGTTAAGTTAATAACTTCACAATTGAAGATCTTCACAAATTCTTCATAAGGGAACAGCATCTGAGATGAAATGATATAATAACAACAAGTAGTATTCCATTATGACCTAATATACCCAGTAAAGTAACCAAAGCTCACAAAGGAAGGATTGAACTGAACTCTCAAAAGCTTAAATAGAACTGGAAACTAACCCTTGTTGTTTTGTGAATAACATTAATTTCTGCTATATCTTGTCTGGCAAGTTTTGTCGACTTCCTTAAACCCATCATCTTCATAATATCGATGCTTCCTGGTGCAGGGTTGGCATTGCTCATTCTTGCAACTTCTGCATCACAGATGTACAGTTAAAAGAAGTTCAGAGAAGAAATGATATATTGGTAAAGTTAATCCATTAAACCTACTTGAATCATCTGTAAGTTGCCCTTTTCCATCTATTTCAGTATATGATTGATCTCCAGAGACTTTCATCTTTGATTTTGATGATTTAGAAGATTTGTTTCCAATGGGATGCAATCCACTATTAGCCTTCACATTTTCATTCATAACTGATGATTCATAAGAATATTTAGGTCCTGTCATTTCACCATTAAAAGAAGCTTCCGCATTGGAGAAATCTGCATTTGTTCCATATTTTCCAGCATTCAATGAGCTTGAGGAGGCGCAGTTGCTTCTTGATTTGGACAAATTCTGATGTTGTTTTGAATACTTGTGAGTCTCATCCACAGCATTAGTAATGTCTTGCCCATTAACAAAAACATTAGAGATACTACTAGAAGAAGTTAAATTGGTGGGTCTGATTCCAGCAGTTTCTTGGGAAGAATCAAATACAGCCACTTCCTGTCTTCTTAACATTTCTTTGTTTGATTTGCATGAACCTTGCTTGTTTGTGCTTCTTCTGTGTAGCATCATAGCCTCTTGAGAGGTATCAATTGCAGGACAATTAACAGCAGCAGAAGCGCCAGTGCTTGATATGAGATGGACATTATTGACTGAAGGACCAATATCCATTGTAGGCTGCTTGCTATTATATCTTAAGGAAAATAAGTCCATGGCATCATTGATTGATAACCTCTCGGGGATCGATTCATCACATGAGGTAGCCATAGGAGATGAGCATGAACTGGTAGTTTCCAACAGTTGGCACTCTTCCTTATGGGCTTGCCTCCAATGAATTATCTGACACTTTCCAGAACTGCAGGCAGTTTTATGTTGAAAATTAACAAGCTTGAAACAGGTTTGTTTAGTAGCTTATTGTTTATATCTAAGAGTAGGAGATGCACATCACATGCATTACTTTGTTTCCCCTCTTCCATGGTTGATGCTAAATAGACCATAAGAGACATGTCACTTTTGGGGGGAAAAGATCGAAAGAAAAAACAGGAAATCATGTTTACAAGTTTATTAACATGAACTGCACAAACATGCCACATGAAATGAACGACTAAAACTTGTTTTATATCTAGAACAAACCCCTGCATACATAGAGTGGAAATTTAGTCTTAAGTTTCCCATAGAATTAAATCCTATGCTTTTTAGTCTCAGGAAGGGCAACAGTTTCCCACAAGGTCAATGGTGCAGGGAGTGAACAAGTAGATTTAAATGTATAGGGTATGCGCAGCAAAAGAATGTTAACAGGTTGAATAAAAGATCTTAACTAGTGAAACTGGTGTGTTTATTTGCCTTTCACTTCTGAAGCCAAGGATTTATTAGACTATGAATTCATTTTCTCCATATAGCAGACAGAAAATAAACAAATGAATATGACAAAGAAGATCACCGCAACAAACCCAATGTAGCTTTGGTGCTTTGGTGATTACTGATAAACTCAGCTAAGCTTCAGATGAATTCTCTACATTTGGCTCTTTGTTTCATTAACTTTCATAAATTAACACATTAATAAAACCTCCAAAGCTTTTTTTTTTTTTTTTTTTAAAAAAAAAAAGCATTTGGTACTCAGCCTCACAGAACCTGGATGGTTTTAAAGCTGACATATTCAATGTGCAATGCAAATACTTGTCCTCAATTTAGAAATCTGATGACAGACATTATTTACACAATCCATGATCAAGATCTTTGCATTTTTAATTGCTTTCTAAAATAGCGGAGTATGTGTGTGCACATTTAAGAAAATACACATATGAAAACTATTTCCTTATTGAGTCCAGGGCAGACAGGAAAAAAGGATCGCATAGTAATACAATACAAGTCTGTAACAAACACATTTATCTAGAGGAAAAGGACAAGTGAAGTACCAATATCTAACAGACTTGCATCTGGAGCAGCGGGTTGTAGCTGGACTAAAGCATCTGGCACAAACTTGAATTCCATTCTTTGAAGTAGACATGGGAGGAATGACATGGGTGGTAGCCATCACTTCTGCTCTACAAGCTTCTTCAGCAGCCAGTTGAGCAAGCAAACTTATCCTCTCTCTCTTCTTTGCAGACTCAGTCCATTTCCCAAGCAAAATGTAAGCAACCAGAGGAAGCACGACCAAGACAAGAAACAGGACAGGTATATCAGCTTCCCTTGGTTCAAGCATGTCCCCACCAGCATATTCATATCCAGTTTCCTCCCTAAATCACTACCCACAATGTAGTCCTTTTGATCTACATAAGCTCAGCTAAATCAACATCCAAGGTCAAAAATAAAAAGATCGTCCTCTTCCTTTCAACCTGCCAAGATTTTCAAGCCATAAGTCCTCTCAACTCAACATGGCATTAGAATAGGAAAGCACATTCTCCATTTTGCCTTGGAGTCAAACAAAAAGAACCAAACACAGATCCATAGCAAGAGTTCAACTTCAAATTGGTGCTTTCAAAACAGTAACTTGTCTTAAACCAGAAGAGAGGCGAGAAATCTACTTTTTCTTTCCCTTGACAAAATACCAGAAAAGGGAAACATTTGCTAAAATTTGCATAAATTATTCAAAAAACAGAACCCAAATCCGATCCGTTGGTTCACAAGGTCCCTTCAAACCCTAGTCTCATCACACAAAATATAAACCTTCAATTAAATGAAGATTGGCATTACCCATTTCTCTCCAGACCCCCCAAAGGAAAAATAAATTTAACCCAAAAATAAAATAAGGATTTGTGGAAACCCCATCTCAAATTTCACATTCCTACATATTCTATTAGGCTAAAACAAAAAAAAAAAGCACCCACAAAATCCAATATTGTAAGAGCAAGAACCATAAAAACAGCCTCACAAAACAATGCATGGTGTTGTTTGAGACAAATGAGCAAATAAAACACACACATTAGTTCTTTCTGTTCTCAGATTAAAGTCCAAAATGGTTAAACCATAACGAACAAATGATAAAGAAGAGTTCACAAATACATAAAAGCACACATACCTCAAGTCATGCACCTTCAAAAAAAAAAAAAAGCAAGAAAAGGAGAGAAATCTTAAAGCCCACAGAAAAACATCGGTTTCACTTCCTTCTTCTTCTTCTTCAAAAAGATTCCTCCTACTGAAATATTAAGCACACGATGCTATCCAAAACTGCACCAAATTCTCTAACTTCACACTTTCTTTGTACTCTCTCTTATTCACTTTTTAAAGGGTTTCTTCCATATCCTGCCACTCACTCACAAAATACATACGCGAGATGCTTTTCCAAGACGTGGCAGGTGTCCATTTAGCAGCCTCGCATAGGGATGCTGAGAGGATATCTGATCGAGTAGAAACCGTCGGATGTGTTGAATTTTGGGGTGTCCTTTAGGTCTTGAGAAAAGAGGGCGGGACCCAGCAGGATGTTGCTCCCAATAATTTTAACAGGAAGCCACGTGTACGGGAGGGATCAAGCGTGAAGGATAAATGTTGTGTTGGGCAGACAGGAATTTTTGAATTCAGATGATAATAAAGAAAGAACAAAAAGAAAAGGTCTTGAGGGAGGAGCAGTGGTAGTACTATTCCAGTGTGTAGTGTATAAAGTGAAAGAAAGACAGGAGGAGGAGTAAAGAGTAAATACCAATAATTATTAAGTCTTGACCAGTGACGTACTTGGTGTGTTATGGGAAGAAGATGGATACAGCTCGTGATCTGCAGCCACATGATTCTCTACTCTACTATTACACTCCTCCTCCTTTCAACGGCCTTGATCAAGAGTAGTGTGTAATTTCTGGCTACTGGCGCGATAGAGATTGTTTTTAAAATGTTTTTTTATTTTTTAAAAATTATTTTTAACATTCATATATCAACATAATTTAAAAAACATAAAAAATATAAATTTAAGTAAAAAAAAATTTAATTTCATGCAAAACAGGTTCACAAACAAAAAGTGCTTTTACAAACCATAAATGTATACTGAACTTATTTAAAGTTAATTTGTTTTATGTTTTAAAATTACTTTTAAATATAATTTGAATTTTTTTATTTTTTATTTATTTAAATTAATATTTTTTTATATTTTCAAATCGTTTTGACATGCTAATATCAAAAATAATTATTATTTTTATTTATTTTCAAGTAAAAATTACTTTAAAAATAATTGTTATTACACTTTTAAACACTTTATCTTGGATCCAATCTTAAAATGAACCAGAAGATAGAGAGACAAATAGATATCAAGGGATAAAATATACCCAAATGGATGACAAGCCAACATGGATGTTAAGCAATTTGATCAGATCCACTATTAAAATATTATGATGATCATGTCATCTAAGACGAACTCTTATCACTCTTCTTTAAAATATTATTTTCAGATTGGATTTCGGATTCTCAAGAATGACGTGGATTCATGCATGTAATCTTTCATTAGGGTTGTAGCGATGGACTGTTCGCCGGCGGGAAGGGGAGACAGGCAGCAGCCTAGGATCCACCTTTACTTTTTGTCCACTTATAAATACTATATATTATAAATACGGGGAGTTTATGCCCTTACCAAATCCTGCCCAACCAACCATACAAAAGCTATGAATCAATTTGTTTGCTATTTTTGGTTCTAAAACAATAAAAAAACACAGAGTGTAGTTTGCCATTTTTGCTACATCAGACTCCAGTTCACTGCTGTCTGGTGAAGATTCCACTGAGGTGACTTTTCATGGTTTCTTCCATCCCAAATTAATAAATTCTTGAACAGCGGATGTGGAAAGCTTCACTTTATCACCAATGGCATTTTAAATTTTTTTATTACGTGTTAAATTATTTTAATGTGCTCATCTTAAAAATAATTTAAAAAAAATAAAAATATATAATTTTAATATATTTTAACATTAAAAATACTTTAAAAATAACTTCAACTATAAAGAGTACCAACATAACGTACATAACCTTACCAATCAAAACGTCTTCCCAACAAATTAATCCTATGGCGATATGGGGAGGTATTATGAAGAAGAAGAAAAGAATCAATGATTGCATTATTTAAAGCCAAAAGAACTTCCAAGTGAATCGAAAAGATTTGTAACTTTTCATGCTTATGAAAAGATAGATAATAATTTGATTGCTTGATGGAGGAGCCATGAAGGCTTCACCTTTCCATGTTCTTGAGAGATATGTTTTATTTGTTTACATACCTAACTAGTTAAGTGGTGCCTGGCTTTCTACTTTCTCCTGCTCCTAATTATTAAATATTTATCACATTCAATTTCTAATTAACCTTCTGATCACGACCACCGAGCATGCATGGATATATAATTTAATGTCATTTGTATCCATGCCAAGGAACTTGTAAATGATGTGTATGAGCATGAAGAAGATCGCATACACTACAATTTAATTGAAGGGTCAACTTCTCAATTAATGTTGAAATGTTGTTCATGTTTCTAATGTTTTCCTCCAGTTCTTCGAGAGTTCATTTTCACTTTATTTTATTAGAAGAGACGAATCCACATATTCATTTTTTATAAGTTACGTCCAATCTATCCTTGTATTTTTAACTATAGAGAAAATTATGTTTAATAATGAAAAGTGTACTTACTTATCAAGTTTTGAAAAAAATTATGGTTTAGATATTGAGTAAACTTAAAATTTTAAATTTGATGAAAGAACTAAACTGTACTCATATATAATATATTATAAACTCAAACAAAAAATAAATAGAATCAAGCACAATTTATCTCTCAATATATCATTTTATCTTTCTTTAGGAGGATTTGAATCAAAATCAAGATCTAGTGTTTTTAATCAAAATTTTCTCTTCTCATGGCAATCTGAACCTAAATCAAAAGCAATTAGTCATATTTTTATAAAAAAAATTGACTTAGAAAAATCCCTAAATTAAAGCTTAGGAAGAACTTTATTTTTTTTACTTTATTTCTTCTTCTTGATTTGAGATTTGTAAATTGTATTTTGTTTAAACGGTGTCATTTTGTTGTTTTTATTTTCTGGTTTAGAACCGAAAAGCTTTATTAGTTTTTTTGTTTCTGATCTAAGAGTTTTTTGTTATTAAAGGTTAGATGTTCCTCCATAGGAGACTGGAGTTATGAGGAAGGAAGTTATCAAGAATAAGCTTGAACTGGTATGTTACCTATTAGATTTCTAGATGTTGTTTCCCCATTTTGTGTATTCATATTGATTATCGTATCCTTTTTGGAGTACAAAAATATTATTTACTTCCGCTTTGCCAAAATCTAAAAACACATTTGCTAGTGGCAATTCACCGTAGAGTTTGTTAGATAGTGCTACAAAAATGAAATGGACCCTTTCATTCTTTTTATTTTTCTTTATGGAACATCATTTAATTGTGATGTATTATTGATCTAAATCAACAACTCATCATTAACATTTTGATGATGTATGCTAGTTTTCATCAAAAAATTCTTTTTTTGTTAAATGATAAATGAAGTAGAGCTTCTATGAAAATATAGATTTTACTGAGTGTAGAACCTATGAGCATACTTGATATAAATCTAAAATTGATAAGGAAAGGACTCTTATCACACATAAAAGATCGAGATGCTTTCCAATTACTCCTAAGCTGTAAAGGTTATTCATGTCTTCTAAGACTGTTGAGCACTTGACATGACATCATTCACATGATACGGTAGATGAAGCCATAACACACCCTTCCGATGGTGAAGCTTTGGAAGAAGTTTAATATGGTACATCCTTAATTTTCAATAGAACTACAAAACATACATCTTAGGTTATATAATGATGAATTTAATCCATTTGGGTCATTTATTGTACCCTATTCTTGTTACCTTATGATACTCACAATTTACAACTTGTCATCGAGGATGTGTATAAGATTGAAGTTGATGTCATTATCTATGGTCATACTTGGTCCTAAAAGTCTAGGTAAAAATATAAATGTTTTTCTTCAACTGTTAATTGGTGAGTTGAATTACTTGTGGTCATTTGAGACTTTGATGTATAATGTCTTAAGGAAACATAATTCTCAAATGAAGATAAATTGATGTGGACTATCAATGATTTTCCTATATATACGATGATTTTTGGTTGGAGCACGCATATAAATTTATTATGTCCATACTGTATAACAAATGGTGGTAAAACGTTCGGTTTTTTATTACCACCAGAGGCTTTTATCAACCAATCATAAGTACAAAAAGAATAAAAATAACTTCTTTATAGGTAGAGTTGAAAGGGGTGTTACACCGTATGTACTGTTGGGTGAAAACAATGTAGGACATAGTCTCATAGTATAAGGGCATTGTGTTTGGTTTTTAATTCGTATAGCAGAAGTTTCTTAATTTTAATGTGACTCATAATTGGGTTAAATGAAATATTTTTTTAGAGCTTCCTTATTGTCTTATTGAAAGACTAATCTCATTCTCTATAATCTAGATGTTATGATTATAAAAAGAAAATGTTTAAAAATATTTTTAATATAATGATACACATGAAAAGGGAAAACAAATGATAACATGAAGGCTAGAATAAACATATCCTTGTTTTGTCACTGTAAGATCATGAAGTTAGTTTATAATAGGCCACGAGTTGCAAATACCAAAGCTAGTTTTACCTTAGACAATAATACACAGTTACTTTTCTACCAATGTCTTAAGAGTTTATGTGTTTCCTTATGAATATGCTTCGAACATATCTAGATTGATGAATTTAAAGGATGATAGATTGTATGAAATGAAGAGTCATGATTGTAATATGTTTATGCAAATACTCATTCCATTTGCTTCCAGAGATTTATTATCAAAAGGAATATGGGATACACTCTCGAAAATTAGTTATTTTCTTAAAGATATATGCTTTAACAAGTTGCATACCCAACACATGGAAAGCTTGAAACGAATATCATACAAACAATCTAGAAACTTAAGATGATATTTTCTCCATCCTTCTTCTACTCAATAGAGTATATACCCAAACATTTATTGTTTGAGGCAAAAGTTGAAGGTCTTATTTAGTATTGATAGATGTATCCATTCGAGAAGTTAGGGGTTACATATGCTTCCTAAGTAAGTTTTTATTATCTTTTTTAATTTAAAATATTCATTTATTCAATCTCTATTTAATTTCATACAAATACTTGTTCACCTTAAAAATAAAAATAAAAAAAAAACGTTTAAAACAAGGCATATGTTGAGGCTTTAATAAGTAAGGCTTATACTATTAAAGAGATTTCAACATTTATTTTGTACAATTTTAAGCCTCACTTGATTTCAACAAAGAATCAATTGTGCTCTAAGACATGGTGATATTAGGGAAGTGTCTTTAAGTAGGAATTTATCAATATTTTTCCATTCTAGACGATCTTTATAAAAAAAAAATATAGCGAGGGGAAGATACTTGACAGAAATCAAATTTAGACATATACATAATTATGTGTTATTTAACTATGATGAATTGAGACCTTTCATTTAGTAAGTATAATATTAATAAATTGAGACCTTTTATTTAGTTAGTATAATATTAACATGTTGCTATTTTTAAATAATTTTCTCTTATACTCTTATATAAACTGATAGAGAGAATTATTCCTTGTAGGCAACATCATTAATTTTTATTATCCTAAAATTCATATATGACCAAATCTTAATTTTTTTTAATTATAAAATGAATAATTTATCATGTGATTTAAAACATATGTAAGCATTACTCAATAATTCTTAAATCTCATAATACATAATTTTATTACACATTTCTCTTTAACTGTTAATGGTTATAATCATGTACCAAGTTTATCAAATAGGAGACATTGCTAGTGGTAGTTTATTATAAAAAGTTAGAAAAGATGATTGAATTGCAATATCATAACAAGCAGAATATTGACTTTTTATTTAAATGATATTAGTATGATACTACCGATAGAGGAATTAAAGTGGATTCTCACCATGGTTTGATTGAAATTAATACAAAGGCTAGACTTCGTAGTATCGATAATGTTTTTATTTTTTTCAAGCAATGCCAACAAGTTTATTGCACATACATTCTTTTCTTTAAAAAGAATTGTTTTAGAGTTTATTAGTTATCCATTATGAAAACCAAACCTAGGGGTTATGTCTAAGTTGTGCAGGGTAGTAACGATAAAGGTTGTGAGGGACAATGTCTTTCAAATTGATGAGTTAATTGATCCATATCGAATTGCTCCATCTACCAACTTAGAAAAAAATTCAAATTTTCATGTTGTTGAGATAACTTTTGTTGATATTAATGCTGAGGAGTTAAATGATATATTAAAAACCGGTGGGCATACAGAAGTCAATAAAGATGATGAGATCAATAATCTTCAATTCAATGAAGAAAATAATGACATGACGATGATGAGAATGATGAAGAAGAAGACAATACAAATTAAAAAGAATTCAAGCTGATTTTATATGTAATAAAATTGATATTAATATAATTTTTCAATATCTTGTTGCTTCATAATGAACTATTGTTAACACAATTGGAACATTTATTTTTATGATTTCACTATTTTGTTATTATATAGAATTGGTGTTACTGTATTGTAATTTTGTTGTATTTGCAAGATAGAGAGATAATAAATACAAAAATATTGGGAAAAAAAGATTTGTTTTATACTAATAGAAATACCATCAAAATATAAAATACCAATGAAATTACTAACTAACTTAGTCCTAAGAGAGTTCCATAGGGTTGGAAAAAAATTTATAGGACTTTGTCACTGTTTCATACTAACAAAAATACCGATGGCGTGTGAATTATTGACAAACATAGTCTCTTGAAGAGTTTCAAAGAGTTGGAAAAAAAATATATAGAAAAATTTGGTGTTAATTATTAATAGAATTACCAAGAGACTATAAAAATTATTAAATATTCAACTCTCTATCAATAATTACATTAGTAATAAATAACATCTTATTTTTACCGATCAAAATATCGTCAATAATCCCATGAGCAAATAAGCTCAATCAATAAAAGACCAAAATCCCTAACTCTAGAACCCTCCTTCTCTCTCCATCTATCCTCTTTTTCCCCTCTCCTCTCAGACGACCACGCCAACAAACCACCGAGACAAAAGCCATTTTCCTCTTCCTCCTTCAGCTGATGACGACCACCTTCCTCACCAGTTTAACTTCAGTCAGTGATAGCAGCTCTGGCCACAAAACATCGACGACATCCTCTTCTCCTCCAGCAACAACAACCTATCATCTCTTTGTCATTTTCTCCAGCATCGTAAGTCAAAACAATCTACCATTGAAAGCCACAAAGATTGAAGTTCATAAATCCATACTTCTATATGTATAATCTTCATAGTCTCATTTCTCGCCCAAAAAAGTCCATCCAGCTGCTATTCTTGAATGTGAAAAATATCCCAAAAGTTTTTAGAACAAAAATTCATATTATGATGGATAGTGAAATAAAAATATAATATTAATAAAATGTTAATTTAAACTGGTCATTTTTTAAATAAAAAAAATTGAATCCCCTTCAAGTTCAAGATTGAGAGTGTGTTTGGTATTGTGGTAGCTTTTGTGGTTGCGGTTTGTAAAAAGTAGTTTAATAAAAAGTACTTTTTGTGAGGTTGATTTTAAAAAAAGTTGGTGTTTGGTTAAAACTGTGGTTGAAGTTGTGGTTTTAAAAAAAGCAGTTTCTTGTGTTCGGTTACAAAACTGTGGTTCAACAATTGTGGTGGACAAAAAGCAGTTTTGTGTTTGGTAAAACTGTGGTTCCAAAAAAAAAAATTCTTGTGTTTTGTTAATATGGTTTGTGTTTTATATTTGATTGGAATTAATTAAAAGGACATATATAGACACATATATATAATTCCAAAACATAGGTGTTTTGTAATTATGATTACATAACAAAATGAAAAATCGTTATACATTAATGTACTCTTTTAATGTTCCATCAAACTATTTGCAATTCCATCGCGTACAAAATCCATACGTGAAGGCCTCTGTGAGCCTTGAACGGCCGAAGCCTAAACAATATCAGGTAAAAAGTCATCTGGAATCAAATTGGGGTTGCGATCATACTAAAAAAAAGCTGCATCATCTTGCGATCTCCTTCTAATATAATTATGTAGTGTCATTGATGCAACTACAATCTCAACTTGTGTTTTGTATGGATAAGCAGGCATGTTTTGCAAAATTTTCCACCTCTGTTTCCATACCCCAAAAGAACGTTCGATCACGTTATGTAGTGACGAGTGTGCATGATTAAACACTTCTTTCTAATCACTTGGTTGTCCACGACGCCTAAATTCTTGGAAGTAATACCTCTCGTCTTTGTAGGGACCCAAATATCCATACTTGTTTGGATATCTAGCATCAACCAAATAGTATTTTCCTGAAAAAAATAACATTGTAATTTTAAACAAAACTTAAAAAAAAAACATTATATTCCTTCAATTACCCAATCTTCAATTTAGTCAAAATCACAACCTTCTGGAGGTTTTGGAAAATTGATATTGCTATTGTCAATAGCCTCAAGAAAAATACGCGTATCGTGTGCACTGCCTTCCCATCCTGCCCACACGAACATGAATTGCATGTCGAAACTACAAGCGGCCATGACATTTTGTGTTGGTACACCTTTTCTTCCAATAAATGGAATTTGATTTGCAGCTGGTATGCAGGCACGAACATGTGTTCCATCAATTGCACCGACACAATTCTACATGCCACAAAAACATTTATAGTACTCATAAACATTTATAATATATTTCATACTCCTCTGAACAACTTAATTAAACTACTTAATTATATATATAAAAAATTAATCTTACCTTGAAATGTGGCATAAATCTTGGATTCATAGCAATTTCTCTTGGTGTGCTCGTAAATTATGGATCTATTGGTTTTATGACTTCTACAGCAAATAAACGTAATGATTTAAGCACTTCTTTAAAACATCTACTAATAGTTTCACCTGAATGCTGGAATCTTTCCTGCACTTATCTATTTGACGCCCCAACTGCTATTGTAAATAGAAACATTGCCACCTTTTCAATAACGCTCATTCTGCTTGATGGTTTTAAGCCATGGTGTGTTTCCAAGTCGGTGCACAAACTCGACAAAGTTGTTGCGTCCATCCTGAACATGTTAACACTTCGTTTCCAATGACCTCTTAAAACCTCCGTCAACCAACGCATCCCTGTGTTATAGGAAACCATACATGGTTCTTTATACATATAATTAATATAATACGAGTTTATAGCTCCAGCTGTCCATATAATTAATTTTTTCCTATCAAAATGCCTCCTTATAATAAATGCATCGTCATCATCACTATCACCGTCAACGTCAGCATCGTCGTCGTCGTCGTCGTCGTCATTACTGTCGTCGGAGTCGTTTCCATTACTATCATCTCCAACACCATCAACTAAAGCACCACTAACTTCACAACTAGGATAATTAATTTGGTCTACAATCCGGTTCATTACATTATCATAATTACCATCGAAATCTTCATTAAATATGTCATTAAATCATGGATCATCCATAACTTCAATTACATGTAAACAAGAAAAAAATTATATGTTGTTAATAAAAAACTTTAAATAATTAAATAACATTCAATAAAAAAAACTATCATAGAGTTGGTGCGACATAAGTTTTTTTCCATACCTGTAAAGCCAGCAAAAAAGAAGTATTCTACTTGCTTGTATTTGGTGCAATTGAAAGGTTTGAGAAGCTTGTTATGAAGAAAGCTATTTCATTGAAAAATATGATGCAAACATTCCTCTTTATATAGAAAATTTCAATCCTCTTTACGTATATTTTACAATTTTTCAGCTTTCAAAATAAGTACATTCACATGTATGCATGTGCTGTAAAAGTAGCATATAATGTTACTTTTACAGCTCATATATGTACACCATCCTGACATGTTAAAAGGAATAAAAACAGAGCTACATGTCACTGAACCAGCAGGAAGACTAGCAACAAAGAAAAGGAAGAAAAAGCAACAACATTAGTCCCATCAGACCTCACGGCAAAAATGAAAAAAACACAAACAGTAACTGCAAAAGGGGTTGCTTTTTCAGACCTCACAAGCTAACAATAGCTACCTAATGGAAACAATTACAGCCAAGGAAAGAACCACCTGCAACACGTCAATCTCTGGCTAACCAATTGAAAAAATTACAGCAAATGAAAGATACACAACAACATGAATTATGAAACCTCATGGCAGCAAAGAAAGAAGGATCAATAGTAAAGGTAAATTATAAACAACAATCTGTCATTTTTATTTGCCTTGGTTCATTTTTATCCCCCCTCTCCCATTTGGACAATGAATCCTAAAGGGGTAAACAATGTAGCAAATGTCATCAAATATTCCCTCCTTCAGCACACATAAATGCTGCCTATTGATTCTTCATTCTTACTCTCAACCCTCTCTCCATCTCATACAAAGCTTATCTCTTGGTTTCTCCTTTCATGCCTAATCTCATAGTTGCTAACAAATTGAAAAAAGTACAGCTAAGGAAAGAAACACAACAGCATGTATTATTATTCCCAGCAGACCTCACGGCAGCAAATACAAATATACAGTTAACAAAACAGTTAAGGTAAATTAACAACCAATTCCATTAAAAGGTCAACCATTTAACATTAACCATTGAACATTGTAATTCGTTGATAAAATACAACATTACAACCAACAATTTCTCATACAAGTCTGTTAACTCCCGTAAAGCAGTTTAATAAATATAACAGTACATAAATTACCGCAAATACAATGCCTCGAACAAACTTCGGCAAATGGAAACTACTCTTTTAAAAACCGGCATCCCATTACTCTACAACAATAAAATAAACATGTATAAATATCATAAGCACTTGAACATACTTAATTGATTAACAAATAAGATACTTAAATCATACCATGTCAGCTAAGCACGTTTAGTTCGTTCATACATTCGCTGCAACCATCTCAACTTTTGTTACTTATCGCCCATACTGGACCACATTTCTCTTTTCCTTCTTAGACTGAGATACTCCGTAACGAAGTCATGAAACTCATCTTCAATTGAAACTCCAGGAATTGAGTGCAGCTTAGCCATCACCTCGGGAATACTACAACCTTTATGATCTATATTAACAGACGTCTAATCACTCTTAGTCGACATACTCTCAAGTAGATGATTGCACCTTGTTAGTAGCTGAACACCAATTCCAAATGTTTTCTTTTTTCTACCTCGCACATCACAATGATCTCGTTCTTTTCTTTTGCCTCTGCTTTTTGTATTGTTGCTGCTAGACATATTTATCCCTCCAACCATTCGAGCCATGTCAGTTTGGAAATCTGGAATCACATCTTCCTCCGAATCACCACTGCCATCTTCCAAACCATCATCAGCAATGTCGGCATTGCTTGTACCAGGATCAACACCACTGGCAGCAGATACACCTGATGAAGGAGCCCATGCAAATGCTCTAGTTGCGACAATGTTGGAATACATTTGGCCAAATTTATTCTTCAAAGACGGCTCAATACCGACATGTCTGAATTTTTTGGCTCCTTTAATTTCCTGCATATAAATTAAATAAAGTAATGAAGGATCAAGACTAGTAAAATTTTAGGGCTAGAATTTGACAATAATAAAAGAAATTGTTAGGATGACAAGGAATGTACCTAAATTTTTTGTTTCCACCACTCATCACTAGCTGTAATTGTGCCTAATTCACTATTCCAGCCAACACCAGTTTCAGAAACCAGCTTATTCCATATCCTCCAATCCTTTTTGCATCCATCCCATTTGTTTTTCAATTGTGTTTTAGTGAATGCATGCCTAATTTGTTCTTTGAATGATGTTATAAGAAATTTCCACCCCGTTTTATCGAAATGAGTATTAGGTCTCATTCTCATATCAATTGCCTTAATGCATATATCACAAAATATATGCAATATTTCCTTTGTCCAAGCAGCCTTAACAAAAGATTCAAGACCTTCCATGATATCTTTTAACACATTTAACAAAAGTTTGAAATCAATAAATGATATCAATTAAATGGTGGCACATAAATAAACCGTGGACTAAAACAATAATAAAGCACTCAATATTCAGCATTTACAAAAGCTGTGTGGTTAGCAACAAACATTAACCATGCATGTATTTGAATGAGAATGTTCATGTTAATTTGTAATGAAATCTAATCGCAACCCATTAATTTTCAACTATTCAGAAAACTCAGTTTCAACCATAATATTTGAATGATCAAGCAACACTTCATTGCCATCATGCTGTTTGGAAGAAAAAAATAGAGGGAAAAAACAAACAGAACATAATTTATTTCTACATTCAAAGAAACCCAGCTTTCTTTCGTAGCATGCAATTACACAAAAGTAAACTCAAAATTTTAATTTTGACTGCACAATTATAAATAAAAGTAGTCCTACACGACATGCTAACATGAACTCATTACGATAATTGTCAATTGCAGAACACACGGTAATTGATCATGCAGGTACACAGACATGCAATTTTTCATCTAAAAAAAAGAAAATGAAGATGGAGATAAGGCAGGAACTTACCTCAGTCTAGCTCTTTAGGTGATCGAAAAATTTCTGTTCAAAATAGCTTTAAAAAGTTACTATAAATCTACAGTTCAGCATTACATGGGAATTTTTGCGAAAAAGAGAGGATCATAAAAACTAATATGCTGGCTAACGTAAAGGAATCAAGCAAACACACATAAAATTAATTTTTTTACCGGTTAAGCAGACCACTGATGGGATTACAACAATTTATATATAAAAAAAAAAGCTTGTAAAGAACTCTATAGTTTTTGTGTCATATTCAAAATTAATCAGCATAGATGAATCAACCAGGGATAACTGTTATTTTTTATGTTTCTCATCATGCACAAAACAGAGTCCAGAGCCAGTTTTTAGCCTTCAAACAAGAAGATAGAAAACAAAATCTTGAAAAAAAAAAAAAACTAAAACCATTCAAGCCTCAGACCGTCCTAGTTCATGAATTTACAACAGTTTAGGCAGATCCATAGACCTGCTTTCAGTTTCAATCAGTGTTTGCATCATTGGCTAACAACACAGTAATTAAAAAAACCCATGAAAGCTGAGACTTGAAGACATAAAAGCAGAAAGATAGAGAGCATCAGATCTTCCTATAGCTTTGCATATAAATCATAAGAACCCAAGAGTCTGAGCATTCAACAATTCAAAATATTCGTCATTTGCCTCTCCAGATTGAAAAAAAATAAATTCAAAGAATTGTTTAAAGCAATGCAAAAATTAGAAGAGGGGAAGATAGAGGGGGTTTTTGGAGAAGGTGAACGGCGGTTTAGGGCTGAGTTTTTCAGAAAGCCATTAGTGTCCCTTTTATAAATATTTACAAATCAAAAATTTGTAATTGAGCATGCAGCAGCAATGAAATTTTTCATCTAAAAAACCAAAAATGAAGATGGAGATGAGGGAGGAACTTACCTCAGTCTCTGTGTTTTTGTGCTGCAAACCCTAGCGGTGTTGCAGCTGTGTTATGCAAAATCAAAAACCCATTACAAAAATTAGATTTTGAGAAACATGTTAAACAAAATTGACAAAGGGAACGGACAGTACCTAGTATCTCGCTCGTGGACCTTTCCCGGGACCAATCTCTTGGTTTTTTCCTGCAATTGTAACAATGGAGGGACAGATCGGTGACGGGTTGTGTTTGAATGGACAGAGGGGAAGAAGCTTGTCTGGCGTTGGTGGTTAGGGCAAATAGAAACGGGGTTGTAGCAAGAGAAGAGAGAGGAGAACAATTTGGGGAAGGAAAATGGGGTTTTTTAGTTCATCAAATTGATCTGCAACCGTAAGAAAGTTTGGAGGTTGACCGTAATCCGTGGTGAACGGGAAAGTTTGGTGGTGAGAGAGAGGTGAAACCGAATGAAGGAAACTGGGCGTGGATCTACAACAACTGCTTCCAGTGAAATTTTGGTTTTTTTTTTACCGTTGGGAAATTGGGTTATTGCAAATTGATGAGGGACAGAGAGAACAGTTGGGAAAACAATTGGAAATTATCGATGATGAGAGAGAGCAGAAATGCATGAAAAGCAAAAGGTAATTGCTTTTCACTTTTTGCATTTGAAACGCAATTTCTAATGGGACCCACATAAAATTAAACTGTGGTTCGTGGTTAACCAAACAGGTGTTTTACTGCTTTTTTCTAAACCGCAGCCGCACCAACATTGCCAAACACCATCTCAAAAAATATGAAAAAGTTAAAGAAAGTAGTTGAAGAAATAAAAAAATATATATATAAGAAATTTTGAATTCCATTTAAACTCAGAAAAAAAAATGTAAAAATTGAAAATTTCAAGTTTTATGGTTTTTTATTCAATCATTTACCGTCAATTTTGTTCATTACAATCTAGATTTAATAGATTTCACTACAAGATTTCACAGTTTTACCGACGGAAATATTCCGTCGGTGTGTGACAGAACGTTCGTCGGTAAATTATTTACCGACTATATTACCGACGGCATAATCCCGTCGGAATACCTTTTGTCGGTGATTCCACATTCCGTCGCTATATCGGTCGGTAATACAAAAAAAACATTTACCGACGGTTTTACCGACGGACCGTGCGCGCCAAAAAAAAAAGTTTCTCGCTTGGAATATACCGACGGAATATGTTCCGTCGGTGTTATGTAAATACCGACGGACTACATCCGTCGGCAAAAGTGTCGGTGATATTTCATACCGACCGAATAAATCCGTCTGTAAATTCGTCGGTATTTTTATACCGACGGATTATTTTCGTCGGTGAGTATGTCGGTGATGGGATGGCATACCTCAGACACTGGCCAATGCCGACGGATTTATTCCGTCGGTAAATCCCTGTGTAATTTTTTTTTTAATTATTTAGAAAAAATAATATAAATTAATAGTAATACAAACCAATTATGCAAATAAAATTTATATTAAGCAACAAAAACTCAAAGTTAAATAATATTCATTACAAAAATGAATGTGTTTAAAAAAAAAACAATTAATATAAAGGTGGAGGAGGAGGAGGAGGAGGAGGGTGGGGGTTAGGCGGCCAAAAAGGATTAGGCGCACATGTTCCGCCTTGTGTCATGTTCATGACCATTTGACGAAGCTCTTCATAGGCCGCTCTTTGTTGTTCAGACTCTGCTCTGCGTTGTTCGTCCGCCAATCTGTGTTGTTCGTTCGCCAATCTTTGCTCTTCTTTGAGTTGTGTGTACGCCTCTGATAGGTGGTCGCACCTTTGCTGCAAGGCCACAAACTCCTTAGATTGGGAGCTCGATACAGATTGGGAGCTCCCACCGGTTGAAGCAGTACCGGTCGACCGCAACTTGGCAGCGGTAGTGTTGGAGAGCCCGTAAACCCGATTTTTATCGGGTCCACCTGACGATCCAGCCTCCATCCACAAATCCGGATCGAATTCCGGATGGGTCGAAGGATCATCCCCGTATCTCTCCCTCAACCGATTATTATAGGTCTCCTGAAAAAAAAAAATAATCATATTCAATTCAATAAACATAATAATAACTTACAAAATAAAATGGTTAAACAAACACACCACAAACTGTTGAGCACGGTTGTCAACGAACTGTTGCGTCCCCTTTTGGCGGTCATGACTCCGCACGTGCGTCTCCACAAACAGCTCCATAGGGCTCGGCTCACGTCCAAGAGACGTAGCCTATATATAATGAAAAAAATGTATTAACAACAAATTAATTGAACGATATATTTCATTTAAATTAATCTTACCATCCGTTTTGCATGTGCAGCAAACGGAACGGAGCCGTCGGTGTGCGTTGTAACCGAGCCATGAATTTGCCGATTCCGGTTGCCGGCACCGGACTGTGAGCGTCGAGTGAACCGCTCAGATGTCACGTGCTGAAGATAGTGCGACCATATATCTTCCGGGATGTATATTGGTTTGAAATCCCTCCAAACCGCAACATCGTTCCAGCCTTGTAACCCCTTATCCCTCGCTGTTTTTTTTGCTTTTTTCTGGGCGTCATACCAAAAATCACGCAACCTAATTCACGCACGAAAAAATTACATTTCAAAACATAAATAATTATGTAAAAAAAAGTCGTATTGTTTTCGATGTTACCTAATTGCCGCGTGATTTTCCCACACCCTCCTCACAACACTGTCATGTTCATCGTCCCAGCAGAATCGATGCTGTATATAAAAAAATAATTTTTTAAAATGTTAATAATTTATTTACAATTATAACATGAATTTATAATTAGAAATAAGCTGAAAATTATATATTAACACGAACCTCAAATCTACGAAACCATGCATTGATTTGAGGCATCCATTCAGGATGTCTGGATATCTGACTCCATTGAAACAATGGAATCTCCATCGACGCTTTAAACGCCGATGATATTAATCGGGCGGCCTCAATGTTTGTGAACCTGAAAAGAAATGAAATTAATTTGTGATTACTTCATAAATTATGTTTTAAATTTGTTTTTTTTATATAAAAAAACTAAAACATTAACAAACTTACATTGAAAGATTGTCCTTCCACTGTGCCTCGAACTGGCGGGTAAATTAATTCCGCTTTGAAGGCATGCCGCGTCTGCGATGTGAAACATCGCTGGAAGAGGCAGCATCGGTTGACGGCGCAGGTGGTGTAGGTGCCTCTTCTTGAGAGGCACCTAAGGAAACATCATCATTGCTGCTAGACGAACTGGATTCGACTTGACGACCAGCTCTGGTTTTCATTTTGCGCATCTAAACAATTTTATATTAATAATTGTAAAATAAAATTCAAAAGTTAAAAAAGATACTACCCAAATCCACAAACCTGCAAATATTAACAATAGCCACAACCAATCGAACCAATCTATACTAATTATTCCAACATATTCAACTATTAATCCTAAGATAAATTCAACGTTAACAATTACAATTCACAAATTAATCAATAATTATATTCAAAACAATAAAAAATATAACAAAAAATAAATTCAATAAATTCAACAAATTATACTTCAACAAATTAACAATAACAATTCAACAAATTCAAAAAATTTAAAAAAATTCAATAAATCCAACAATTAAATTCAATTATTCAACAATTAAATTAACAAATATTCAACAAATTCAAAAAATATTCAAAAAATTCAACTTTAACTAATTCTAAGTTAAATTACCTAATAACAATTCTAGTAACACAACAACAAAAAATATTCAATAAATCCAACAATTAAATTCAATTATTCAACAATTAAATTAACAAATATTCAACAAATTCAAAAAAATATTCAAAAAATTCAACTTTAACTAATTCTAAGTTAAATTACCTAATAACAATTCTAGCAACACAACAACAAAAAATATTCAATAAATCCAACAATTAAATTCAATTATTCAACAATTAAATTAACAAATATTCAACAAATTCAAAAAATATTCAAAAAATTCAACTTTAACTAATTCTAAGTTAAATTACCTAATAACAATTCTAGCAACACAACAACAAAAAATATTCAATAAATCCAACAATTAAATTCAATTATTCAACAATTAAATTAACAAATATTCAACAAATTCAAAAAATTCAAAAAATATTCAAAAAATTCAACTTTAACTAATTCTAAGTTAAATTACCTAATAACAATTCTAACAACACAACAACAAAAATATTCAATAAATTCAACAATTAAATTCAATTATTCAACAATTAAATTAACAAATATTCAACAAATTCAAAAAATATTCAAAAAAAAAGGGAACGAAATATACATACCTTAATAATGTGTCAAATTCAAAACTTTATCTACATTGCAACAAAAAACACCAACACAACAAAAATAAAAAAAACTAAAAATAAAATAAAATAAAATAAATTAGAAAAAAAACTCATACCTTTTAATATAATGAAGATTTACAACACCAAATCTTGCTAGAGATTAAAGGTGAAAGTGTTTAAGGATTGAGGGGGAAAAAAATGAAAAATCTAGGCTGAAAAACGCAGGAGAAGAGAAGAAGCGGCGGGGAGAAGAAGAAAAAATGAGGCGAAGCGGCGGGGGTGGAACTTATAGGTCAATTTTACCGACGGACTCCACCGACGGAATTAACATCCGTCGGTAACAGGTTACAAATCCGTCGGTACAAGGTCAAAATTCCGTCGGTATTTTTCGAATTTCGCCCCGAATTTTTAAAAGCCCTCCAAAATTTTCGAAGTCCGTCGGTGATTCCGTTGGTAATCTGACAAGTTCAGGGGCGCATTAATTAACGCACTTTGGGAAACGCGCGGTCCGTCGGTAATTCTGTCGGTAAAATGGGTAACCGACAAATTACCGACGGAGCTACGCCGTCGGTAATACCGTCGATGGTGGTTTTATGTTTTCGAGCTTACTGTGAGATGTCGACGGATGTTATTCCGTCGGCATGGCCGTCGGTGATTGTGGCATTTTGTTGTAAATATTTTCAAACTCTCTGTGAGATACCGACGGAAGGTGAGTCCGTCGGTATTGCCGTCGGTGATTGTGGCATTTTGTTGTAAATATTTTCGAACTCTCTGTGAGATACCGACGGATGTTATTCCATCGGCATGGTCGTCGGTGATTGTGGCATTTTGTTGTAAATATTTTCGAACTCTCTGTGAGATACCGACGGACGGTGAGTCCGTCGGCATGGACGTCGGTGATTGTGGCATTTTGTTGTAAATATTTTCGAACTCTCTGTGAGATACCGACGGACGGTGAGTCCGTCGGCATGGCCGTCGGTGATTGTGGCATTATGCAGGAAAGTTTGTCTTTGTATTGCCTGTTTACCTTCCTGCAGAAACTTAACTGATAAACTGTCCATCACATAAACACAATAACCACATTGCTTAAACAGTAAATATTTTGTTTTACAAAATACATCATCAATAATCTAAATTACATGAGACAAATGTTTTTACATAGGGCTTCATGTTCATAATTAGTCGGAATTTTCTTCTTCTTCCTCGTCAATTGAATTGTCATCATCTTCATCGCAATCTTCAATATGGATATCATCTTCTTCATCGACATTTGGTTGTCCGCTAGAGCTGAGAACAACATTCAACTCCTCTCCGTCAATATCAACAAGACTATCATCGAGAACTCGAAAATTTGAATTTTCTTCCAATTCAATCGAAGGAGCAACTCGATATGGTTCAACCAACTCACGAACTTGAAAGACTTCATCTCGCACACTTGTGTCTTCGTTCTCATCCTGAACAACCTTGACACGACCCCGTGGTTTCGTTTTTAAAACGGACAACCAATCAACTCTTGAACGATCCTTTCTAAATGAAGGGGTGTATGTGTAATAAACTTGTTGACATTGCTTTGCGAAAACAAAGACATCGTTTATGTTGCGGAGTCTAGCTTTTGAGTTGATTTCGACCAGACCATGGTGCGGATCAACTCTGATTCCTCTGTCCGTCGTGTCATACCAATAGCATTTGAATAAAAACACTTTATTCTGCTCGCTATGATATTGCAGTTCGACGACCTCTTCTAATCTACCATAGTAGTCAACTTCTAACTGGCTACTTGTGGATCCCTTAACACAAACACCGCAGTTGTATGTCTTTCTTCCTTGCCCGTATTCTTCAGTATGGAAAACATATCCATTGACAAAATACCCGTTGTAGCACTTAACTTTTCTTTCAGGGCCGAGGCTTAATGAAGACAATGACTTGGGCACACTCCTTCCCATTTGATAAACCTTGTAAATATATGTAATTAAATGTACATCAATACACGGTAAATGAACGAGAATCTCGTAATGACATGCATACGTTAGAATGAGTTTGTGATAGTGCTTACATGTGTTCTGAACCATGTGGCAAATTGTTCATCTTGTAATTGAAAGATCTGGGATTCGGTCAGCTGCGAGTTATTGGAGAGCAAATATTGTCGATGTTGCCTGCAAGTGATAATGAGTGTATGATATTACAATATATAATTAACAATATATTACTGACAAAGTTTAATTACTATTACACATATATAGACTTACTGAATAAATGGTCTCAGCTCATCACAGTTAAATAGAACATAGTTGTGTGCTTGTTTGAATTCTATTTCCGACAAATATCTTCCTCTTACAGCATTTTTAGGTGTGGGTCGTCCAGTATTGGAGAATATTGACAAGTTCCCACTGGAAGGCACTTCACCGCCATCGTCATGCCGTGGAACGCGATTGATTCTTGTTCTCAGATGAGGTTCGAAATAGTACGAGATAAATGTTGATATCTCTTCAACAATATAGGCCTCAGATATCGAAGCCTCAACATGCGCCTTGTTCTTAACCTTTTTTTTTAGATTAAACAAGTACCTGCATTGAAGTACAATTCAAGTATTTTCAAATAAGAAAAACATAGAAAATACTTTAAGATATGAATTCCATTGCAACTGTAATATCTCACCGTTCGAATGGGTACATCCATCTATACTGAACCGGTCCTCCAGCTTTTGCCTCGAACGATAGATGTATAGGGAGATGCTCCATTGAGTCAAAAAATAAAGGAGGGAATATCATCTCAAGTTTGCATAGTGTCTCGATGATATTCGTTTGAAGCATCTCAATGTGCTCAACATTCATCTTGCTGGAGCATATATCTCTGAAGAAATGACTGATCTCCGTTAGTGCATCCCATATTCCCTTTGGCAACAAATCACGAAAAGCTAATGGGATGAGTGTTTGCATAAACACGTGGCAGTCATGGCTCTTCATTCCATACAATCTGCAGTCCTCTATGTTAACAAGCCTTGATATGTTCGATGCATGTCCATCCGGGAAACGCAGACTCTTAAGCCATTTGTAGACTAGCAGTTGTGCGTTTTTCTCTAACACGAAGCTTGCCCTTGGTTTTGCAACCCGTGACTCGTCATAAACCAACTCCATATTTTTACGGTTACAGTATAAAGCTATATCCAATCTAGCCTTCATGTTGTCCTTTGTCTTCCCCTTCACATCCATGACGGTGTTGAAAATATTCTCAAACACGTTCTTTTCAATGTGCATGACGTCAAGGTTATGGCGGAGAAGATTAGTCTTCCAATACGGAAGCTCCCAAAAGATACTTCGCTTTACCCAATTATGGGTCAAACCAAAACCAGGAAACTTTTGCTTACCTGATTGAAGGCCAAACACAATGTCACCGTACTCTGATACAACATGATGCAATTCTTCACCAGAAAGACGCGGGGATGCAACATCTTTTTCAACTCTACCAACAAAGAAATCTTTTCTGTTCTTTCTGAACCTGTGATTAAGTGGCAAGAAGCGACAGTGACAGTAAAAAAAAGAAGCTTTACCTCCGTTTGCTAGCGTGAATGCCTTGTTGTTTTCCATGCAGTATGGACATGCGAGTTTCCCATGCGTGCTCCAACCAGAAAGCATTCCATAAGCTGGAAAATCACTGATAGTCCACATCAAAGCCGCCCTCATAAGGAAATTTTGTTTCCTAGATATATCATAAGTCAGAGATCCGGAGGACCACAACTGCGCCAGCTCATCTATCAACGGTCGAAGACAAACATCTATATTCCGCCCCGGGCTGCTTGGACCGGGTATGATAGTAGATAGAAACATGAACTCCGGCCTCATACACATTCCCGGTGGCAAGTTATAAACTGTGAGAATGACCAGCCAACAAGAATAGGGAGCAGCAAATGACCCAAATGGGTTGAACCCGTCTGTACACAACCCATGTCGAACATTCCTTGATTCAGCAGAAAAGTCAGGATGAACACTGTTAAAGCGTTTCCACGCTTCGCCATCAGAAGGATGCACCATCACACCATCAACGACATCGTGTGTTTGGTGCCATGTCATGTGCTCAGCAGTCCTTGGTGACATAAATAACCTCTGCAGTCTAGGTGTGATCGGGAAATATCTAAGTTTTTTATATGCCACTAGAGTCTTCCCCCTGCCAGTTCTGGGTTTGTAACGGGAATGCCCGCATGTCATGCACTCGGTCATCACAGCATTTTCAAGGTAGTATAACATGCAGAAGTTAGGGCACATGTCAATTTTCTGGTATCCTAAACCGAGGGGTTTCATCATGGACTTCGCAGCATAGAAGTTCTCTTTGAGCCTGTTCCCTTCTGGTAAAATGCTTCTTGCCCAATCAATAATTTTGTCATACCCGGCCTCACTCAACCCGTGATCTGACTTGATGGTGAACACCTGTGCCACAGCCGATAATTTACTGTGGTTTGTGCAGCCATCCCATAATGGTTCGTCAGAATCTTTCAACAAATCAAAAAACCTAGCTGCCTCTGCATTAGGTTCTTCTTCTACGATTGGACATTGATTGACATTATCTTGATTCATTCTCATTGCATCCATAACCATGTTTCTGTAAGGATTAGTGTTGTCATTTGCCGCTTCATGCACGTTGCTAGCACTAGAAGTTGACCCAACCACCGTTTCTCCCATTCTCCTATTACTAACAAATACCTCTCCATGTGCATACCAACACTCGTAATCCTCCACAAACCCTTTGTGTAGAAGATGCATCATTACAACATCTGGATGCAAATACTTTTTATTTTGACACTTCCTGCATGGACACCTAATACCGCCTCTAGTAAAATTTCTGGGAATAGATGTTGCGAAATTAATAAAACCCTGAACCCCGTTACAATAATCCATCCTCCGCAATCCTTGGGGTGAATCTAGATACATCCATGAACGATCATCCATGACTTCTATTGAACCTCTATAAAAAGGACCCATTAATTAAGCAAGCTCTTAATTATTTCAAAACACAACATGTAATTCAGTAATTCTACAAATTAAATTTTAACAATTTTCAAACAAATACAATCTTACAAAATCTAAAACAAACCATAACAAGTATAAAATTATACATTCATATACTACAAGTTTGTTTGAGAAATAACAATAAAACATGTACATCTACTAAAAAATAATAATACATATACTAAAAAAACAATAAAATTAACATTTAAATGTTAAAATTTTAAAAGATAGAATTACTTACAAAAAATGATAAAATCCGTCGGTAAATCAGAACACGGATGCTGTGACCACAAAACAAATACAACTTGTTGTGCTGAGATGAGAAAAAATCTTGTTTTGGGGTGAGGGGGGGCTGGTTATTTTGCAGATGGGGAGGGTTAGGAGTAGGAAGAAGAAGGAGAAATGGGGGAGAGAGTGTCGGCAGAGGAGCCATATATTAACTTTTGCCGACGGACTTACCAACGGACATTAATACCGTCGGTGAATCCGTCGGCAAAACCGTCGGTACACGTCACCGCACGGACCTGCTGTTCAAATCCATCGGTGATTCCGTCGGTATTTTTAACGGTGCACCCGTCACGTCACTGGTACGGATCTGGCATTTCAAATCCGTCGGTGATTCCGTCGGTTTTTTTTTTACGGTAAATAGGTCCCCTCACGCGTACGGGCCCCAGTTTTTAATTCCGTCGGTTATTCCATCGGAAAAATCACCCGCCAAAACCTCCGCGCTACTGCCCGCCCTTTTTTCATTAATTCTGAATTTTCGGTCGGTAATTACCGACGGACTATTTCCGTCGGTAATTACCGACCGAATTACCGACGAATATTTTCCGTCGGTGATTTCGGCCGAAAAATACCGACAGAAAAAATTCCGTCGGTATGTCCGTTGGTATTTAGCGTTTTTCTGGTAGTGTTTTTAAATTCTAAAGTTGTTACCTAGGTATTTAATAGAATATTTCAACTTATAATATGGATTGAAAGTAGGTAAAACAAATGCTAATAAAAATTCTGGTACAGTTAAAGAACAAAATTGATGAATGATAACAAAAAAAAAAAATGTTAGTTGAAATTATTAGATATACTAAGAATTATGTTCTTATCTGATCACATGCACATAAAAACAACGAATTCACTATTTTTTGAAGTAATTGTGGTATGCGTTTTAGGTAAGATTTAACGGTGATGGTAATATGAATATAAAATTATGAGTTCCTGTTTTACTTTCTTTCGTTCGGTTGATTTGGCTTTATTTGTTTTTTAAAGGTGTGTTAAGGATTGTTACGGTGAATTAGTTGTCAATGATTTGGCTTGATGTTGAGATAAATAACATGATTTGATTAAATGTAATGAATATAGTTCCTACATTTGATTATGTGGTTTTAAAAATTAGAATTTTAAAAAATTTAAGAGAAAAAAAATCAATTGATTTGCAGCATGGGTTATTATTAATGTATATTTACAGGTTTTAAAGTTTTGGATAGGCTCCCATGCATAGAAAATGCTACCAAATCTTTTTTGAAAATAGAATATAGTTATAATTTTTTTTTAATTTTTTTTATCAAATTTGTTTGGATTAGGAAGAGAAGGTTAGTAAAGACAAAGACGAACAAGAGTGTTGCTAGTTTTTTAGGCAGCGCTTCTAATTAATATAAGCAGGCGGTTTTGCTAAGAGCCGATCATGATGAGGCATCTTGGGCACCCCCTCTCGATATAACCTCGTCGAGTGTGAGTGTGACTCACAGAGCGGGTGTCTCTTTTAAGCAAGATATTTACATTAGCAAGTATACTGCTCAAAGAAAACCCGACCAAAATATATAAGTTTATTTTTCTTCCTACATGATAAAAAAAATTAAACAATAATGGATAAAGTTTGAATAATTAATATAATGAATGAATTGAAACTCAGGTTTATAAATGTTGAGATTTATTGCATGATAGCATCGGTAATGAAATCATTAATGGAAATGTCTTTGTTTCAATGAAGTCAAGTTTCCAAAAATCTTGAATGGTAGCTTATGATTGATGCATGGTTCGAAAAGTTTAAGGTTAGTATATACATAAACAATTATCTTTTTAATATTTAATAAACTAATTATTTTATAAAATTAATGTGCAAGGAAAAATTTTATTGTGAGGAGGTGGATAACGACATGGCCAATAAAGTATGGGACAATCACAAAGCCATTAGGTAAGATTGAATTCAAATTGTGATAATTTAAAAAAATATAATAAAATTTTATTTTTCTTTATCTTATTTGATTTTTTTATTAACCAAGTTACATTATTTTTTGTACAATGCCAAAAAAAAGCAAAGAAATAGGCAAAAGATAAAGGTCTTCTAAGATGAGAAGCCGTGGCTATATGGAAGGATTTCAAACCATTGTACATCATAAAGGGTATTTGTGACACTTATCTCTAGCATGTGAAATCATAGGGCTTTTTGAGGAGATCATAGTCTAGTTCGGAGAACCGAACCAAGAAGATTCATGGTTCCATGACCATATATACCAGCAAATCCATTTTGTTTGTTTCACATGCAAAGCGAATGGTAAGATTCTATCTTAGATGGATTTTTTTTATAAAAAAAATTGTTGTATTGTATGAAAATATTTAACTAACAGTAGCTTTTTTTTTTGCAGGCTACGGTACTTGGATACAATCCAAGACCAATAAAGCTTTTATACCCACTTGCAGAAGGATGACAAATAGAAAAGAGATGTAGTAGCTCATTGATAATCGAGCCGAGAAGTTCATGGTAAGTAGGATTTGAAGATTTTTTAGATATTGTTTTTTTTATATTTGATGACTTTTTTTTCAAGAAACATATACACACCCAATTACATTAGAAATACAAGGATGATACTTCGACACATCCACAACTTGATCTGGATTTATGGTTGGAGGCTGGATTTATCAGTGGACTCGATATAAATCAGGTTTATAGAATCTTCAACACCGCGGCTGATGATATATAAGCGGGTTGTAGTGTCTTGACCATTAGGACCAAGGTTGTTAAAATCGCGATTCAACTCGTAAAATCATATGTTTTTACGAGTTAATATAGGCTTTACGTGCTAAATCGTTCATAAAACTCGGAAAATCAGTAAAATCGGGTAAAATCGTTAAAATCTGGTGAAATCACGTAAAATCGCGATTTCACCACCGATTGAACGAGTTTACCCGCAGGAAATAAAACTTCAATGTTGCTGTCAGGTGTCGCCTGCCTATTGGCTTTAACATATCAAATGCAATTAAGAAATTCACCGAATTAGTCTTCTCTCTTCTCTTCACATTCACAAGTCATGTTCTCTGCACCAGCCACCAGCCACTTCTGAGAATCAGTGTCCACACAGCAACAACGGTCAACAGCTTCTCTCCAGTCTTCAGAAACCATGCTCTTTTATCATTGCAAAAGTGCTTGACAGGAGTGGATGAGATTAACCTTCCGCATGGTCTGTGGTTACAATGTTTTGATCTGGTGATCTTTACTATGCTAGATGACTTGCTTGAAATTGCTCAGGGACACCAAAAAGACTACCGGAATATGGAAGGGACACTTGTTATTGCTGTAAAACTCCTGTCAAAGGTGTTTTTACAGTTACTTAATGAACTTGCACAACTGACAACTTTCTGCAAGCTATGGCTAGGAGTGCTTAGCCGAATGGAAAAATATCTTAAGGTAAAAGTGAAAGGGAAGAAGAATGAAAATCTTCAGGAAACGGTGCCTAAGCTTCTTAAGAACACTTTGCTTGTAATGAAGAGTAGGGGAATACTTGTGCAGAGAGAACTTTCCATGCGTGTTGTCATCAAAAGTGGGTTTCTTTGAAGATGTTATCTAGTTAATAGATGGAGGATTTAACCCCATAGTCTTTCTTTGAATTCTCTCATCATAGGTTTTGGAATTTTGAGCTTGAAATTTATATTGACTTTCTGGTTGATGTACAGGACTCAGAATTTGAATCTGAAACTTGTATGTTTCAAGTAGTTTATACACGGAATTAAAATATAGTGTACCGTTGTCTGGAGATATGCGATGGTTTTGCAGATTTAAATACAATTCTTCAAATTCTGGATGCTCTGTGGGCTGGTGATTATTATGATCGAAGCATTCAATTAGCTCTTTGTATGACTTTTATTTTAACCATGTATTTTAAGATATTTAAATTATATATGAATTTTTATTTGAAGACTTGAAATATGTATGAATTTTTATTTGAAGCATGTTTTTTAAGGTGCTTGAACTATGTATGAATTTTTATTTGAAGCATAAATTTTTTTTAATGTATTTTAAAATTTCTTACGATTTTACGTTTTTACGATCCGAGTTTGTATGTGGCTTTTCGTGCTGTGTCAAAATTGCGATTTTAACAACCTTGATTAGGACCCTGTAATCTGGATTAAGTCATGAATCACTGGTCGTCTAGGTGATCATACAAGAACAAGTTCAAGCTGAGATGACCTAACTTAGGCCTAAGACAACTGAACTGAAGAATAAATTAAATATCGTCAATTACCTATTAGCAACTCTCATTGGTATTTGTGTTCCACCTTGTCGCTTTCTTGATCCTGGTGAAGTTTTGCCTCATACTCTAACTTTTCTTACCTAAATAGATAAATTGTATTTAGTACTATTTTTTAATTAATAATGCATTTTTTTTATTTAATTCTGTTTATATTTTCCTTTTTATGTTAATTTACTTATATTTTTTTAATTTTTTAAAAGAATAATTACATATAATATTAGTAGATTTACCATCAGTTTATTTTGTCGGTAACATATGTTGCACGTCAAATCCGTGAGGCATCGACTTAGCAATTTTTTGTTTCTTGTTTGATTGATTGGTTTGGTTTGTTCGGAGTCGCCACCTAGTATTTAAATGAGGGCTACTAGGAAACCCGGATGTTGGTCTTGTCAGAGATTCACGGGTAAGGGACTGGTTGTGGTTAGGGAAGGTATTAGCACCCCTAACGCACCCTACCTGAGGTAAGCTGCTTCGTGAACTTGATGTATTAAAGAAGTTTTAAAAATTCTGTTCTTTCATCAAATTTTAGAAATACGACTTATGTGTAAGTTCATAATTCTTTATCCATGAGCAAATCAAAATATTAAATACTTCTTTATTCTTGCAATTTTATCATACAAAAAAAATTCATAAACAAAATACAAATTACACATTTCCTTTTTCACTATACTTTTCTTTCTTTATTTTGTTTTTTTACATCCACATTACAAATTATATAAAAAAAATTCAAAACTAAACAAAAATTACATTGCATAATTTAAAAATTACAAAATAGTCCCTAAAACTCTGGAAAACAATTCTGGGAAGTATTCTGGGTCTGCCTGAATAGTAGCGGTGCGTTGCTCCATGCGCCACAACCGATGAAGACCGAAAACCAATGGATCAGGAACGTCTTCTTCTTCCCTGTGTTCCTCTGTTGGCGGTGAGGGTCACCGTCACCTACAACAATAAGAAAAACATACAAAAAGCAGTCGGTTTTAGTTTTTTTTTTTTTTGAGATCTTTTTAAATATCTTTGTTTTGTCTTATCTTGGTTCATTTTTTTCTTCTGCCGATGGTTGATCTGGTCGCAGCTGTCGTCTGTGACTGCTGGAGCTGCGGTGGAGAGGGGAGGCAGTTGACCGGTCGACGACACTGGTTGAAGGAGACAAAGAAGTTGCTGGCTGCTGCTGTTTAGCAGCCGCTGGGGGAAGCTTTGTCACATCTGTGATGATGAGGGAGACCGTGGCCTACGGCTGGTGGAAGAGGGAAGATCTGTCAGCTGCGGGCTGGAAGGCGGTGTTCTCGGTGGCTGAGAGAAGCGCCGCTGGGAGGGAGAAGGTCTGGTGCGTGGGGGGTGTTCGAATGTGTTGCTGGAAAAGGAAAATGGAGCTGCTGTCTTGGAGAAGGGGAGAGGCCGTGGCTGAGGGGGAGGCGACAATCTTGGTTGTGGTCTGTGGGGTACGGTGAAGGCTGATTTGTGAGGGTGGGGAAGATCGGCTATGGCTAGTTGAGGGAGAAGAGAGAGAAAAAATAAAAAATGGGGGGGGTGGGGGCTGGTGACTACTTTTTTCGGTGAGGGAGAAGAAAAGTTAAGCTTTTAGGGTTTCTCCTTTTTTGTGTTGCCTCCCCCTAAATATTCAAAATTACCCTCCTTAGGTTTTGAGATTTGGACCTATATTTATAGGTAAAATGTTGCCCGGGCCTTAAAATTGGTCCCTCAACTTCTTCTTTTTTTTAGTAAGTTTTGATTTTTCTTGTTTTTTTGAAAACGAGCAATATCAACGTCGATTTAATGAGAAAAATCAATTATTTTAAAAATGACGCGTGAAAAGTCGAACGCGTTCGAAAAACCTTTAAAAATTTAAATTCTCCTTTTTTTAGATGACGTTGAAAGTGCTAAAAACGATGCAAAATATATTAAAAATATATTTTTTTTTGGATTTTCATTGTTTTTTGCTATTTTCAAATTTTTCAAAAATTTTATCAAATAGGTGGGTCAAAAATCGGGTAACAACAGATGTCCTCTCTTTACAATGCTTACGAAGCAAAACTCCTTAATGTTTTGCATAGTAAGCTTTGTAAAGAAAGAAAGAAATGATCTCATTATCTTGGGTGACCTACCCTTTTTAAAGAAAAGTGGTTTATTTTCCAGGGGCGACCAGCCGACACATTCAAATGGTCTGTTTTCAGGGGCAACCGACCCACTCACCCACACTAGTCTATTTTAACGGGCGACCTTTCCACACATACTCAAAGTGGTCTATTTTCAGGGGCAACCTGCCCACACACTCACACTAGTCTATTTTCACGGGCGACTTGCCCTTTTGATTGGGTTTACCTGAGATCCTATCTGGTGATCCAACAAGAACAAAAATCGGTGTGTAGCTCGATCAACCTGAAATCCCATCAAACAATTTCCTTTAACCAAAGCTAAATTTTGCATGATTAGGCTAAACTGAGATCCCTTCGCCAATCCCCTTTAACCAGAACCAAAATCATGTGTATGGTTAAGCTAAACTGCGATCCATTCGCCGATCCCCTTTAAACAGAACCAAAGTCCTTTGTAGTTAAGCTAAATTAAGATCCTTTCGCTGATCCTCTTTAACCAGAACCAAAGTCCTTTGTAGTTAGACTAAACTGAGATCCCTTCGTCGATCCCCTTTAACCAGAAGCAAAATCTATGTGTGGTTAACCATAAGCAAAGTCTGTGTGTGGTTAGGCTAAACTAAGATCCCTTCTCCGATCCCCTTTAACCAAAACCAAAGTCTGTGTGTGGTGAGGCTAAACTGAGATCCCTTCACCGATCCCCTTTAACCAGAACCAAAGTCTATGTGGTTAGACTAAACTGAGATCCCTTCATCGATCCCCTTTAACCAAAACCAAAATCTCTTCATGGCTAGGCTAAACTAAGATCCCTTCGCCGATCTCCTTTAACCAAAACCAAAATCTTTGTGGTTGGGCTAAACTGAGATCTCTTCACCAATCCCCTTCAACCAGAACCAAAATCTATGTGGTTAGGCTGAACTGAGATCCCTTCGCCGATCCCCTTCAACTAGAGCCAAAATCTGTGCATAGCTCAGTCAACCTGGAATCCCATCTGGCGACTCCCTTCAACCAAAGCTAAAATCTTCATGTTGTGGTTAACTTGAGATTCCTTATAGCAATCTCCTTTAACCAAAAAAATATATTCCTTCTTCAAGATGATAGGGTTCGAATTGAAGACTCTTCTTCGTTGATTTTCTTATTTCTTTGAGATTTCCCTAATGTTAGGGTTTATCTCATCTTCCTCCCGTTCCAGGGTCAAAACCATGATTCTTCGTTGTTTTTCAAATCAATAATTCTTTTTTTATCCCCAATCTTACTGGACTACATTGAAGATTTTTCCTGCAATAAATCAAGAATTGTCCTTTGATTGGTTGTGCGTGTTTTGCCGCCACCCGTCAAGAGGTTTTCTAGTGTTTAACCTTATTTTAGATTTCCAATCAGTCATAGACTTGCCCTCAGTTGAAACAATACTCTTCAAGTATATGTTATCATCAGTCTTCTTGGAAACTATCCAATCATCCAGACAAGCATCTCACAGTTTGCAGTACAAAGGCTTATAGTTGTATGTTTAGTGTTCTTCTCAATAGATTCCTCTCAACTCTTCTAATCAGACTGTGAAAAGAAATGTCTGGACCTCATCAATGATTTTGCTTTTATCACCCATAATCAGACTGTGAAAAGGTGCACCTTTAGCTTCAAAACAAATTGCCCCCACAATCAGTCTTCCGGGTGGGTGCCTTTACGACATTCATTCAATATAGTTGTGTGATAACATCTGTCGATAACCATGTTTCAAAGAATGACAATATGAGATTGTCCTTCAAGTGCAGCATTGTTCCATAGTCAGTCTTGGTGGTATGCATCTTTTTGCCATTCAATTACATTCATTCGTGTATCCTCATCGATCGCTAGCCATGTTTCGAAAGCTGATGATATGAAAGTGTCCTTCAGGTACATCCTTGTTTCTCCATTGCCAACAGGATTCACTAGAGCATGGACTATTTTGGAACGACATTGCCCCTAGTATGATCTGAATGTGCTTGTTCATTGATTATCTTTCTTTGAACATTACTGTCTTCAGTTCACTGATTCATCATTTAATCATCTTTCATTGCCTCATAGCTGATCTGAATACTGCTTGTTTTTCCTTTTCAGGGTCCATTGTATTGCCCTCAGCTGCTCAACTTCTTAAGGAGTGTCGAGGACTTCAATGTCATTTCTATCAAGGATTTTGGAGACTCAATCGATGTTCTTTTGTGTCTGATAATCTTCCTTGTTTTGGAATCAACTCTCATATTTTAAAGATCATGTCTATATAAAGTCTAGTTTGTTGAAATGAAATCAAAGATGTCCTCTTTTGAAAAGACCTTTTGAAAATCAAGCTTTTTTTATCAAAGACCCAACACACGTTATTCGAAATATACATTCCTTTGATTGTCATGCATTTTAAAAACAGAAATTGACCCATCGTAAGACTAAAATGGCTTTGTTCTTTTCACTTTTTTTTCATGGGTCTTTGTATCCTTTTTTAGACTTTGTTTTTGGGTATATCTTTTGATGGTCTATAATGAGGTGATCTTTTTTTTTTTTGTGAATTTCAAAAAAACAAGATGCTCAAGTCAAAACTTAGGCTTTATCAAGAAAGGTTGTTTCTCTTCTTATCACTTATTTTATCAGCATGCATAATAACCAATAGCTTAATTCATGAAATCACGACCCTTATGGAAAAGCTTTTCAAGTTTTAAAAGCGTCATTTATTGGTTCAAATTGCTTGCTTGATTAAAAAGGGCTTTTAAAAGCACGTAATGCATGCTATGATTCATGGCTATGAAAGAAAGGAATTTCAAAGGCTCAAAAGGTGTTTGAGGGTTTCAAAGACCTATGATCAACATCAATTATTCATCAACTCGTTTTCTATTGTTATCTTTGTAGAGGAAACGACATATAACCTTGTTAACCTCAAAAATCAGACTTCTCTTAACATAATTCATAATGCAAATCCACCTTTCCTTGATGAATAACTAACCTCAATCATCTTATGACATTGGAGGCTTTATAATAGAAACCAAAAGTTACGTTTATACCTTAGTCTTTTTTTTTTTGTTTTTCTGGTATTGACTTTTGTGTTGCCTTTCCTTGATTGAAATTTTTTTTGCTCTTCATAGACTCGATAGGCGTTCTCCTTCCTATACCTTAGTCTTTTTCTTCTTTTTTTTCTCAGCCTTCCTCATAATTTTCTTATTTGCCCCCAGTCTATGTGTTTTCTTCTAGCACTCTCTCAATCATTGGACTTTTGTTCTAAGCCTTTTCCTTTATCCATTAATTACATCAATGTCTTCAAAATATCTCTCATTTGCCCCTAATGTGGGGTGTGATCCAAGTCAGGGTTTTTTAATGAAAAAATATTCTATCTAGCTAAAAATGGGACTATAAGGGATATAATCTTTAGAAAGTGAAGGGATATC
Organism: Populus alba; assembly: GCF_005239225.2. Taxonomy (NCBI): domain Eukaryota; kingdom Viridiplantae; phylum Streptophyta; class Magnoliopsida; order Malpighiales; family Salicaceae; genus Populus; species Populus alba. Next base: position 42,957,749 of record NC_133284.1, on the reverse strand, counting down.
AAAGATGGTCTTTTCTCATTTCAAGCAAGGTCGGTTAGAACCGATAAATTTTGACCTCGTCTAATGTAAAGGTTGGGACTTTTAAACATCATGATTCCCAAGTCCATAACTACTGAATCCACTACACGTCATTATGCACACTGTTAAAAACTAGTTATACGATGTATGGTTCAATTTGTAAGGTGTGAGCTCAAGATTAGTTCGGTCATCTCTTGTTATTTTAATGAACATCAAGTCTTTTCTGGAATCAAAAGACTTTAATTTTGCGTGTTAGAGTTCAATCAAAATATTTTGCTAAGATAAAATTTGAAAGAAACATTTCTTTATTTCAAGACAATAATAAGATTAAGAATAAAGCACAATCCATTAAAAAGTGAGATGTGATCCCAAAACAATATGATGGGCAACAAAATTGATAACATGACATTTCTAAACAGCTTCTTCATCGGTTATACATGTTCTGTTATCATTCATTGGTGATATGATCGTTGATATCATTCTTCACAAAATCTGGCTATGTCTTGCTTACCAACCTTCTGACTTCATCTTTGAATTTCTTGCAATTCTTCACATCTCATTTGGATTATTCCATTTAGAGAACTATGCCTTGGAGGTAATGAACTAACTGTGCTTTTTCCTTGGTGGCAAAGGTGAGCTGAATTGGGAAGCATCCATGGAGCAGACCCTCCCCCAATCATAGCATATCAATGTGCCAGTCTTAAAGTTGAAGAATATCACATCGAGAAAATATTCTCCCATCAGCACAACATTAGTGTTGCAGAAGGCTAAAGGACTCATGTGGGGTTTTTTTCCTTATTAAAACCCCCATGTTTATTGAATGCTTCTTTCTCCATTGTTTTTTGTCATGATCCTTCATGATTCATATTTCCATGAAATTTCTCTCCTTATCGATGCAGGTTATGGCGAGCTTTCTTTTGTATTCAGTAAGTCTGACATCTTTGTTACTATTGCTAAGTGGGAATAAACAATGACTCTCTCTTTTTACATAAAATACAAAGACGTTTCTCTTCCACGTAAGCCAATGAAGAGGGCCATTTACAGATACTTTCGTCATGCGACGAAGGGATTCTTCATAAGGCAGCTTCACTTCACCCAACAACTTCTATTTCCAAGTTGCTGATTAAAACAACTCGACTCTGATGCAATGGCACATATAGAATTCTTTATGTGAGCGAAACTTGGGCTTCAAGAATCTCATAATCTTGTATCATAAAGGCTTTAACCTGTCAATCATTAGGCCAGATTCTATGGTATCATATCGTGTCTTTAGATTTGGGATCTTTTGCCATTGTTGGATAGAAAGGTTGCCCATATAATAACATGATTTATTATATGTGAGACAAAACATAATTCCTTGATTTGATGATGACACAATCTCCACGTGCTTCGAAAGAAAATCAAAGGAGATTTGTGTATCGGTATTCAAACCGTTAGTTGAGACAAAGGAAAATTGATATTTGTTCCTGATCATGCTTTGGATAAGGAAACCAGAGACAATGTTAGTTCTTTGGTTGTGTAGCTTTGTGAAAAGAGATTTGTAGGTCAACTTGTTGTACTATTTAGACAAAAGCCTATATTTTCCCACAGTCTCTATTGATGAGCGTGTTAGCACTTCTTAGATGGCATCTCAGCATAGGTCACCAACTGAGTCCATAGCATAACAGAGAACCTTACTACCACAAACTATGTTTCTTGATTGGAGGCTTAAGCGAATCCTTTTTGACATTAGCAGATGTCGACAACTCTTGATTCTGGCGAGGAAAATAGAATTGGGGGGCCTTTATTCCAAATTGACAAGCATGCATGTTTAAACATATGAGTGTTCTATATGATAAACTTACCCTTCAAGGGATGACATATGATCGTAACTTTTGTATGATGAAACAAGAATCTTGATTCTTATCCAAACTTTACAATGAAAATTTCCTAAGTGACTGCCATTGTGTCACCCACAAGTCTTGAGTTCTAGATGCTTCAATAAGGGCTTACTCGGATGCAAAACAATGTATACGGAGCATATATCCTAAAGGCAAGTTTTAATCTTTTTATGTGAGACAAAAGGTAGGTTGACTACTCAGGCTCTAAAAAAGGACCTCTTGTTGTCCCAATGATCGCCCTCGTAAAGGCAATATGGGGGCTCAGCAAATAATGGGACGGCATATGGACCAACCATTACCAGTCTAAGCACTCAGTGAAGAGTTGGGGTTTACACAAACTTAAACCTTGACTAAAAGTCATAAGGTAAGCTGCTAATCCCCAACGTAACCTAAAGTTTTCTCGTATAAACTCTCACATGAGAAGAATGATGCATGAAACAATTCTATACAATGTATGAACAAACATGTACAGAAATTAAAGCGTGTAAATAAAATAAGCATCTTGACAACAAACACACACAAAACCAACCACAAAAATCAGACAAAACAATGCTTAGTCCACAAGGTCCCCAGTGGAGTCGTCATTCTGTCACACATCAAATTCGCGCAGCATCGACTTGGTGATTTTTTGTTTCTTGTTTGATTGATTGGTTTGGTTCGTTCGAAGTTGCCACCTGGTATTTAAATGAGGGCTACTAAGAAACCCGGATGTTGGCCTTGTCAGAGATTCACGGGTAAGGGACTGGTTGTGGTTAGGGAAGGTATTAACACTCTTAACGCACCCTACCTGAGGTAAGCTGCTTCGTGAACTTGATGTATTAAAGAAGTTTTAAAAATTCCGTTCTTTCATCAAATTTTAGAAATATGACTTACGTGTAAGTTCATAATTCTTTATCCATGAGCAAATCAAAATATTAAATTCTTCTTTATTCTTGCAATTTTATCATACAAAAAAAAAAAACATTCATAAACAAAATACAAATCACACATTTCCTTGTCACTATACTTTTCTTTTTTCTTTTTTTGTTTTTTTACATCCACATTAAAAATTACAAAAAAAAATCAGCACTAAACAAAAATTACATTCCATAATTTAAAAATTACAAAACAGTCCCTAAAACTCATGAAAACAATTCTGGGAAGCATTCTGGGTCTGCTGGAAAAGGAAAATGAAGCTGTTGTCTTGGAGAAGGGGAGAGGTCGTGGCTGGGGGGGATTGGGGGCTGACGGCTGTTTTTTTCGATGAGGGAGAAGAAAAGTTAAGCTTTTAGGGTTTCTCTTTTTTTGTGTTGCCTCCTCTAAAATATTCAAAATTACCCCCCCTCAGGTTTTGAGTTTGGACCTATATTTATAGGTAAAATGTTGTCCGGGCCTCAAAATTGGTCCTTCAACTTTTTTTTTTTTGTAAATTTTGATTTTTCTTGTATTTTTGAAAATGAGCAATATCAACATCGATTCAATGAGAAAAATCAATTATTTTAAAAATGATGCGTGAAAAGTCGAACGCGTTCGAAAAACCTTTAAAAATTTAAATTCTTTTTTTTAGACGACATTGAAAATGTTAAAAATAATGTAAAATATATTTAAAACATATTTTTTGGATTTTCATTGTTTTTCACTATTTTTGGATTTTTTGAAAATTTTATCAAATAGGTAGGTCAAAAATCGGGTAACAACAACATACAAATAGATGTAATTCTTTGACAAATTAATTTTATGGGTAATATGCATATAATCACCGATGGATTTACCATCAATTTATTCTTTTAATAACACACACACACACACACACATGTAATTCTCTGATGGATTAATTACGTCAGTAATATGGTATAATCATTGATGGATTTACTGACAGAATTAGTTATTTGGCACGATAATTTCATTTGTAAATCTATCAGCGATTATATTCCTAACCGAATAGAAATAATTGACGATGTGTTTTCCGATGATACTGTTGCGTCCATTATTCCATCTGTTGCACGTGTGCGGTGTCGCGACGATCATCCTCCTAGATTAGGATAGTCGAGAACGGTGTGGGAGGAAAGGACAAAGAATTCTTATCCTTTATCGATAAAAAAGGAAAGGAGAGTCGCCACCTAGTATTTTGGTCAAAGGAAATCCTAACTAGTCTTAGAATCTAGGAAATGAGATTGTTTGCGTAAAGGAAAGGTATTAGCACTCCTAACACGCCTTACCTGAGGTAAGCTGCATTGTTTTTCTGTCTAATATAAATTAACGAAAAGTTGTGTTTTCTAATCGTTAACTTGTCAAATGTTTAAGAAAAGTCATCTTCAATAAAGAGATTCTTATCTTATCAGATTAAAAACCTAATTGTTCTAATGTCAACAAAAATAAATTGTCTTTTCATTTAATACAAAGAATATATGTTACGTACAAGTTCATAATCCTGCGTATTAAAAGAAGCAAAAATATAATTTTGTTTTTTTTTTTTTAAATGTAGGCCAAAATCCTTTGGGAATTTACAAACTTGAAAAATCCATGTCATATTTTTCTTTTAAGAACATGTCAAAGTATTTTAGATTTTTTTTAAAAAAAAATGCTTAAATAACTTTAGGATTTTCAACCATATGCAAGAAAAAAGAAAATATTTTTTTATCTAACCTGACCGGGTTAACACAACCATAAACTGAACCAAAAATCCTGGTTTGACCTAAAAAACAACCCAAAAACAAAATCAAAGTAAAAAAAACAAATTAAACAGCCAAAAAACTCAAAAATACTTGAACAAAACAGATCAAACACAAAAAAAAAAAAAAAAATAAAGAACACCAAGAACATCTGAATGAACCTAGCAACGTAAACTCAAATTCATACTAGATTTTATGAAATTAAAAGCATAGAAAGGTTGCAAATCATTCAAGGATCAATAATTAATTGTCCATTCGCTTTACTTTTTGTTAAATAATCACGATTGATCCAAAATGGGTTTCAGTTCAAAACAGAAACACTAGGATTAAAAATCATTATAAACATGTTATTGGTTTAAATAAACTCTAAATTATTGGTTATTCATGCATAAAAATTATTAAATGCAAAGAAATGGACCAAACATGGTCCAAATCTATGTTATGCCCAAGAACACGAAGAACATGCTTAGAAATCCCAGAAAATTTCCAGCAAAGGCAGTCGGTGTCAAGCCTAGAAAATGATATTTTTGGCTTCTAAAGCATGCTTCTTCTTCTTTTTATCCCAAAAAGTTATAATATCATACACAAACATGTTTAAATCTAAGAAACTAACAAAAAACATCAAACAATCAAAATGAATCATGAGATACCAAATCAAGAAACTAACAACTTAAAACAGCTTACATGTTCATGCAACATGGATTCAAAATTAGTTTATGAATTTATCTTTATGTATGAACAGACTTAGCAATCTAAGGGTAAATACCCTTGCATTAATATGCATAACTTCAACTAAACCACAACTAACACAACATTTATATATTAAAAAAAAAACTTAAACAAAAACTTTAATACATTAAAAACATAAAAACATATTTTAAAATAACTACATTAAATAGAAATCAAAGCAAATAAAAAGTGAATGCAACATTGCTTGTTAGGCATTCAAGTCTCTCTTTATGCTTCTAAACATAAACAAAACAAAAAAAAAAAAAGAAACAAAAGTAGGACAAAAAGGATCTACTTTTGGGTCTCTTGGCTTTTCTTTGGAATGTTTTGCCTCTCATAAGCTTAAAAAGCTTAAGAAAAACTTGGTTTTTACTCTTGGACCTCTAGTCTTGTATTTCATACTATTACTACTCTTATTTTTATTGTCTTTTCTTATCCTTTTCTTTTTCTTTTCTTTCCCCTTTTCCTATTCCAGCCCCTAAGCAAGCTTAAAGGAGGGTATTTATACGGTTTTAGGAAGTCTTGAATCCATTTCTCACCTTTTGGTCTTAAAATGAGTGGTGTGAACCTTTGATAAAGACCTTTTTAAGAGCCTTTGTATGTCTACACAAAAAAAAAACCAAATTGATTTTTGCAAGATAGATGCATTGTCGAGGCTGATTGAGTTGACCACTTTCAAGGCTCTGTCAGATCAATTTTGATGTTATCGTCACCTAAAGCCACCTGAATCTGGGCGCATACCTTTTATTTCGACTAATTCATACTCAATTTAGAGGTTTGTAGCTTCATAGTCATTCATTTGAAGGTGCCAACTCGATCAGCCACACATATAAAAATTGAGTGATGATTGATAAGGGATAAGATGTTAGGGACTTCTATGGAAACATTTGGATGTAAATGTCTACTTTCATAAAATAGGGTATATAGAGGGGATGTTCCTCTTCCATTTGCAAAAACCCTCAAGCTATTTGGAAGTCTAAAACTCCAGAATGAGCTTTTGAAAGGTGACAACCTGATCATTATGAACTGCCAAGAAAGAAAATGAAAAGAGGTTCATTTGGGTTAAAACCCTTGAAATTAAGGTTTTTAATTTGGAATGTGACAAATTTTCAATTTAATCTATGTTTTTCCAATTATGGCCCATACATCCTTAATTGACATGATTTTTTTTTAATTGCATACAATTTAACCCTTACAAAACTCAAATATCATCCCTTGAGTTGGCAGCGTTTTTCATTTTGGTCCTTAGTTCTGAATTTGTGCATTTTAACCCCCAATTGACAAGCAAACTTCATATTTCTTCAATTTGACCCATGATTTGGTCAATTTCAGCCACTATATTTATGCGCCTTGATCATTGGTTTTGGATTTCTTCAATCAAGTTCATATTAAACTTTAATATTTATGCAATTAAACCCCTAATTTGTCTAAATTAACTACTAAAAATTACAATTCAACCCCCAAACTTTAATGTCTTCCAATTAAAACCTAAATTCACTTTTAAAAATCAATTTTCTTATAATTAAGCCCTCAATAAATTAAAATAAACCTTGAAAAATTCTAATTGAGTCGTTAAACATCCAATTTTGAATTTTCGTACTCAATTTGAATTTTCTTTGTTAATAGGGCCTTTATCAATCAAAAATACATGAAATTTTTTTTTATCTTGTATATTTGATCTTTCTCGGCCAATCTTCAACAATTTCCTAGGCGTTTATGGCCATACTCTTATCACTGATATATCTTTTTTTCTTCCTACAAATTTTTTTGTATTTTTTCGTTTTTTTTTGTATTTTCTGTTTGTGTAGCATCCAAAAAATGAGTAACTACACCGTCAGTAATTGTACTTCCAACAAAATCAGGCTTTAAACACCTATAAAATATTCCATCGATGTTTTGCTATTTTTTTTGGTAATGCACATAATATAATAAAATTTAGGAGAAAATACTAAAAATTAAGATGAGGAAGAGAGTGTAAAATCTAGAAAAACATAGTGTAATTTTTTTTCCACCTCTTTTATAGTGGATTTTGGAAGCTAAAAAGATAAGAAATTAATCCTTGTAATAAATAAAACTAATCCCCACCATTATCAACTTTGATTATCATTTCTAGAAAGAGAATTGAGTGAGTTTATTTATTATATTATCATTTTGAATTTGTATTTGTAGGAAGACTTTTAAAAACAACTCTTGTAAATATACCGTTTTAACCATGATCTAATTGAAGATGCATAAGCCCGTGAAAATTATTCGAAAAATATGGACCCTAATTGATAAAATACACACCCGTGTTACACACTTTATTAATTTATGGTCTTCAATGGGATCACATCATTTAATTTTACAGTTATGCCTTATTTGTTTCAAGGAAAATGAATTCCAGGAATTTATTTTCCTCATTTTCCCATGTTTGGTGACAATGCGGAAAGTAAGTCAAAGGAAAATCAATTCCAGTCAACAAAAAAATTCACTTTCCCCGCAGGAAAGTGTTTTCCTTTCCTTGTCAAAAGGAAAACACTTTCCTAATCTTTGGCTCCGTTGATAAAACACTTCTTTCTCCTCTCTGCATCTCTGTCCAAAAACAAAAACAGTTGAAAAGCAAGAAGATTTGAGAGAATTGGGGGATCGTATTCTATCAATTTGAATTTGTTCTGGTTGAGCTAAAAATAGGACAAAATTAACCCATTCAAGAAGAAACCAAAACAGACAAGATCATAAAGACAACAGAAATAGAAAGCTATATTCACATTAATGAAATTGAAACTGAGAGAAGCTCAGAAAACCAGAACTTGAAAAAAAACAGAGCTTGAAACAAGGGAGATGCAGTGGTTACAAAAAAAAAAGATTGAAAAATTGATGAAATTAAGAGAAAATAAGAACTGGGTTTTGAAGAGGGATGGTTTTTAGAGGTGGGTTCTCAATTTTGAGGGATTTGGTGGAGAGGAGTTGGAGAATTGAAGCTGTTGGATTTCAAGAAATATCGGTTCATTTTTAATATCTATCTCATTCTCTCTCTCTTACATTGCTTTCTCCATGTCTCTCTCTCTCTCTTTGTTTTTCCACATCTATCTGCCTTTCCTTTGGTCTTCCTGTAAAAGGAGCAGACATTGCTGAGCTTTATATAAATATAAATAATGGTGGGCTCCGTCTCAGTTCTGTTCCCTCGTTGTGTTTTGTATCAAAATGGATGAACGGTGATCGTCCGATCTGATCTCATGATGAATGTACATTTCACAAGCTTATTTCTCTATAATATGATATGATATATTTAATTATATTTTATAAAATAAGCTATGTATGAATATAGGATATAATAAAAAAAATTCATCATTATGCTTTTTAGATTTCATTTTTTTTTTATTGTAAGTGATTAAATATTTTATATATATTAGATAAACTTGAAAAAAAAAATTAATTCATTAATAAATTATTTTCTAGTTCATTTTCCATAACACTACCAAACATCGGAAAATACTTTCTCGGAATTCACTTTTTCCCGGAATTCACTTTTCAAAAGGAAACCACTTTCCTACAAACAAACGGAGCCTAGAAAGTGTTTTTGTAAAAAATTAATTTTTTTATTTTAAATTAACTTTTTTATATATTTTTAATTTTTTTAAAATATATTAATATTAAAAAAAATATATTAAAAAAATATATTATTTTAATTTTTTTAAAAATATATTAATATTAAAAATAAATATTAAAAAATATATTATTTTAATATATATTTAAATAAAAATTATTTTAAAAACAATAACTACAGCATTCACGTATTTTAAATATGTGAAGACTTGGCAAGTAAATGCCAAAGACCCAGACCAGTTCAACGGTCGTCTCGTGATTTAAGTGGATTAAAGATGTGAAAGCATGTACTAGCCGAGCTAATCACAAACCGACGAAAGCATGTTAGATATAAGTAACAAATCAATATGGAGACTAAACTCCATTGACGAGAAAAAAAGAAGAAGAAGAAGAAGAAGAAATATCCTTTTTATTTTTAATTTATTTTGATATAGCTGTCATGTATAATTAATTAAGTACGCGTGATGGGAACGCCACTTTTCCCAGCAAATTCTTTCTTATAGTACTTTCCGAGCAATGGTTAAGGAATTGTGATTTCTGATTAAATTCTGCTTAAAAGAAGACTAAATTTGCATGTTTTAGCATTGGCGGGATCTAGGATTAAATATTTTTAAGAACGAATTTAATAATTTTAAATATTTAAAGTTATATTAAAAATATTTATAAAAGTACACGTACCAAAATAAATTGAGGGCCCTTTCTATCTTATCTCAATAAACAAAAAAACAAATATTGTAACAATAATCAAAGTGAAATTAAAAAAATAAAAAATAAATATAAATCAAGATATTCAATCATATAAAATAAAATGTTTCCTGATTATGTTTATTGAATTTTTTTTATTGAAATCGATAAAATATAATAGAAAGAGAAACACAAATTAATCTGAATGAGCAAATCCACATCCTAAAAAAGTATTACGCAAAGCGGAACACATAAGAAATAATATTTTAAAATGAATATTTTTTATTTTAACAAATAAAGTTCATTTGTATAAAAAAATTATAGATATATTATAATAGTATCTTCAAAAATCAAACATAAGCAAAACAATTTTAAAAAAACTTATATTAAAAAAAGACATGCAAAACTCGTGATCTAAGTCATACAAACTTATAGAAATGAAATCAAAGATAATCACAAAATCAATATTAAAAAAAACTAATGCAGAATGATAAAATTATCAAAACAAAAAAGATGTTGAATGACGTTAACTTTTCAAATTTGTGACCCAGGTCATCAGATCAGAAGGTCTACAAATGAAATAAAAAATAAAGTCAAACTCCTAACAAATCAAATATCAAAACATGAAACTAGGAAAGAAAATCAATTACACAAAATAACATAAAAAAGTTAATTAAAAGAATAAAGGTGAAAAAAAAAATAAACTAGAGAGAAAAACAAAATTTTTCAATCGAAAAGTCAAATTGAATTGAAAAATAGCTTTAACAAAAGGGAAAACAAATCAAAAGAATGAGGGTCAAATTGAAAAAAAAAATAAAACAAAACAACATAAACTTTGATTGAAAAATAAAATAGAAAGCCAATAAAACTTTAACAAAAAGAGCCAAGAAAATAAATTAAAAATCAAAACAATAAGGAATAAAATAAAAACAAAATATGAGAAATTATAATTAAAGGACAAATTTGAAAACAAACAAAACTTTTATAAAATGAACAAGAACGAAATAAGAAATAGAAAAAAAATATGGATTAAAACTAAAAATAAAAAAATAAAGAACTTTGATTGAAGGATGAAATTGAAAGCAAATAAATCTTTAACAAAAGGTCAAATGAAATAAATTAAAAATAAAAAGAATAAGAATTGAAATGAAAAAAAAAAAAAACATATGCGAAATATTAATTGAATGACTAAATTGAAAATAAGCAAAATTTTTATAAAAGGGAATAAGAATTAAATAAAAAATAAAAAGAATGAGAATTGAAATTTAAAAGGCAAAAACAAAGAGGATAATGATGCACTTTGTTTAGCAGAAGTGAGAAAAGAAGGGAAAAAAACAACAATTGGAGACAATCCAAACACCATACGATGCTATGTGCTATACCATGAGGAAACGAACATGGCGGTGCTTTCAAAGACATGACTAAAGGTCAGGTTTGGGCGCCAGTGGCTTTATCCTTGCTGCTTAAATGGTGCGAATGCCACTCACTCATTAGTGTGTAATGACCATGCGCCAACTGCTTTCTTGAATAAAAAAATTAAAAAGTTAACATCAAAAAATACCAAAATATGACCATAGTTATTACCAAAAAACCACGTGTGAAATTACTAAAGTACCCCCATATACAAACCTTATTTTTGTCATTTTTAAGGTCAATAATGTATTTTAATTGTACATGAAGAAGGGAAAAACCAAAATCCCAAAATTGTTTTTATCCTGGGGGTAAAGAATTATTTTTACTGTTTAAAACCATATGAAAAGTAAAAAAAAAAATAATAATAATTTGATCAACAACTCTAAATTTTATTGATCTTGAGGGTAAAAATGTATTTTTATTGTATAAAATTCTTTAAAAGACTAACATACCCCCAACAATTTCTTAATAACCAATGAGCTAGTGAAAAAGATCAAAGCACCTTGAACCTTCAAGGGTTTTTTTTTTTCAAGGACAAAAAGATAATTTCATTATAGTAATCCACATAAACTGTGTTTAGTACTGTTACAATAAATATCTCACGCCCTATATATTTTTGGTATTTTTTGTTTTGTCAAAATCCAATATTTTACCCTTCTTTTTGTATATATTTCAAATATCAAAAAAGTGTTTTTAGTAGATTTAGTAAATTTTAATTATTTTTGTTATTTTAGTCATTTTTGTTAAAGAAAGTGCAAAAGAGAAAAATAATATATATATATATATATATATATATATATATATATAATATAGGGTTGAAATCAAAACAATAATTGAATATCACATGTAAAAATTAAGTTTAGGTATTTTTGGGTTCTAATTAAGGGCTGAATTGAAGAAAATGACTTAAATTGTTTTAATTTGTCTAAAACTAAAGAAAATGGAAGTTTAAGGATGAGTTTGAAATACATAATCAAGTTATAAAATCAAATAAGAGCTTAATTGAAGAAAAAAAAATTAAAATTGCATACCATATCAGCTTACAAATGAAGAATTAAAGAACCAAGGACTCATGTGAGAGCAATGAAGATAACAAAGGGCATGTTGTATTTCAATCAAAGTCTAAATTGAAATAAATTAAGGAATAAGAGGTGGAAATGACCTAAGTTAGAAAAATTCAAAGGCCAAGAACTAAAGCACAAAAAATGCTAAATATGGATATAGATGAAGTTTGGCATGATTTTAATTTAGAAAACTTAATTCTAATTAAAACCAAAATCATGTCATTTCAAATTAAATGAAACAATGCTTTTCTTTTTTCTTTTTTTTAGAAAGAGTAGGCTTTGAAGATTCAAACAAAACAATGTTGTTTTGTTCATGAATCTATATATTTTCTAGGCAAGGCAGGAATGGTTGATTGTCATGCGATCTTTTGACTTAATTTCTAATCTTGATTGATTTTCTTAATTGCATATAATGCAAGAATCAGGTGATTCTGGTCTTATAAATCAGGTCATGAATTTAGAAGATTAGCGTGTGTTGACTCGAATTTTTTCGGGTCTTTTTTTTATATATTTTTTTAAATTTTAGTTTTTAATATTTAATTAATTAAAAATTGAGTTTTATAAAATTTTATTTACTTTTATAGAATTATTTTAATCTTAATATTTAATATTTTTAATTATCGTAAAACTAAATTATGATCTTTTTATATTTTTTTTTTTAGTTTAACGTGTGTGTTTGAGCCAGCTTGTGCGTTATACACCTTGCTATTAGAGATCCCTATGAATATATATTTATGAATTTTTTAAAATAAGAACTCTATGTGAACTACCTTTTCCAAGGAACAAAATAATCAGTGCACTGATGAGACAATCCAGGGTTTGAATAGTTCAGCGTTTGGACCGCGTATGCCCCAAGTGTGACTCAAGAAGTATTTTATTTTCCTATAAAATACAAGTTAAACATCTCCTCTTCCTCCATTTCACAATAGACTTGAAACCTAAGAGAGTATTTCACCGAAATTGACTGCCTTCGGTTTCTGTTGCTGTTGAGAATGAAGGTAAGTATTTTCTCCTACAGAACTCAGAGAATAAGAAATGCAAGCTTTTACTATATGTGATTAACATTTACGTAAGCGGGAATGTTTGTTGTTCAATGGTGCAGCAAAAAATAGTTATGGAGGTATCGATGAACTCCAGCAAACACAGAACGAGGGCTATGAAGATTGCTGCGGTCGCAAACGGTATTTAGCATTCCTTAATTTCGAATGAACATGTTTTGCTTTCCAGAACTGTACGATGATCGATCAGGAGACTTACCATGTTAGAGAAATACTGTTACTGGGCTCCGCCAATTGCAAGGAAAAAATACATTTTGGTTCATTGAGTATTCTTTTTTAGTAGGCTTTGTCGTTTCATGCAGCTAACATGGTGCAAACGCTTCATTTTCTTTTTCTTTCTTTGTTGTTTTCCCTCCATATAAAACTTCTCTAAATGTTTACTTTGTAACAGTAACATGTTATGAAATCTTGGGTTCTGATACGGAGCTTATTATGTTGGACAGGTGTGAATTCTGTGGAGATAGAAGGGACAGACAAAGTTGTGGTGATTGGGGATGGAGTTGACTCGGTTAAGCTAGCCCGTGCCCTCAAGAAACAATTTGGGCATGTTATGATAGTGAGTGTCAAAGAAGAGAAAGAAGAGGAAGAAGAGGAAGAAGAGGAAGAGAAAGACGTGCTGTATTGGCCATATAATTACACTCATCACTATCCTGCACCTCTGGTGTACGAAAACATTTACTCTCCATCCCTACCACCTACTTGTTCCATCCTTTGAGATATATCTGTATAATTTTCCTTGTTATTTATGATATATCAAAGATATATGTTCTTGTTTACAAGAGTTTAAAACCTGTGATTTGCGAATTCTATATATAGTTAAAGCTCGAGCATGCATGCAGTGCTCAGCTTACAGCTTCAGTATCGTAATATTAATGGAATTGTATATCATTCACAGAAATGGAATTATATATAATATAAATGAGATGGATTGATATTCTATTAATTAATCTAGGTTTTTATATCAGAGATGATATCCATCCTAGCACTTGAAATAAAAAGCGTGGGCCGGAAGGGATGGTGGCTGATGATGCTTCCAAACGGAAGCTAGGCAACTTTGTGGTAAACGGTGAAGTGGATCAACTGGTGTTGTTGCTTTCTTTCCTTTTTTTTCTTTTATCTATTTGTATCAGATAATTCATACAGAGGTGCAAGATTTTTCTCAATTTATAATTATCGACAAAATTTCCATCGGTGCTTTTAATTAAATACTATTGATAGAAAGTCCATCGTCTATCTTTTTCCACTATTAACACATAGATTACCCTTTTTTATGGAATATCGTCGATGGATATTTTCTGAAAAAAATGAAATAATTATCCACTGGTTATTTTCATACAAGATTTTTTTTTTTTTTGAAGAATATTATTGAAATAATGTCTAATAGAAAAGGGCTGGAAGAAGGTTATGTCGGAAATTAGATAGTTTCCTATAGTGGGATAATTCGTTTTTATTTTTTGGAAGTTTTTTTCTTAAAAAAAAAAAAATGTGCATTGTCTGAATCATTTGGTTGGTTTTCTTAAAATACATAGTTTGTTTCTTAATCTTCAGAAATTGAACTTTTTGTAACGAATAATAAAATTATACCATCGAAACATTTAAAATATCTATTTATATATAAAAAAAGTTACTTCGGATATAATGGAGGTTTATGTTAAACATTAATTACTCACCATATCTTTAATGTTTGCCTGCGAAAAAAAAAATCCAAAACAAATTCCTTGTAAGCAAGTAGGGTAAGATATCCAAGTGTCAAGACACAGGAGAAAAATGTTTATGCTTTTGAGTCTGGCACCAGCAAGCTCCAATGATGATAGTCAATAATTTCTTAGTGGTCAAGTAGAAGAGCAAAGATAAATTTGTTTATGTGTTTTAAAAATATTTTTAAAAATTTTAATTTTTTTTATTTTTTATTAATTTTAAATTAATATATTTTGAATGTTTTTTAAATTATTTTGATGTGTTATATTAATAATAATTTTTAAAAATAAAAAATATCATTGACATATATATTTTAATACAAAAAATATTATTTAAAAAAATAATCACAACTAAACTATTAAATAAATATAAAGACTCAACAAGTAATAAATAATAAAAGAGCTAGAATTTTCGACCGTCGACTCGCCAAATGGAAATTTCAGAGCAACAAAGCTAGTAGAGGACAAATCAACACTAGGTGAACTATACAATTAAAATCATGTCGGACCCAAAACACAAGTTTTAGAGACTTTACATCCCATTGACTACGAAAAACAATTTAATTTTGCCCAACTAGGTGCTTTCTTTAATGCTTTTGATAGAAAATATATTGAACGGGTCTTCTTCAGTTGGCGCGACGGGAACGTGACTTTTGTTTTTTCTTCTCTCATGTATTTTCTTAAGATTTGTTACCCGCACTACACTGCAGTCCAAGCGTTTTATTTTTCAACTTAAAAAACCTTAAAAAATATTAAGAATTATTGATTCAAATAATAATTCAAAAAATATAACAAAAAACGAAAACATTTACTGTACTTGTGGGGTCCGTTTCAGTGTTGACTTTTTTAGCTTTTAAGGTTAAGAAAACAAAAACAAAAATAAAAAAAGGCTAGCTGATATACAGTGTTTATCATGTATACTATGCAAAGATATTAACATCATGGTTCAAGAAAAAAAAAACTTTTAACTATCGATTAATACTGACAATGAATTTAGTTTATCGAAGGATAAATTTTATGCTTACACTTACATAAATTTAGTTAATATTATAGGTAGCATATCAATAAATATCATAATAATAAAAAAGCAAAACATTGATGAAATATTTTATCGATGTAAACACACTAAATTTGTTAGTATAAAAATCATTGATAGATTTACATATCAATAGAAATGTGTCGTCAGAAATATCTCGTTGTGGATGTAATATATGTAAGTAATTTTATTTGTGATTTTTATACTGACAGATATAGTGACAACTTATTGTTGTCGGTCCTTAAAAAAGAAGCCGATCAATATCTGTCGTCAAATTCACTAGTGAATATTACTAACAAATTTTTGATGGATATGTTCTTTGACAATATATTTGTCTCACTAACATGTTCGTTGATAGAATCATCGACGACATATTCTATTTGTTTTCATCAAGGTGTATATTAAAACAGTTAACAACTCTATGTAATTCTCCAATAAAAAGGTTAATATTTATAGACAAAATTTCCGTCAGTGTTCATCAAAACAATTAATAATGAAAAGGTAGATCATTTAATGATGAACTTTTCATCGGTCTTTAAACAAATTGTTTTTATGAAAAAAATGCTATCAAAAAATTTCATAAAGGCATTAAACAACTAATTTAAATTAACGAACAAATTTTATATAATATAATAATCAATTACGAGCTCCAGGTGCATGTGAATATGGGGGTTGAGGGGGATGAAAATCTCATAGAGGTTTGTAGAGGAGAGGATACTGACTAGGAAAGTATGCTATGATCTTCTCCAACAACTATTTTTATTCTTCATATTTTGCTCCATTTCAGCCCTTAAAAAGCACCAACTCATTATTTAACCAACTCTTCAACGATCGGTGATGGTTGACTCAGGTCGGATTGTGGGGAGCCTACAATCAAGACAATACAACCTGATCTTATATTTCGAGTTGTAATCATAGATATATCATAAACCCAATTTCTATAAGGTCCAACGGTTACTCTAGCCTAATTACAAATCCAAATCATATTTTTGATGAGTTGAAGGGTCATTTCCATGTTTGGCATGCATGATGATACTATATTGTTCCTACACCAAAGAAAAATAAATTAGAGATTTGGATGAAAAAAATTAATCCAAATAATATACAAAAGGTTTCAAAGTCTACTTACAATGAACACCTCAGATCAACTATCAACAAACAATTGCATCTCTTTTCATCAATCTTCCTCTCGTATATGTGTTTTGTATACAACTTTATTGAAGTAGACTCACACTAAAATTGTGTAGATTGCAAAATAAATCAATACTTAAACCTTATCACAAATAATAACTATCATTTGAAAAAATAAAACTTAAAAATAAATCACTACTTAAACGAAGTAACCCGCTAATATGCTTGCTACAAAACTAAACTACTTTATGTTTATAGATTATATATTTTAATTTTAAAATGTTTAGAGATTCACTTTAACATTAAACTTACCACTTATATATAATATAATTAAGATGGATTCAAATTCTATTAATTAATCTAGGTTTTTATATCAGAGATGATATCCATCTTAACACTTATATATCCAGTGAATGATGCATGGGCCGAAAGAGATGCTGGCTATTGTTGATGCCTCCAAACGAAAGCTAGGCAACTTTGTGGTAGACAGTGAAGTGGATTGGTATTGACAAGGGAGGCAGGATCTAATGGCGTTGTTGCTTTCTTTACTTTTTTTCATTTATCTATTTGTATCAGATAATTCGTACAGAGGTGCAAGATTTTTCTCAATTTATAATTATCGACAAAATTTCCATCGGTGCTTTTAATTAAATACTACTAATAGAAAAACAAATATTTAACATTAACAATGAAAATACATTAACAATACATTGCATCTGTAATATTTAACATCTCGAATGGATACATCCATCTATATTGGATCGGGCCTCCAACTTTTACTTCATATAGTAAATGTATGGGTAGATGCTTCATACAGTAAGAAAACAATGGAGGGAATATCATCTTAAGTTTGTATATTTTCTCGATGATATTCATTTCAAGCCTCTCAATGTGTTGTGTCTGTAACTTGCCGAAGCATATATCTCTAAAGAAATGACTAATCTTCGTTAGTGCATCCCATATTCCCTTTGGCAATAAATCACAATAAGCTAGTGGAATGAGTGTTTACATAAACACGTGACAGTTATGACTCTTTATTCCATACAATCTACATTCCTCCAAATTAACTAAGTTTGATATGTTTGAATCATGCTCATGAAGAAAACGCAAAGTCTTAAGCCATTGGTAGACTAGTAGTTATGCATTCTTCTCTAAGGTGAACCTTGCTTTTGAATTTGCGACCTGTGACCCATAAAAAACTAACACCATATTTTATGATGAAAAAACAATGTTATATCCATTCTAGACTTGATGTTGTCCTTTATCTTTCTCTTTACGTCGATAACCATATTAAAAATGTTCTCAAACACATTCTTTTTTATATATGCATGATATTAAGGTTATGGCGGAGGAGATTGGTCTTTCAATAAGAAAGATCTCATAAAATACTTCGTTTTACCTAGTTGTGGGTCAAACCAAAACTAGAAAACTTCTGCTTACCATATTAGAAACTAAACACAATGTCACCATACTCTAACAACATGTCATGCAATTCTGTACCAGAAAGACATGGGGGTGCAACATTGTTTTCAACTATGCCAACAAAAAAATATTTTCTACTATGATTTGTTGGCAAGAAATGTCGGTGCAAAAAAAAAAAGATATTTTACCACCGTTTGTTAACGTGAATACCTTGTTATTTTCGATGTAGTATGAACATGCTAGTTTTCCATTGGTGCTCCAACTAGAAATCATTCTATTAGTTGGAAAATCACATCAAAGTTGCCCTCATAAAAAAAATTTATTTTCTCGATACATCATAAGTCAAAGTCCTTGGTGGGATTGAAATCATTTTATAAGCTGGAAAATCACATCAAAGCTTAGACTGGTAGGATTGGGTATGACCATGGCTAAAAACATAAACTTCAGCCTCATATACATCTCTGGTGGCAAGTTGTAAACCGTGAGTATAATTGGCCAACAAGAATAAGGAGCAATAAATGACTTGAATAGGTTGAATTTGTCTGTACACAACCCAAGATGTACGTTCCTTAATTTAGCTGAAAAGTGAGGATGCACACTATTAAAGTGTTTCCATGCTTCACCATTAGAAGGATGCACCATTACTCTATCCACCACATCATGTGATTGGTGCCAAATCATGTGCTCAACAGTTTTTGATGACATGAATAACATTTGCAATCTAAGTGTGATTGAGAAGTATCTAAATTTTTTTATATGTTATAAGAATCTTTCCCATACCAGTTCTAGGTTTGTAATGGGAATTTCTACACGTCATGCATTCGATTAGCTCAATATTTTTAAGGTAGCATAATATGCAGAAGTTTGGACACATATTAATTTTCTAGAATCATAAACCGAGGGGTTTCATGATGGACTTAGCATCATAAAAGCTCTCTTTCAGCCTGTTCCTTTCAGGTGAAATGTTTTTCGCCAATTCGATAATTATGTCATAACCGGCCTCACTCAACTCATAATCCAACTTGATGGTGAACACCTATGCAATGACCAATAATTTACTGTGATTTATGCAGTCATCCCATAATGGTTCATCAGAATCTTTCAAAAGATCAAAAAACTTAACCATGTCTGCATTAGGTTCTTCTTCTACGATTGGACATTGACTAGCATTACCTTGATTCATTCTCATTGCATCTATAACCATATTCCTGTAAGGATTATTGTTGTCACTTACAACTCTATGCACGTTGCTAGCACTAGAAGTTAATTCATCCATCCTTTGTACCATGCTCTTGTTATGAACAAATAGTTCTCTGTGTGCATACCAACACATGTAATCCTCCATAAACCCTTTGTGTAGAAGATGCATCGTTACAACATTTGGAAGATGAAACTTTTTACTTTTATACCTTCTGCATGGATACCAAATACCGCCTCCATTAATATTTCTCAGAATAGATTTTGCAAAATGAATAAAACTCTAAAGCCCATTATAATAATCCATCCTCCGCAATCCTTTTGGTGAATCTTGATACATTTACGAACGATCATCCATGACTTCTTTCGAACCTCTATAAAATAATGATGACAACATATATTAATTAACTACATTAATTACATAAATTTACATAAATATTGGTTTAGCTCAAGATTATCCAACTTACTTTCAAACTTCTCTTAAATATTCATTATCAATTATCTACGTACATACAATTAATTATACACATTAATTTACAAAAATTACACAACTCGGCAATAAAATTAACAAAAATTAAAATAAACCCGTTAAACAAGTCATCATTTATTTCATCACAACACACCTAAGTTGGTAATTCGACATAAGTTTCAACAATTTACAAACAAATACAGTCTTACAAAATCTAAAACAAATCATAACAAGTACAAAATTTTAAATTCATACTACAAGTTTGTTTGAGAAAAAATAATAAAACAAATAAACGCTAAAAGAATGATCAGTTGTGTTAAGATGAGGGACGATGTTTTTTTTTTAGGGGGTGGTTGTATGCAGTTAAGGGGTTTATTTAGATGCAAGGGGGAAGAAGAAGGAGAAATAAGGTAGGGGAGGGTCAATGGTCAGGTTATATATCAACTATTATCGATGGAATTACCGACAAAATAATTTTTTTTTTAAATCCATTGGCCATTATGTCGGTGAAATAGACATGTCACTGTACGAACATCTCGGTTTGAATCCCACAGTAATTTCATCGATAAAACTGTCCACAAAAACTTTCACATCGTCACACTACTTTTTTTTTTTAATTCTTTATATTTCATTTGTGATTCCCTCGGTATATATCGACGAAATGTTTTTATAAGTATATACCAACGAAATGTTTCGATCGGTAAATATCACCGTAAAATATCAATATAAACATTCATTCAGCAATTCTGTTTGTGTTAGAACAAACACCAAACCAGCTTACTATAAGTAAGGTACATTAGGGGTGATGCATCTTTCTTTTACATAACCAGTCCCCTTATCCAGACTTGTGTAGACCATTAGGTTTTCTAGTGACCATAATACTAGGTGGTGACTATCTTTCCCTTTGTTTTATTGATAAAAAAACAAGAATTTCTTGTTCTTTCCACCTATATAATTCCTGATATTCTTTTTTTTGGAACCTTTTTTCATAAGGATATTCTTTTTATAACAGTTTGTTAGAATTATTAAAGCATGCTTTAATGAAATAAAAACTATGTTTGACATTAATGTATTAAAAAAATTTAGAACACACTATTTGTGCATTGGTGAAGGGAACTTCTTGGAATCTATTTTTTATTAATTAATTATATGATAATAAAAATAACCATGCGCATGAAAGGAAATAAATAAAATTTAAGAAAATAAAAAATCATGAAAATCTATACAAAAAAGAGCACTTGCTAATATTATAAAAAATATTATAATCTTATCATAATTAAATCAAAACTAAACATCTAATAAAATTATACCCTAGATATATCTTTAATTATTTAATTTTAATTAAATTAAATTAAATCAAATAAAAAACAAAAATAAATAAAGGCTTTTACAAATAGAACATAGGTCATATGATTGTTGGGGCACATAAATAAATTGGGCATCTACTTAGGCTTAGAAAACATAGCAAACATAGTATCATCAACAATAGTAAAATATGTATTGTTTGATTGCCTAGATTCTAACAACTAGAGAGGTGGTTGAAAATTTAGGCTAGGGATTTTTAGACATAAAAAACCATTGTAGAACTATTTTCACTTGAAAACACATAATAAACACACATTAATGTCTAAAAAAACTAATTTTTCAATTCAAAACATCTTTAAACTGACAACTTTATCTTTTTTTTTTCTATTAAATTTTTCTCTCCTTGCTCAAATTTAGAGACTAAAAAATAAGCAAAATGAGATTTTGGATCAAAAAGTATTTTTTTTGCATGAATTCAAGATTGGCCATTTGATCTTCTTTTATTTTATAGATTGATCCCTTTTTTTTTAGTCATATTTTTTCACTACAAATTCAAACTATATCTCAGGAAATTAGCCTGATCACATAAAGTTTTAAAATATGATAAAATCTATGAGAGGCGTTGCAGTGTATTACTTAGTTTTATTTGTAATGTATATGTTAGAAAGACTAGAACAAAGCATCTGTATCCAATTTCCTTCCTAAGTTGTCAAATTAAGCAATTAGGGTGGTCAATTGATTTGACTTGGATTAGATTATAATAAATCTAGATATATTCTCAAATTGGATCTTATGAATTTGTATCAGATTTTAAACATTCATCAGACTTATCATTAAATTTTTTTAGAAGAGAAATTGTTAGCTACATTCAAAATCATGCTGCATAATCAAATGTTCCTACTAAAAATTTAAATTTAATGCCACAATTAATTTAAATTAGACAATAATTACAACAAAGCTAAAGGAAATTAATAAAAATACCTACTCTATGCACAACTTGATTGGTATGAAAGAAACATTTTAGTATTTTATAAAGAACAAGTTCGAGATGGATAGAATTTCAAATTGGATCAAAATATTATAAATTAGAAATTATAAATACAAGTATAATACTAGCAACAACTCATGAATTATTGTCATATTTCAAATTTCTTACCATAAAGTTTTCCTATTAAAAATTCACATTCAAGAAAAAAAAATATTTAAAAATATTTAACAATGACTCCAAAGAGGAGGAGAAAACCCCAAGGAAGGACATTAGAAAAACCTTACAGAAAAAACTCCTTATAAAGAAGCAATCTGGCCAACAATAATAATTATAAAAAATGGATGGCAAAACCCTAGCAACTTAATTATATAAAAAAAACTAAAAAGATATGGTAAAATCACTATATATAATAGTATAGAGAAATCAGTTTCAATTTTAATAGTATTCCATAGTTTTTTTTTTTTTTATGATTGTCATTATTTTGGTCCTTTGAATTTTTTTTATTTGTGGTCCCTGAATTATTATTTTTTAAAATTTATTCCTTTAATATTGTGTTTATTAAAAATTAGGCTTGACAATTTTTTTTAATTGCCTAGGTATAAGGATATCATGGTGTTGAGAAAAAAAATTCATCACTCATTTGATAACATAGTTAAATAGATTTTTATTAATTTAAAACAATAAAAGCTTTGGGATTGAATTTCAAGATTAGAAAAATATTAAACCCCTTTGATTTTTTAATTAGTATTTTTTTTTCGAATTGATCCTTTCACATTAAGTTTTTATGAGATTGGATTTGATGGTTTGTTTTAAGTTAACTAAGTATAAAGATCTTGCAATGAAAAAAATAGGTTGTTTAAAACAATTGAGATTGAATTTGATGGTTTTTTTTTTATTAACTAGGTATAAAAAAACTAGTAATGAAAAAATAGTGAATGTTTCAATTGACAAAATGAAATTTAATTTCATTAGTTTAAAACAATTAAGATTTTGAAGATCAAAATTGAAACCAAAACAAATGTTCAACCTTATTTTTTGCAAGGTGAGGGACTAAATTGAACAAGTTGGGTAAAAATAAATGGCATGTGTAACGCATACCTTAGCGTGTAAAGTGGGACGTTGCGTTATGGAAGAGTTTATGATGGACACTAATCTCCAAAGGCTACCTTCTAGAATCATCTCGAAAGAGTCTTTATTATGCGATGACAAGTGTTGGGGAAGAAAAATAGTGTCGCTTCAGCCAGCCACTATACTTTCATTTTTTGTCTATCTCTTTTATATATCCTCTACTCAATTTTTTCACCTTGCTTTGTCAAAAATTCTAGGGTGTGTTGCTAAATTTTTTTATATTAAATTTAATTTTTTATTATTTTTATTTATTATTTTTTAATTTCATTTTTTATCATTAACTTAAATATTAGAAATTGAATTTCATGATTTTTTTTTTTTGCTTGCTTTCTATAGAGTGATTCTGGTCTTATAAATCAGGTCATGGGTTTGAAAGATTAACCTGTGTTGACTCGAATTTTTTTGAGTTTTTTTTTATTTTTTTTTTTTAATTTTAACTTTTAATATTTAATTAATTAAAAATTGAGTCTTATAAAGTTTTTTTTACTTTTATGGAATTGCCTTTATCTTAATATTTAATATTTTTAATTATTGTAAAACTAAATTGCGATTTTTTTTTATAATTTTACTCGTTATACACATGGCTATCAGAGATCCCTATGAATATATATATTTATGAATTTTTTAAACTAAGAACGCTATGTGAACTACCTTTTCTAAGGAACAAAATAATCAGTGAACTGATGTGACAATGCAGGGTTAGAATAGTTCAGCGTTTGGACCGCGTATGCCCCAAGTGTGACTCATGAAGTATTTTATTTTCCTATAAAATACAAGTTAAGCATCTCCTCTTCCTCCATTTCACAATAGACTTGAAACCTAAGAGAGTCTTTCACCGAAATTAGCTGCCTTCGGTTTCTGTTGCTGTTGAGAATGAAGGTAAGTATTTTCTCCTACAGAACTCAGAGAATAAGAAATGCAAGCTTTTACTATATGTGATTAACATTCACGTAATGGTGCAGCAAAAAATAGTTATGGAGGTATCGATGAACTCCAGCAAACACAGAACGAGGGCTATGAAGATTGCTGCGGTCGCAAACGGTATTTAGCATTCCTTAATTTCGAACGAACATGTTTTGCTTTCCAGAACTGTACGATGATCGATCAGGAGACTTACCATGTTAGAGAAATACTGTTACTGAGCTCCGCAAATTGCAAGGAATAAATACATTTTGGTTCATTTAGTAATCTTTTTTAGCAGGCGTGGTCGTTTCATGCAGCTAATATGGTGCAAACTCTTCATTTTCTTTTTCTTTCTCTTTGTTTTCCCTTCATACACGCGTCATATAAACTTCTCTAAATGTTTACTTTGTAACAGTAACATGTTATGAAATCTTACATAGGTTCTGATACGGAGTTTATTATGTTGGACAGGTGTGAATTCTGTGGAACTAGAAGGGACAGACAAAGTTGTGGTGATTGGGGACGGAGTTGACTCGGTTAAGCTAGCCCGTGCCCTCAAGAAAAAATTTGGGCATGTTATGATAGCGAGTGTCAAAGAAGAGAAAGAAGAGAAGAAAGAGGAAGAGAAAGAGGTGCTGTATTGGCCATATAATTACTCTCATCACTATCCTGCACCTCTGGTGTACGAAGACATTTACTCTCCATCCCAACCACCTACTTGTTCCATCCTTTGAGATATATCTGTATAATTTTCCTTGTTATTTATGATATATCAAAGATATATGTTCTTGTTTACAAGAGTTTAAAACCTGTGATTTGCGAATTCTATATATAGTTAAAGCTCGAGCATGCATGCAGTGCTCAGCTTACAGCTTCAGTATCGTAATATTAATGGAATTGTATATCATTCACAGAAATGGAATTATATATAATATAAATGAGATGGATTGATATTCTATTAATTAATCTAGGTTTTTATATCAGAGATGATATCCATCCTAGCACTTGAAATAAAAAGCGTCGGCCGGAAGGGATGGTGGCTGATGATGCTTCCAAACGGAAGCTAGGCAACTTTGTGGTTAACGGTGAAGTGGATCAACTGGTGTTGTTGCTTTCTTTCCTTTTTTTTTCTTTTATCTGTATCAGATAATTCATACAGAGGTGCAAGATTTTCCTCGATTTATAATTATCGACAAAATTTCCATCGGTGCTTTTAATTAAATACTACTGATAGAAAATCCATCATCTATCTTTTTCCACTATTAACACATAGATTACCCTTTTTGATGTAATATCGTCGATGGATATTTTCTAAAAAAAATGAAATAATTATCCACTGGTTATTTTCATACATGATTTTTTTTGAAGAATATTATTGAAATAATGTCTAATAGAAAAGGGCTGGAAGAAGGTTATATATGTTGGAAATTAGATAGTTTCCGATAGTGGGATAATTTGTTTTTATTTTTTGGAAAATTTATTTTTAAAAAAAAAATTGTGTATTATCTGAATCATTTGTTTGGCTTTCTTAAAATACATGGTTTGTTTCTTAATCTTCAGAAATTGAACTTTTTGTAACGAATAATAAAATTATACCATCGAAACATTTAAAATATCTATTTATATATAAAAAAAGTTCGGATATAATGGAGGTTTATGTTAAACATTAATTATTCACCATATCTTTAATGTGTGCCTGCAAAAAAAAAAATTCCAAAACAAATTCCTTGTAAGCAAGTAGGGTAAGATATCCAAGTGTCAAGACACATCTTTTTTAAGGAGAAAAATGTTTATGTTTTTGAGTCTAGCACCAGCAACCTCCAATGGTGATAGTCAATAATTTCTTAGTGGTCACATTGAAGAGCAAAGATATATTTGTTTATATATTTTAAAAATATTTTTAAAAAGATTAAATTTATTTTTTATTTTTTATTTTTATTAATTTTAAATTAATATATTTTGAATGTTTTTAAATTATTTTGATGTGATAATATCAACAATAATTTTTAAAAATAAAAAATATTATTAATATATATTTTAATATAAAAAATTATTTAAAAAACAATCATAACTACATTATTTAACAAAGTAATAAATACAAAAGAGCTAAATATTCTATGACTCGTGAAATGGAAATTTCAGAGCAACAAAGCAGTAGAGGACAAATCAACACTAGGTGAACTATACAATCAAAATCATGTTGGACCCAAAACACAAGTTTTAGAGAATTTACATCCCATTGACTACGAAAAACAATTTTGCCCAGATAGGTGCTTTCTTTCATGCTTTTGATAGAAAAAATATGAATGGGTCTTCTTCATTGGCGCGACGGAAGGTGACTTTTGTTTTTTCTTCTCTCGTGTATTTTTCTTACATTTGTTACCCGCACTACACTGCAGTCCAAGCGTTTTATTTTTCAACTTAAAAAAAAAGAATTATTGACTCAAATAAAAATTCAAAAAATATAACATAAAATGAAAACATTTACTGTACTTGTGGGGTCCGTTTCAGTGTCGATTTTTTTAGCTTTTAAGGTTAAGAAAACAAAAACAAAAATAAAAAAGGCTAGCTGATATACAGTGTTTATCATGTATAGTATGCAAAGATATTAACATCATGGTTCAAGAAAAAAAATACTCTTAACTATCGATTAATACTGTCAGTGAATTTAGTTTATCGAAGGATAAATTTTATGCTTACACTTGCATAAATTTAGTTAATATTATAGGTAGCATATCAATATAAATATCATAATAAAAAAAATAGCAAAAACATTGATGAAATATTTTATCGATGTAAACACACTAAATTTGTCAGTATAAAAATCATTGATAGATTTACGTACCAATAGAAATGTGTCGTCAGAAAATATCTCATTGTGGATGTCATATATGTAAATAATTTCATTGGTGATTTTTATACTGACGGATATAGCGAAAACTTATTGTTGTCAGTCCTAAAAAAAGAAGTCTACCAATATCTGTCACCAAATTCATTGACAATATATTTGTCTCACTAACATGTTCGTTGATAGAATCATTGATGACATATTCTATTGGTTTCCATCGAGGTGTATATTAAAACAATTAACAACTCTATGTAATTCTCCAATAAAAAGGTTAATATTTATCGACAAAATTTCCGTCAGTGTTCACCAAAACAATTAATAATGAAAAGGTAGATCATTTACTGATGAAATTTTCATCGGTCTTTAAACAAATTGTTTTTATGAAAAAACACTATCAAAAAATTTCACAAAGGCATTAAACAACTAATTTAAATTGACGAACAAATTTTATATAATATAATAATCAATTACGAGCTCTAGGTGCATGTGAATATGGGGGTTGAGGGGGATGAAAATCTCATAGAGGTTTGTAGAGGAGAGGATACTGACTAGGAAAGTATGCTATGATTTTCTCCTAAAACAATTTTTATTCTTCATATTTTGCTCCATTTCAACCCTTAAAGTACCAACTCATTGTTTAACCAACTCTTCAATTATTGGTGATGGTTGACTCAGGTCAGATTGTGGGGAGCCTACAATCGAGACAATACAACCTGATCTTATATTTCAAGTTGTAATCATAAAAATATCATAAACCCAATTCATATCAAATCCAACGGTTACTCTAGCCTAATTACAAATCCAAATCATATTCTTGATGAGTTGAAGGGTCATTTCCATGTTTGGCATGCATGATGACACTATATTATTCCTACACCAAAGAAAAATAAATTAGAGATATGGATGAAAAAAATTAATCCAAACAATATACAAAAGGTTTCAAAGTCTACTTACAATGAACACCACATATCAACTATCAACAAACAATTGCATCTTTTTTCATCAATCTTCCTCCAGTATATGTGTTTTCGTATACAACTTTATTGAAGTAGACTCACACTAAAATTATGTAGATTGCAAAATAAATCAATACTTAAACCTTATCACAAATAATAACTATCATTTGAAAAAATAAAACTTAAAAATAAATCACTACTTAAACGAAGTAACCCGCTAGTATGCTTGCTACAAAACTAAACTACTTTATGTTTATAGATTATATATTTTAATTTTAAAATGTTTTGAGATTCACTTCAACATTAAACTTACCACTTATATATAATATAATTAAGATGGATTCAAATTCTATTAATTAATCTAGGTTTTTATATCAGAGATGATATCCTAGCACTTATATATCCAGCGAACGATGCATGGGCCAGAAAAGATGTTGGTTGCTGTTGATGCCTCCAAACGAAAGCTAGGCAACTTTGTGGTAGACAGTGAAGTGGATTGGTATTGACGAGGGAGGGAGGATCTATTGGCGTTGTTGCTTTCTTAACTTTTTTCTTTTATCTATTTGTATCAGATAATTCATACAGAGGTGCAAGATTTTTCTCAATTTATAATTATCGACAAAATTTCCATCGGTGCTTTTAATTAAATACTTTTTTTTTTTTGGATTCGAGGAAATCTCACCCCCCGGAAAGTGCACTTTGTGGGCCCAGGTGAGTGAGTAAAACTCCAGCTGTCCCAGGCTCTTACAAGAGGTGCATGCCCTGACTCGAACTCGAGACATGCTGTGCAGATCTCAAACCATTTGCCACCACACTACGCCCCTTGGGGACTTTTTAATTAAATACTACTGATAGAAAAACAAATATTTAACATTAACAAAGAAAATACATTAACAATACATTGCATCTGTAATATTTAACATCTCAAATGGATACATCTATCTATATTGGATCAGGCCTCCAACTTTTACTTCATATAGTAAATATATGGGTAGATGCTTCATAGAGTAAGAAAACAATGGAGGGAATATCATCTTAAGTTGTATATTTTCTCGATGATATTCATTTCAAGCCTCTCAATGTGTTGTGTCTATAACTTGCTGGAGCATATATCTCTAAAAAAATGACTAATTTTCATTAGTGCATCCCATATTCTCTTTGTCAATAATTCACAATAAGCTAGTGGAATGAGTATTTGCATAAACACGTGACAGTCATGACTCTTTATTCCATACAATCTAAATTCCTCCAAATTAACTAAGTTTGATATGTTCGAATCATGTTCATGAAGAAAACGCAGAGTCTTAAACCATTGGTAGACTAGTAGTTATGCATTCTTCTCTAAGGTGAAGCTTGCTTTTGAATTTACGACCTGTGACCCATCAAAAGCTAACACCATATTTTTCGATGAAAAAACAACGTTATATCATATCCATTCTAGTGATTGGTATGAAAGAAACATTATAGTATTTTATAAAGAACAAGTTCGAGATGGATAGAATTTCAAATTGGATCAAAATATTAGAAATTAGAAATTATAGATACAAGTATAATACTAGCAACAACTCATGAATTATTGTCATATTTTTATAAGGTTTTTTACCAAATTAATTTCGGGATTTTAAAAGGATGAAGAAAAAACTTATCGTGTGATATTTTGAAACAATTGCGATTAATATGGAGAAAAGAAGAACATAAATAACCTCGAATAGTGTAGTTCAACCAGTCAGGTTTTGAGTTTGCTTCTTAGAAGTCACCAGTTCGAGTTCCACAAATTTTAAAGCCATTGAAGGCTTACATGATCCTTAACTTCAGGATCCGTAGGATTAGTCGAAGTGTTCGCAAACTGGCCCAGACAACTATGTTAATAATAATAAAAAAAAAAAACATAAATATAGAGTGTTATTTAGTATTTAGAGTAACAAAAAAAAAACTCTGAATCTAAATCCATAGTCATGTTTTTTTCTTATTTTTTTTATTTATGTTTTTTATATATTATATTTTTATAAATAATATTGATATTAATTTTGGATCAGATTATTATCAAACCAAATTAAGATAGATACACATTTGATCTATGTGTTAGCAGATTCAAGCCATAAAAATTGTAAACCACATTCATTTAATTACATCAAACTTGGTTTAAATTGGGGTTAAAATCCGATCCATTAATAGCCAAACCAATAATTATATGAAGTTACTTATTTATGAAAAGAGATGGTTATTTTATGTTTAAAAATGTATATAAGTGACACTTTAATTAAAATTAATAAAGTTAGCATTGGAGTGGCATTTTTTCCATAAATCTACTCATTTAATTGGTAACTAAGAAATGACAACGCTATTCAAAATAATTTTAACGTTAAAAATGGTAAGGATTTAAATGGTTTTAAAAAATGTAATAAAAATTATTTTTTTAAAATATATTTTTTAAAACATATATTAAAATAATATATTTTTTATTTTTAAAAAAAATAAATTTTGACATTATCATATTAAAGCAATCCAAAAACATTAAAAAAAAGTAGTTTTTAAGCAAAAAAAACTTAAATTATTATAAAATATTATTTGGAACGCAATTCCACAAGACACCTTATTAGCCAAAATTAGCCTACAAATCATGATAATTATAAATTATTTTTGTTTTGTTTATAAAGATATGTTATTGTGGTAAATAAGTATATGTATAATATTAGAAAAATATATAGACATCAATAACGAAGCTAATAGAAATTTAACGTCAATTTTTAGCATATCATTAGTATTATGTTAGATATTTTATTAACAAATTTAACTATAAATTCAAAAATCCAGCTACGGTAAAGTTTTATCCAACACAGGAAAATTTCAATGTTATCCCCACATATACTACCGTGGGGAAAGTATTGTGGCTTTCCCCATACCTTTTATATATCAGTATTGTTTCAATGTGCACACAGTGCAGAGTGAAACTCTAAACTGTTTTGTTTTGTTTTTTTTTCCTGTTTTTTTGTTTTTTATGCCTTTATAGTTTTTTTTTTTTCTTTTTTCTTTGTGTTTTTATCTTTTAATGAATTTTTTTTAGTTTAATTTAGTTTGTTAATGTGAAAAAAAAAATTTATTTAGTTATCAGACTTTCATGACACGGCTCTTGGGTTTTACGAGTTAACCTGGTTTGACGAATTAACCTAGATTTTTTTTTTGTTTTTTTCCGTTTTAATCAAATATTTTTGTTTAGTTTAGTTTGTTAATTATTTTTCGTTTAACCCGTTGATTTTTTTTTTCTATTTAATTATCAAACTTTCATGACGCGAATCCCAGGTTTGATAAGTTAACTTGATTTGATGGGTTAACTCAGCTGATTCAGATTTTTTTTTTCCTCATTAGTAATAGGCATAAGTCTTTTGTTTGTTTTTTGTTTTTTTCATCTTTTTAATTAATTTTTTTTTGTTTAATTTAGGTTGTTAATGTTTAATTTGTTTCTATTTAGTTATCAAACTTTCATGACACGGATCCCAAGTTTGACAGGTAACCTGGTTTAATATGTTAGCCCAATTAATTCTAGGTTAACTCGTCAATTTTTTTCTATTAAGTTATCAAACTTTCATGACACAAATCCAAGGTTTGACGACTTAACCTGGTTTAAAGAGTTAACCTAGTTAATTCATATTTTTTTTCTTTTTCTTCATTAGTTTTTTTGTTTCTTTTTAATTAATTTATTTAATTATCACACTTTTATGACACGACCTTGCAGCCAAACCCGCATCCAAGGCTATTGGCTCTGGTATTGCAGCTAGACCTATTGGGTCATACAAGTTTAATATTATTATTTATATTATAAATATTATTTTTAGGTTGGGCATTACAGCTAAACCCAAGATTCTTAGATATAGTGTTACAGAAAGACCTAACACTTTTAGATCTTAGCTTTTTCTTGGTATTTTTTATATATAAAAAATTAACTCGCGGCATCGCACGGGTCATATAACTAGTGCTACCATAAAGTTGATTCTTTTACTGATGGGTTTAATCTTTTGCATCCGTTAGCAGTTGTAGTTCTTTGTGTGGCTAATTTTATAGCGGTGAGTGGGATGAAAAGGACTTCTTTATTGAATTGGATTGCCTCCATTGCTAGTTCTTTAGTGTTTGTTTTTATTATTCTTGTTGGATTTATTCATTTTAAGGGCTCAAATTTGGCACCTTATTTTCCACAAAGAGTAGAGGGTGTTTTTGTATCTTTGGCCATTGTATAATGGGTTTACACTGGGTTTGATATGGTTGCTACCTTGGCTAAAGAGACCAAGAACCCGTCAAGGGATTGTTGGGGAATCCAACTGGTGATGTACTGATAGTTGTTCATTGGAGGTTAAGCACATCGACACAATATTTAACGTGGTTTGGTAAATCGCTTGCATCCATGGGAGAGGTCCATATTATTAAAGATAGAGAAATGATACAATACAAATACATGAAGGAGGAGGGAGGATCACTTCACTCAAACTCAACTCCCAGCTCACATTGCTGCACATGTAGCTGCTATCATTGCAGTTATTCTCTCTTTCTCTCTTATTCACTTCACATACTCTCTAATTCTCTCTCTCATTTTGCTATCAAATAATGCCTTTATTTATAGGCATGAATGGTAAGACAAGAGGCCATCAATTATGGCATAAATGGTGGCAGCACATGGGTGCACCATTTTTGTTAATGGTCGGTGCAACTTTCATTATAGCCTTTTGAAAATGGCAACCCTACTTCTTAGGGTAGGCAAAATGGCAACCCTAAAAAGTTGTTGCCCATTAATGGCAATATCCTAACAGGGATATACCAATTGGCTTGGTGGGTTCAATGTCTATAAATAGTGTGATTTATGGCTTGATGGCTTTGGCATTCACGGGGATGATCAAGTATACAGAGATGAACGAGTTTTTTTGATATTATTAAAGGTTTATATAATCATTAACTTTAGAACCCGTAAAAATAGTCGAGGTGCTCGCAAGCTAGTTTGGACATCAACATTAATAATAATAATAATAATAATAATAATAATAAAAGTATACAGAGATTGAGCCAAATGCTGTATATTCGGTTGGTTTTGCTCAAATTGGCATGAATTGGGCAAAGTATTTGTGCTCTTAAAGAAATGACTATAAGCTTGTTGGTTGGTTCACTCGGACAAAGAAGAAACGCTACAGTAGCAGAAATAAATAGGAGCGACGAGTTGAACAATTTTTTTTCATGGTCAAATGGTATATACAAATGTGTGTATTGATACAAATATGCAAATTGTTCCAGATATCTATGTTAATAATGAAAGTGAATGCAAGAATGAACACAAAAACTTGTTAGATTAGTTGAGAAAGAGTGCACAAAATAAATCTAACAGCTAAGAATCCCAGCACGCATAACACAACTTTGTAACCAACCAAGGCACTTTTTGGAGTACTCGTTAGTCCTGCAACACATAGAGCATATTAGTATTGAGCAAACATTGAAAAAAAAAAAAAACAGAGAAAGTAGTTATCGAGGCTAGAGGTTGCAGCATGGGAATCTGATATAAAAGCTAACGGATGTAGGGATCAATTCAAGAGTTGATCTTTTAAGTTGTACCAATATATGTCAGTCGAACTCAATCACAAAGAACATATAAAAACAAAAAACAAAAGCAATACACATTTCTTTTTCTTTTTCTGTTTTGAAAACAGAAGTTGATGCTTTCTTGGTAACCCAAAATATGGATGCATCTATTTCCAGGTGCATCCAAAGTAGAAAAGAATGCATCAGTGTTCTTTTCCAACAATATTTGAAATCACATTCTGTCCACTTTTGCTATCAATTGATATGAAATTCTAGACGATCATTTAATATCTATGATATCGCCTTTTTCTTCTCTACTTTCACTTAACAAGAAGTTACTCATAACTCATTGATCAAGCAACATAAATAAACAGTATTGTTAGAAGGTCATTTCGTTCGTTCAAAGAGAGACCTAAAGTCAAATCCCAAATATTTAGGATGGAGTGGACATGAATGAAGACCGTTGCAATCATGGGCAAGTAAAAGACGAGAAGATGCTATCAATTGATATGAAATTCTAGACGATCATTTAATATATATGATATCGCCTCTTTCTTCTCTATTTTCACTTAACAAGGAGTTACTCACAACTCATTGATCAAGCAACATAAATAAACAGTATTGTTAGAAGGTCATGTCGTTCATTCAAAGAGAGACCTAAAGTCAAATCCTAAATATTTGGGATGGAGTGGACATGAATGAAGACCATTGCAATCATGGGTAAGTAGAAGATGAGAAGATCGCAGGATTGGATTGGGTCTTTTACAGTTGAGAGTTTCACATCACAGTTGAGAGTTTTACATGTTTTCCTCTGTTGCATGTTATTTCCATTTGTTATGCTCTATTTCTTACCTGTTTGAAGTTCAAGTTGTTAGCTACTAATTTCCTTTTATTTTTGGCGTTCTTGTATGTGGCTTTGCTAATTTAAGCAGCTAGAATTTATCAATGGAGTATGAGAAAAATATTCATCCAAATTTTGGTACTTTTCTCACCCAAAGGGGAAAAAAAAACAATTTACATTAGCATTTGTAATATTTGTCAGGACCTATTATTAGTATCAGAGCTTGATTACTAATGGGAACTAACAAGAAGTGTATTGAGCACTTGGAGTCTGGGCTTGGTGTAGTTTAAAAAGGACTTCAACGAATGGCGTTTAGGATGAATGACAAACTCCACCATTTGGAGGAAGCTTTTAATTGACTTTCGAATATGTTGATTACAAATCAGGAGAATCCCAACCATGACAAACATCACTAAGACGATAAAGATGGGGTTGACAGATCATCTCCTCCAAATTGAAGAAGTTGAAATTCCCTTGATTTTCAGGGGATAACCTAACCGAATGCTCCAACTGTATGGAACAATTCTTTGAATACCAGGGCACGACAAAAAACCAAAAGGTGCCCATGGCTGCTTACGACCTTGAAGAGAAGGCCAACCAATAGTGACAGTGGCTTCGTAGGATGCTACATGAATAAGGACATGTGGTTTCATTAGAAAGTTCATGAGGTTACCACCTGTGAGAGCTCCATTAACTCTTCCACCAGCCACTTGTGTAGCTCTTGCTACACTTGCGGGATCCATTAAGCGTTTTTCTTTGGAGGAAATGCAAAGGAATAAAGCATAAGGTCTTTGTTTCAACTGTAATAAATGTTTTACAACAGTCTCTTGGAGGGGTATACGGATAATGTGATATGTGAGGACATTACTAATAAACAAATGCTGGAGGATGATCATATTACAAGAAATAATAAAAGACTACCGAAGAGACCATGTATTGTTTGCAGTAAGCTTTCCTTCAACCACAGAAACCACATCATAGAGGGAAGCTAACGAAGAAAAATAGCTAGACTTACTATAGGTACTACACAAGTATAGGGACATGTTCCAGTAAACCTCATGTGTACCACCTGTACATGAGGTAAATCACTGCATTACACTTAAAGAAGGCACCGAGTTGAT
Source organism: Populus alba (assembly GCF_005239225.2). NCBI lineage: Eukaryota > Viridiplantae > Streptophyta > Magnoliopsida > Malpighiales > Salicaceae > Populus > Populus alba. The sequence goes on along the minus strand of NC_133284.1, from coordinate 42,922,069 downwards.
TAATGTGAGGATGTTGAATCGAAAAGCAAGTTCAAGAGATGTTGAATTCTAGGCTAGTTCATCTTAGCACCAACCTCTTTTTATTTTTTTTTGCCAGTTTTGCTAGTGAAGAAAAAAGATGGAAGTTGGCAATTTTATATGGACTACCACACATTTAATATCACCACCATCAAAGATCATTTTCTTATCCCAATGGTGGACGACATGCTCGATGAATTATATGGTGCCTCTTATTTTACAAAATTGGATTTATAGGCTGGATCTCATCAAGTAAGAGTAAATCTTCCAATATCTTTACGACTGCTTTCCATATTTATAATGGCCATTACAATATCTTCTAATGTCTTTTGGTATTTACAATGCCACCCTCTACTTTTCAGGCCATTATAAAAATTACGAATATCTATATTTTGACATTACCTTAAAAAATTCTTCTTGGTTTTCTTCGATGATATTCTCGTATATAGTACTACTTAGGATAAGCATGTGATTGTTGTTGAACAAACCCTAGAGATTTTAAGGCAACATAATTTTTTCTTTAAGATAAACAAATGTGTTTTGGACCAACAAGAATTAGAGTATTTGGGGCATATCATCACGTCTTGAGTAAAGGTTGATGAAAAATAATTGCAGCTATGCTCGTATGACGCTAACCTAATAATATTTCTGAGTTGCGTGTTTTTTAGGCTTGAAAAGGTATTATATGAAGTTCATTCAAAGTTCTGGCATCATCACATGACCTCTTACCTATTTACTCATAAAGGGAAAGTTTGGATGGAATGACGATGCTGAAACAACCTTTTTGGCTCTTAAGCAAGCAATGACCACCATTTCCATTTTGGCTATGTCTAATTTTAATGATTCCTTCACCATTGTAACCGATGCCTTGAGAGACAGAAGTGGCATAGTGTTATCACAGCAAGACAAGCCTATTGCATTTATGAGTCAAGCCATTGGGGTTACAAAAAAATCTTGGTCAATCTATGCTAAAGAAATGATTGCAATTGTGGAGGCCTTCCGCTTATAGCATCTTTATTTACTAGGAAGAAATTTTTTCAGCCTAACTGACTAGCGTGACTTCAAGTATTTTTTGGAGCAACGTGCAACAACAACCAAGCAATAAAAGTGGGTAGCCAAATTAATAGGCTATAACTATGAAATTACTTATCGTCCAAGCTGTGTGAACTCAGCTACAAACACCTTTTCACACAAGCCTCACAAATCATTCTTCATCATCTACATTTGCCCTCTATCACTATGTGAGATGAGATTAAAAGAGCATACGAAGGGGATTCATATATACAATTAGTAGATTAGAAGGCTAAGGCCTAAACCGAAGGGCATCACTCATAACGCCAAAGACTCTTATTATTCAAAGAAAGAGTGGTTATTCCTTCTCATGAGGTGCTGCGGACCAAGCTTATATATGATGCTTATGACACAAAAATTAGGGGGCACTCGGAAGTCTTATGGACATTTAAAAGTCTAGCTCAATAATTTTTTTGGCCTCAAATGTACCAAGTAGTCCATGATTATGTTAAGTGATATGAAGTCTACCACAAAATGAAGTATGAAACACTTTCCCCTGCGAGACTCCTGCAACATTTGCCCATTCCTTGTCAAGTCTGGGATGATATCACTCTTGACTTCATTAAAGGCTTGCCAACATTCAACGACAATTGAAAGCTTGCCAACATCCAATGACAATGGTACAATTTTAGTAGTTGTCGACGGGTTAAGTAAATTTGCACATTTCTTAACTTTAACTCATCTTTTTACTATTAAAGGCATGGCTGGAAATTTTTTTAAAGGGGTTTATCAAATTACATGGTCTTCCCAAATCAATCATTAGTGATCGGGACCCTATCTTTATTAGCCAATTTTGGCAAGGATTCTTCCAAATGTCAGGTACTAAATTGAAACTCAGCTTCACCTACCATCCACAAATCGATAGATAAACAGAAGTGGCCAATCATTATGCAAAGCAATATCTCCACTACTTTGTTCACCAATGGCCACAAAAAAAAAGAGCACCTACATTCTGTGGGCAAAACTGTGGTATAATACGATTACCATGTATCTAGGAGAATGACCCCACTCTAGGCGTTTAATAATAATAATAATAATAATAATAAAGACTTTGAGATGTAAGATTAATGTGAGGATTAAACAATGATAAAAACAAATGTCAATGTTAGAGGATCTACTAATGGTATCTCAAACAAGTATAGTATAAACTCTTATTACTCAACTAGAAACAACACACAAAGGAGGTTCTGATTGGATTATAAATTGTTAACATGATTACATTAATTATCTTATTCGAGTAATGGCAATACTTGGAAATATTATTAGGTATTCATGGTGATAACTTATGTTAACAACAAATCAAGTTCCTTGAATAGCACAGGTGTCGATTATACCATACAGTTGAGCTATGAAAGTGTCAAGTATTTGTTGTACCAAGGGTTGTTCAACACAAATCTAGAAGAACCATTTAACAAGCAAGGTATCAAAAGTGAGCAAGATAATAAATATAAAACATGTTAATATCAAACATTAAAGTCCATGTTAAGTTTATACTATACTTATTCTTACACCATTAGTGTAACCTTTTCACATTAACATAATAAATTCAGCTAAACATAATGAAAGAAAGAAATATAAATAAACAAGATAAGAACATAATTATATAAATAAAGGAAAGGAAATGAAAAGCATAAACAAGATATTAATATAATATAAAATAAAACTTGAGCATTACAAAAAAAATATAAAGAAAGAGAGTAAGAGCATGATCTTGATCTGAACACTAAGATGCCTAAATGCATGGAAAATGCCTCCTTTTATAGGCCAAAATTTAAAACCATTGATTTGATGAATAATTGTTGAGTGGGTGGCCACATCTTGACTTGGTGACAATCCTTATCTTCTTGTCTAAACAAAATGTCATTGCTAATGTCATAATTTGAACCAACTTTACTCATGAAAGTTCTAGGAAGTTGTCTCAGCTTTCTAGAAAAAAAACATTGAGGTCATTTGAACTTCTAAAACTCGAGAGATAGGCTGAACACTAAATAGTATCTGGGCTGCAAGATAAATTCGAACTTGAACTTGAAAATGACCTTTTTAAATCCTAAACTCCATATGAAAGTTTTAGGCCTATGTCTTATCTTTCCATCCATATAAAGCAGACCTAAATCTGAGATTTACAGCTCCATATATGACCCAATTACCAAACAGTGTCCTAGTTTGGACTAAACCATCAACACTTTTCTAAGCTTCACCCTCTTTGTCTACACAATTTCAGTAGTTGAATTCATTAATCAATTCTTTGATTTATGTGATAGACTTGCAATTAAGATGAACATTTACCATAAATTAAGGTATCTTATAGCATCAGACTTGTTATTATAAAACATGCTTTCGTTTAGGAGTTATTGATACTTCAAGTGCAAAATGACGATAAAAAACCTTGATAATACACTTTTAAGTACTAATCAGCGTTGCCTCCTCCACTTCCCATCTATCATAGTGACTTAGCTTTTGAGCATGAAGTCGATCAAAGTCTCATGTCTAGAGAAGAGTTGTTATGCCAATTTAAAACTAATCTGGAGACTTCTAGTGTAACATCCCTATTACCGAAACCAACATATCAAACAAAAAAAAAGAAAGAAAAAAGAAAAACATAGTAATTTCATTTTACTTTATTTTCTATGTTGAACTCATACAAAGTTTATTGAAATTTCTACTAAAATTTTGGCAGAGTTTCCCCTATATTGGGAGGTCCTAGGTTATCAACAAATCATTTGTACATACGTCTTGTATTCATTATTCATACACAATCCAATCATTCCAAGTCTTAAACTGTAACACCCCAAACTTTTAAGATAAAAATTCACACAATTATCAAGTTATAAAAATAATAAGAATCATAGGATTTAAGAGATAACCATTAATTAATCATCATAATTGCATTCATACATTAGCATAATGAAGATTCTAAATTTCAAATTACTACTTAAAGCTTTAACAAAATAATACTACATAACTTTATATATATAAGTTAGAAGTATTGTTATATACAATCCAAAAGAAAATTCTTCCATCTTTCTATTAACTTAAGTGACTATACAGAGGGAACACCCATGTATTAAGATGATCTAGTATATTTTTCATTACGCTAACAATTTTCTTTTTAATTCATTTATCATCAATTTCTATAGTTTCCCACCTATCAGTACACCAATCTTATCTAATAATAACTAATTATATTGATTACCCATTCGCAGGGCACTAATTTAGGTAGCTCTAGGATCAATTTAATCATTTCTCCTCATCCTTTGTATTATATTTTATTTTACTAAATCAAGATGATATTATTATATCCGAGTCAATCACATAAAACAAACAACGGATCACAAGATATGAGATGTGACAATGCCTCAATATGCGCCTTATTCTCAACCTTTTTTTTAAGATTGAACAAGTACATGCACATATATAATTAATAAAAAATTATCAATTAAAAAAATAAAAAATAAAAACATTTAATTATGAATTACATAGCAACTATAATATCTAACCTCTCGAATGAATACATCCATCTGAATTGGACCGGTCCTCCAACTTTTACCTCAAATGGCAAATGTACGAGTAGATGCTCCATTGAGTCAAAAAATGATGGAGGCCATCTCAAGTTTGCATATTGTCTTGACGATATTCATTTCAAGCCTCTCAATGTGATCAACATTCAACTTGCTGGAACATATATCTCTAAAGAAATGATTGGTTTTCGTTAGTCTAGGTGTGATTAGGAAGTATCTAAGTTTTTTATGCTGGAACATATGATGTGATTGGTGTCATATCATATGCTCAGCAGTCATTGGTGACATGAATAACCTTTATAGTCTAGGTGTGATTGAGAAGTATCTAAGGTTTTTACATGTCACGAGAGTCTTCCCTCTACCAGTTCTGGGTTTGTAACGAAAATGCCAACATGTCATGCATTTGGTTAGCTCAATATTTTCAAGGTAGTATAACATGCAGAAGTTAGGGCATATATCAATTTTTGGTATCCTAAATCGAAGGGTTTTATCATGAACTTGGTAACATAGAAGTTCTCTTTTAGCTTGTTCCCTTCAGGTAAAATGCTTCTCGCTCATTCGATAATCTTGTCATAACTGGCCTCACTTAACTCGTGATTTGACTTGATGGTGAACACCTGTGCTACGACCGATAATTTATTGTGGTTCGTGTAGCCATTCCATAATGGTTCATCAGAATCTTTCAACATATCAAAAAACCTTGCTACATCTGAATTAGGTTCTTCTTCTACGATTGGACATTTACTGACATGACCTTCACTCATTCTCATTGCATCCATAACCATATTCCTGTAAGGATTATTGTTGTCATTTCCAACTTCATGCATGTTGCTAGCACTAGAAGTTGACCCAACCACCTTTTTTACCATGCTCTTATTGGAAACAAATAGTTACCCGTGTGCATACCAACATAGGTAATCCTCCATGAACCTTTTGGTTAGAAGATGCATCATTACAACATCTTGATGCAAAAACTTTTTATTTTTACACTTCTTGCATGAACACCTAATACTGCCATTGGTAAAATTCCTCGAGATAGATGTTGTGAAATTAATAAAACCCTGAACCCCGTTACAATAATCCATCCTCTACAATCCTTGGGGTGAGTCCTGATACATTCATGAACGATCATCCATGACTTCTATTGAACCTCTATAAAATTATGACGACAATATGTATTAACTAACTATGTTACATAAATAAACATAACAAAAATATTGGTTTGCCCCAACATTATCCAACAAACTAAAAAAACACTTATGTTAAATATTCATTATCAACTATCAACTATCAACGTCCATACAAATTTATACATATATAAATTTACGGAAATCACAACTTCCTAATAGAATTGATAAAAATTAAAACGGACCCGTTAAATAAATTATTATTTATTTCATCACAACACATCTAATTCGGTGTAATTCAAATAAAGTTTCAACAATTTACAAACAAATATAATTTGACAAAATCTAAAACAAACTATAACAACTACAAAATTATACATTCATACTACAAGTTTCTTTGACAAATGACAATCAAACAAGTACATACGTTAACAAAAAACATATACTAAAAAAACAATAAAATTCACATTTAAATGTTAAAACTAAAAATGATAGATTTACTTACAAAAAAATAATAAAATCCACAAGAATGGATATTGTTCTGACCACGTACAAAAGTATAAGAAACTTGAGTGCTAGCTTGTGTTGAGAAGAGGGGGAGAGGTGGGATGGGTGGTTAGCTGTAGTTTGGGAGGGGAGAGGTGGGATGGGGAAGAAGAAGGGGAAATAGAGAAAGAGAGTGTCGACATAGTATATATTGGTTTTTACCAATAGAATCACTAACGTACACGTTATGTCGATATACGCGTTCGTGATTCTGTCGGTGAATGTGTCACGTCATTATACGAAGATCTCAGTTTGAATACCTCGGTCATTCTATTGGTAAAATCATTTGAAAAAAATCCACATCATCGCACCGTTACAACTTTTAAAAAAACTATATAATCCGTCAGTGATACAGTCGGTATATACCGACAGAAACAATCCGTCTATATATACTGACTGTATCACTGACATATATTTTTTGTCAGTATATATTAATAGAATGAGAGACTGAATTATTTCCGTCGGTAAAAATTATCAATGAAAACAGTCTATCAGTAATTCCGCTAGTTTTCACTGGTTTTCTGGTAGTGGAAGTTCCCGTTGTCAGCTACTAATTTCCCTTTATTTTCAGCATTCTTATACGTAGCTTTGCTTATTTAAGCATCCAGAATTTATCAATGACGTATGAGAAAAATGTTCATCGAAATTGTGCTCCTTTTCTCTCCCAGAGAGAGAAACAATTTAATATTTGTTGGGATCTATCAGAAGGACATGGTTGATTCTGAACCAATAGGAATGTAGGCCGTAAATAACGTTAAAAGGCATCACATATCACATTTTTCAGTAATTATTGACAATGAGTCCAAAACCTTTTTGTATTATGAAGAAAGTTCAATAACAGAAGGTCGTTCTAGAGGAATTGCATAGGAACTGGAAAACATGAATCATGGTTCAGATGAACACGATGCTGCTTCACCATTTTCATCACTAATTGATATTAAGCAACACATAAATCATTTTTCCAGTTAATATGCAGCAATTAAAATAACCTATGGCATCAATTAATGTCAAAATAGCTGCAGTTGACACTGAGCTATCCTTGCGTAAGAAAGAAACGTGTTTCAGACCTAGGATTGTTCGCCTTTGTCTTGGGATGTTGCTTCTTCAATTAACATATAAATGATTTAATTATTTATTTAATATTAAATATATTTATAGAAATAATTTAATTATAGAGTAATTCATAATATAATTATATTATCTTTTTAGCAATGAATTCGCTTTTTTAAGACGCTTACATTTTTTTTTTTTTACATAGTTTGGATGCCTGGAGAAATTTTATTATTTTAAGTCAGTAAGAAGAATTAATGCTTATTATAAAATAAAGTGAAAATAACAATCTATATTATTATTTAAAACATTGCAAGTTTAATGGTAATACATGTAATACACATCAACATCAATGGCAAAATAATTTTATTCTTCTTTTTGTATTTTATTGTGTCTTATATCCCTTGTCACTATCAAACACAACTCAATTTTTATTTTTTGTTGTCTTTTTCCTAGTTTTTTAATGCAAAATTCAGAGTGTTTTTTTTATATATATATAATGTACCATGAATGTTCATTAGCATAAGTTTTAAGTAAAATATAAATTAGTTCATCTAGTTTTGAAAACTAATTAATTATTTTTTGTCCATTCATGTTATTTTTTAATTTTTTTTTCTTTTTTAAAAAAGGAAAAACAAAGTAAATGATATGAAAGAAAATAATAATTTTTTTGAAATAAAGTAATATTGAATTAAGCATGGTTAAGAGACTAATTAATTAATTTGTTTTATAAAATTAGTGGGGCTAACTTATAATTAACTCCATAAGCTTTTGATTTTACTTCGAGGTGGCCTTTCGTGTTTCCCATGGCTTCTCTACCAAACACACTACGAAACAACACACCTCCCTCAAATCAATTCTAATTCCAATTCCGACGAGCCAGGCGAAGAAAAAACCATTCGGACCACACTCCTACTCTATCAGAGAAACTGGCGATGCCTTTTCTATTGTATTCCAACTCCTACTGACGCTGAACTATAATTATGACTCAAATTCTACCATCAACAGAAACAAACCAGCCATTGCTATATCCCCATAACAATTCGAACCCAACAATAACTTCAATGGATGTTCAAGACTCGCCAAGAAAGAGTTACTGGAGATGTAGCAAGCAAGATTTTTTCCCAGAACCATCCTTCAAAGATTTGTCCTCTTACAGGACAGCACTGTTTCAGATCTGCCCTCGTTTGAAAGACCGTCTTCTCTCTCGTTCAACTGAAACCCATGAGCTCGTTACTCTACGAAGAGAGAGTGAAAATCCTATGCAAAAATGTCTCACTTGGTGGGACCTCATGTGGATGAGCTTCGGCTCTGTTGTGGGCTCTGGTATCTTTGTTATTACAGGACAAGAAGCTCGTGATAATGCAGGTCCAGCTATTGTACTTTCTTATGCACTCTCAGGGTTTTCTGCTTTGCTTTCTGTTTTTTGTTACACTGAGTTTGCTGTTGAGATTCCTGCTGCTGGAGGTTCTTTCTCTTATCTTCGCGTTGAGTTAGGTGATTTTATTGCATATCTTGCTGCTGGGAATATACTTTTAGAGGCAGTTATTGGTGCTGCGGGGTTAGGGAGGTCTTGGTCTTCATATTTTGCAAGCATGATTAATTCTAAAAACCCTGACTTTTTGAGAATTAAAATTGACTCTTTCGCTGATGGGTTTAATCTTTTAGATCCATTAGCAGTTGTAGTCCTCTTGGTGGCTAATTCTATAGCGATGAGTGGGACAAAAAGGACTTCTTTCTTGAATTGGATTGCCTCTATTGCTACTGCTTTTATCATTGCTTTTATTATTGTTGTTGGGTTTATTCATTTCAAGAGCTCAAATTTGGTACCCTATTTTCCGAAAGGGGCAGAGGGTGTTTTTGTATCTGCAGCTGTTGTGTATTGGGCCTACACTGGGTTTGATATGGTTGCTACTATGGCTGAAGAGACCAAGAACCCGTCAAAGGATATACCAATTGGCTTGGTTGGTTCAATGTCTATAATCACTGTGGTTTATTGCTTGATGGCTTTGGCATTGACAGGGATGGTCAAATATACAGAGATTGATCCAAATGCTGCGTATTCAGTTGCTTTTGCTCAAATTGGCATGAATTGGGCCTCGTATTTAGTGAGTATTTGTGCACTCAAGGGAATGACTACAAGCTTAATGGTTGGATCACTTGGACAAGGAAGATACACTACTCAAATAGCGAGATCCCATATGATTCCTCCTTGGTTTGCTCGGGTTCATCCCAAAACTGGAACACCTATCAATGCTACTCTTCTAACAACTATTCTTAGTGCTATTGTAGCATTTTTCTCCAGTTTGGATGTGTTATCGAGTGTATTTTCTATTTGTACGCTACTTATTTTCATGTTATTGGCTGTTGCATTGCTTGTGAGGCGATATTATGTGAAAGATGTTACATCAAAGAATGATTCAGTTACATTTTTTGTGTCCCTGTTCACTATTGTTGGTTCTTCAATTGGAGTTACTGCACTTTGGAATTCAGGTGTGAGAGGGTGGATTGGTTATGTGGTGGCTTCTGTTATTTGGTGTTCAGGTACTTTGGGGATCTCTTTGCTGCACAAGCACCGTGTTCCTAAAGTTTGGGGTGTTCCTCTTGTCCCATGGTTGCCGTCATTGTCAATTGCAATGAATGTGTTTCTACTTGGATCATTGGATTATCAAGCGTTCCTGAGGTTCATTATTTGCAGTGCGGTGATGATATTATACTACCTGATGGTTGGTGTCCATGCAACTTATGATGTGGCTCATCAGAACCCAAAAGAAACAGAGGCTGAAGAGGGTAGATGAGGTGTATGTATTTCTACTGCATGTTTAACAAATTGATGTTGTTATCTATGATGATAATGTTCATATTATTGGCTCAGATATTTAATGAATATTTAGCATCTTATAAAGTAAACAATATGGTTTAAGAGAATCAGGAACATAGACAAATTTGTGTTTGGAAAGTACTATGTTCAAATAAATTGATTGTTCATTGAATTTCTTCGTTGACTGTTTTTCTTGCAACTTGATATTCAATAAATTATGCTAATAAACATCTCATTGAAACTAATTTATGTACAATCCAGCATAAATCCAGGGGTCCTTGAGTATTCATTAATCCATCAATACAGATCTGCTCATCCATTTATGCAAATACAGACTCAAGATTAACCACGTGTGGTTTGCAGCTCAAAAAGTTCAGCAAAAGTACACCAATAGGGCATAGGCTTTAGAGGAAACTTGAAATGTGGTTCTGGTTTCTGCATAGTTATCTGTGGCCTGAAGGCAGAATCTCTCAATCTTATGATTGGAGCTTCATAAACTGCAAGTGGCTTGTTTAATGACATGACCTTGTTTCTTGAGCTTTCCTTTTTTTGAAATTTCTAAGGGGCAACTTCAGAACCAAGTTATCTCTAGCTGATGGGTGTTTGCTGATTGGAAAGTTCAAGTTTCCAAAGATATAGACTGGTTTCCGGTTTGATTTCTGAAAGTTCAATTCAGAGGAATTCTTTTGGTAAGGGTCTTTCCCAATTCACCCCATTCAGCATCTCTGTTTTAATGTTTGCTACTTTTAATCTCCAAGGCCATTTGAGATGAACTGTTGAAATGCTTTGCAATAATATCCGGAATGTTATAGGATCTTTAGTACATTGCCACTCTTCTTCAGTCTTGACATTAATTGAAATGGTCGTATCGAGTCTTTTACTTTGTCCTTTGCATTAATAAACATTGTTCATATCAAACTGAACCTTACTACTAGATGGTAAAACCCTGTGTAGATGACATTGGACCTTTATTCGGGGAAAATAAAATTCATAAATTACAAGATTTTTAATAGGAGACCTGAACTGGTATGTAGTCTCTTTCACTCCTGTATTGTGCTGGGAATTTCACATTCTTTGTGATTTTTAATAGGAGACCTGAACTGGTATATTGTCTCCTTTTCTCCTGTATTATGCTGCTGGGAATTTCACTTTCTGTGATTTTTTGAGATTTAGTAGGTCATTTGACATCTGTTTTATCACATGTACTGGGATCTATGCTTGAATTTAGCCATTGATTCTAGACTCAGTGCTGAGGTGTTCCACAGGATGATCTCTGCTGCCTTTTGGATGCTAGAGAGCTGGGGATGCCTACTGTATTGCAATAATACTAGTTGTGATGCAACGAGGACCTATAATGTAGGATGCAGGTCTTAGCCTTGAGCTTCCATATCAAGTAACATCTACTTGTAGACGGCCACCAAAAAGAATTAGCTTTTCTATGCCTTATCTGTTCTGAACATTTACAGAGTGATCTCCATTCTTATCTGTCAGTCATCCTCTTCATGCAAGTAAAAAAAATCAGAAAAAAAAAAATGGTTGATGTGGTCCCTCATTCATTGGTATTTTTTTAAGGGATTGTTTTCATTATAATGCTATAGCTGCATTGAAAGTCTCTAGCTCATGTTACATAAAATTTGAAGTCTACTAAAGCTGTATGCACATGTTAGATTAATTTTGTTGATAATCTCATTGAATGAATTCATGCTATTACTTTTAGGCAACTGGGTTTAACATAGTTTCATCATTTTTGTCATGTTGGCCTGGAATGTTTTTAAAGGACTTTCTTCCATAAACTGTATCTGTTGTCTTTTTGGCTTCCGATAGAAAGGACTTCAGAATGTTTGTCAGCTGAATCTCTTGAATTCTATGTTGTTTTTACTTTCCAAATGCTTGTTTCAGTTTATTCTTTGATGTTTGTAGGATTACTTGCTCTGACCAAAAGTCGATTGTGAATATTTTGACTTGTTTGCTGGAATTACCTCAGCATTTGAAAATTTTAGCATCGATATCATTTCATCTTATTCTCATGATCATTTGGCTCTTAGCTGCTCAACTGCATGAATCATTGCTCTTAAATTACCAGGATTGTGAGCATAACATACCGTTTATATGAAATAACTAGATTATATTGCAAGTCTTCTTTTTACTGTTTTGAAAGTAGTTGAGTACATTTGATTTTTGAAGGAAAGGTATGGTACTGGTAGGTTATATCTCGCAAAGTATTTCAAGTCTTCTTTTTACTGGTAGATTATATTGTAAGACTCAGTGCTGAGCTGAAGTATTTTCTGTTTCTGGATCAAGTTTTGTTAAGCATGACGCAATCTTCTTCTATATGCTAGCTTCTTCTTTTTTCCCGGTCAATCAGAGGGTTTTCTTCATCATTCTAGAAACCTTGAAAATATACAGTATTGTAGATATTAAACATATTTATCATATGTTCTCTAAGAATACAAAAGGGAGTAAATTACGTGTCTCGTTTTTTTTATAATGGAAATTGAAAAACAGTATCCTAATAAAAAAAACACGCCTATGAAAATAGATCACCGACAAAAAATTTATTGATAATTTAACTAGGGACGAAGAGCATAATAATAAAACAAATATGTACTTTTTACATGGTGTTTAGGTTATAGCTTTTGAGTTCCCATGTTTCTGTGGTTCATATACTTTTAAAAGAAATCCATCCTTTAAAAATAGTGTTATTAAAATCTTGGAAGATTGATTCCATTGTGCTTGTTTAAAACTTTAAAAATAGAATATTAATTATTAATAACAATAATTTTTAGCTTTGTCAGATTTCAATGTTTTAACAGGTTTTTAGTTTAAGTATGATATTCATTTATATGTATAATATTTATTTATAAGTAATTAATACAAAACAAGGAGAATTAATTATGTTAATTAGTATAATTAATTATCCATTAATTTTGTTTCAAAAAATAGCTATTATAAGAATAAAGAATTTCTTTACCATAAATTTTATAAGCATCTGTAGATTATGCATAACTTTCTCTACAATTATCTAAATTAAGCAATCTTAGTCTTAGGAGAAAGCTAACAGGAGATATACAACTTTTTTCTATGACTTTCTCAACATAATTTGATCTTGGAATGTCAAAAAATAAATTTTATTACCCTACAAGAGATCTAACTTATCAAGTAGTGGCTAGATGAAAAATCTAAGCAATAACTCAGAAAGATCTTGTCGAGAACACCCTCGAACATACAAATCTAGGCACACAAATCAAAAGAAATGAGTTAAAAATATTAATTAAAATTAAATTAAATAATACATTAACTATTTATTTATCTATGATAAATTATTAAGGAACTTAATATATAAACAGACAAGCATTTTGAAAAATAAGCAAGTAGGATTCTAATATTTAGGAGTAGGGATAGGTTTTACATTCAAGGTACAACCCCTTTAACACATAGTGAAATTCCAAATTAGATAAAACTACGATTACATAAATTCTCATCATCATTTGTCATCCCTACAAAGTTTTTATTTAATTATAATACACATGTAATACAAGCAAAACATATAATACTTATATAAATTAAATAGAAAAATACTTAAGAAATGTAAAACATTATGAAACCTATGCACACAATTAAATGAAAAAAAAATCCAAAAATATAAAATATAAACAAGCAGAACATAGACATTAAAAAGTAAACCATAATGATAATAGAAATTATCAAACAAAGGGTTTGGGAGGGAACCAAGTTTAATCATTAAAGAAATTAAATTGGCCTGAATGTAAATTAAAAAAAATAAAAATAAAATGCATAAACCAAGTCTTAAGATTTCAAGCTGTTGGAAAATTCTAGTTTTGAATAATTTTTATGCAAAAACACATATCCAATATCAAAGAAATCTGAAGAGATAGTTTTGAATTTACAAAACCGCAATAAATTGATAATTTTGAATTTAATCATTATCAACATTAAGACATCATTTTTCATGTGTTGGAGAAAAACTGAAGCTAACAACATTTTATGTATACTCTTCATTTTAAAAACAAGATGTTAGACCCAATACTTTTGAGATCAGCAATGCGTTGAGTCCAAATAGTTTTGAATTTAGTAAAATATTAAACATAACATTCTTAGATTTAGAATCAAGTTCAAATACATTTGGAATTGAAAGTCTGTATAGGTCTCATTCTATGTCACAAGACTACTTTATTGTCCTTAACATAAAATGTTAAGAATCTAGGATAATCTTTTTTCTACACTCCTAGGCAGTGGCGGAGGGAGGGGGGCTGGCAGGGGCCCCGGCCCCTGCAAGAAAATACCCCTCCCTTGTATATTTATAATTGTAAATATTTATAATATTTCTTGGCCCTTCATTTTATATTTCTTGGCCTCTTCAAACTTTCTTTTCTTGCTCCGCCCTTGCTCCTAGGCATATAAAAACCTTCCAAAAATATGTCTTGTCTCAATCATCATTAATGTTAATTAAGGACCATTCCTATCAACATTAATGTTGCGTATAAAATAATGTATAAAATCTCATATGGGTCCTTTATATTTCAATCAACATTAATGTCAATATAAGAGCTATTTCTATCAACATTAATGTTGTGTAGAAATTTTTTTTTTCTCACCTATATTTTTAAGAGAGTATGACTCTCCAGCCCTTCAACAAAATAAAAAAAAAGTTTATTGACAATTATGTTTTTAAATTTAAAGTTCATTAATAGCAATTTTTTATAAAAAAAATTTACTTAACTTTAAAATCGAATATTTCCTAAATCTTAAAAAAAAAAAAAAAAACAGTATTTCTATCACAACTTGTGAATTTCTTCAAACTCTCGAGGAGAAAATAAAAGGGGGAAACACAAGGAAAACAAAAAGGAGAGGCATGCGAGAGGGGTAAAAAGTAATGGGTACTGATATT